>NC_064930.1:10089628-10422962 GCF_023897955.1 Schistocerca gregaria | reverse complement strand
GCAGTACTCTGCAAGGTATCGAAGGGCGGAACTCTTCCGAGGTCCGCCGAAGAAATGGCCGCACCGCTTTCTCAAATGCTTTATCTGCGCCATTCGCCTGAATCACATCTGAGAGTAATTCTTAATAATACTCCTGTCGCTAATTGTTCCTCATCACAGATACTGTTTGCTATACGGCCACGATGCGCAACTGATTTCCAAAATTCGTCTTCCTCCTGTGAGGATGGAACTCACGACCCCTGGTTTACTAGACCAATGCTCAACCACTGACCTAAACAGTCGCCGCCTAGCGGCACTTTTGCGTACTTCGCCCGTACGGTTGTCTGAATCATCAGACTTCAGCTGACAACACTTCATATTTTCGACTAATATTAGCAGCAATGGCGACCCATTACTGCTTGGCTACACATCTGACACGTAGCCGTGTTCTCTCCAACCAAAACCACTTGCACTTCAGAACATGACTTTCACACATGTCTACAAAATCACCTTCACTTCAAATACAGTTTTCTTGCGACTGATGGAGACGTAGGCAAATTTATAGTTGCTATTTCCATTACATCACGTTAATCAGAAAATCGGTAATTTACATCTGCAGCGGAAAAAAATTCCCTTCCGGCCAGCGTAGGGCTCGAACCCACGACCCTGTGAATAAGAGTCTCATGCTCTACCGACTGAGCTAGCCGTGCTGCCTCGTTGGATACCTGCTGGGTAGCAGATCACACAGTACTCGTTTGGGTTGGTTGGTCAAATACAGAATCTCTCCATGCTGCCTAATGTTTTCCTAACGTCACACTCGTCACGTACTTCACTTTTATTTCATAATCATTTCTGAGAGGTAAAGGAATTGCATGACAATCTGCAGAGCTAGCGGCGTCAAAATTAACACATATACTTGACGTGACTCAAAATCCGAGCGAGTTACTTTCCGACGTTGTTTTAAATGTGCAAGTGCCAGTCAAATCTCGCGGTGAGGGCACTCTCAAGACCATTTCGCTAGTTATCACCGGTCTTGTTGTGTGTGTTTCAAGCTCAAGACCATCTCCAAGCACAAAATGGTCAACAGCAACATTCAGACGGTTTCGTACTGCAGAATTTCTACATTAAAACGGTATGTTTCTTTTTCAGAACTGGAGAAACACGACCGTGACAGGATTCGAACCTGCAATCTTCGGATCCGAAGTCCGACGCCTTATCCCTTAGGCCACACGGTAACTGACGACCAAGTATAACTTATATACGACTATCTCGAAACGCTCACACCCCTGAGGAATTGTGTTTTCGTTCCACACAGCCACTGCCCCTTACTCTTTCCCACCCATTCGTTACATTCAACCTCCTACGAGACCGACCAAACATAGACAGGAAAACAAGACCACACACTTTGCGCATTCGGAATCGATGGCAGGGTGTCCCTCGCCGCATTTGCTACTTCCGCAGAAGCGGCGGCGGCGATGACGACGACGACGACGACCGTGAGAGGCTCAGAGATTTGTGAGAAATACATCTATAAAATGTAATACAGTATGCCTCGTCCTACCTTATGCCGTACCGCTTTGGCAAATGCTTTATCTGCGCCATTCAACTTTATCAAATTTGAGAGTAATTCTTAATAAAACGCCTGTCGCTAATTGATCGTCATCACAGATACTGCTTGCTATACGGCCATGAAGCGCAACTTATTTCCAAAATTCGTCTTCCTCCTGTGAGGATGGAACTCACGACCCCTGGTTTACTAGACCAGTGCTCTACCACTGAGCTAAACAGGCGCCGCCTAGCGGAACTTTTGCGTACTTCGTCCGTACGGTCGTCTGAATCATCAGACTTCAGCTGACAACACTTCATATTTTCGACTAATATTTGCAGCTATGGCGACCCATTACTGCTTGGCTACACATCTGACACGTAGCCGATGTTCTCTCCAAACAAAACCACTTGCACTTTAGAACAGGACTTTCACACATGTCTACAAAATCACCTTCACCTTCAAATTCAGTTTTCTTGCGACTGATGGAGACGTAGGCAAATTTTAAAGTTGCTATTTCCATTACATCACGTTAATCAGAAAATCGGTAATTTACATCTGCAGCGGAAAAAAAATTCCGATCCGCCCAGCGTAGGGCTCGAACCCACGACCCTGTGATTAAGTGTCGTGCTTTACTGACTGAGCTAGCCGTGCTGCCTCGTTGGATACCTGCTGGGTAGCAGATCACACAGTACTCGTTTGGGTTGGTTGGTCAAATACAGAATCTCTCCATGCTGCCTAATGTTTTCCTAACGTCACACTCGTCACGTACTTCACTTTTATTTCATAATCATTTCTGAGAGATAAAGGAATTGCATGACAATCTGCAGAGCTAGCGGCGTCAAAATTAACACACATACTTGACGTGACTCAAAAGCCGAGCGAGCTACTTTCCGACGTTGTTTTAGATGTGCAAGTGCCAGTCAAATCTCGCGGTGAGGGCACTCTCAAGACCATTTCGCTAGTTAACACCGGTCTTGTTGTGTGTGTTTCAAGCTCAAGACCATCTCCAAGCACAAAATGGTCAACAGCAACTTTCAGACGGTTTCGTACTGCAGAATTGCTACATTAAAACGGTATGTTTCTTATTCAGAACTGGAGAAACACGACCGTGACAGGATTTTTTTTTAAGGGCCTCCCATCTCCCCTTATAGCCTTCCTTGCCCTCACCAAAATATGCCTTCATCGGCGAGCTTCAACGCCTCATATCTGTCGAGGTGGTATACGTCCGTGGCGGACGGCTTCTCTCGTGAATCATGTCGTGAAAATCTAATAAGAAATGAAAAGTCTTCCACAAAATCAAATTTTCTGTTGTCCTTGAAATGCACAATAAAAGACACTGCACCCCTGCAGACGATGAAAATGTCAAAATAAAATATCCATCCTAAAAGAAGCCACGGGCGACTACGAGCAATATGTCTGAATAGAGTTCTTCGTTAAAAGATACACAAGAAATTCAATGACCATTCTTGGTGAACAAGATGCGCGTTGAGAGGACAAACTAAAAACTCACTACGAAGTCCATAAGAAGTATGTAATAAAATAAAAGTAAAATAATATTGCCCCTTCCATATGAGAAACGAAACGCACCACTGCTGTGATCCAAATGAAAGTAGTATAAAAAGCATTTTTCTTTAGTAACGCATAATAGCCTCACACACGCATCTGAACCATCGGGTCAAAGGCAAACAAAAATAATTGAAAAATGAACAAGTATAGATAGCCTCTTCAGTCTTCAACACAGTTTTCCATATATCAATGATTGAACGTTTTTGTAACCATGTTGTAACGCAGCACGCAGAAAATTAGCAAAAAGTTCGTTGTAATGCTTCAGCCGCTGTACATGGGAATGTGCATCCCACAAGTACGCTAAATACGTAGACGCATCCTGAACGTGGCACTCCAGAATTGCGTAGACCGTGTGGCCTAGGAGCCACACCGTTGCATTGTGCTTGGTGCGAGGGAAGGGTTGGAACCCTGGCGCAAGAACATCACTGACAGTCACGTGTGAGGGTGTCGTCCGGTTGATCAGAGCCACCATGACCCTACACAGGGCCCAGACTGGTGCCACAAAACGACACTGAAAGCGATGCTCCCTTGTGTCCGGAACGCCACAAGCACCACAGTTGGCAGATGGCAGCAGACGGATTTCCGAAAGACGTTGGTTTGTGGCCACCGTATTGTTGACCAGTTTATACCACTGGGACCGAACGCCGGAGGGCAACACAGGGTGATGAACATTAAGCCAGACCTGCCGCCAGTTGGTCGCGGGGAAGCGAAGAGCGAGCTTGTGAGGGGGTGGCCTCCCCACCATTGCCGCATACAGTCGGCGAACATTCCGGTTCCTGTCCAGCGCCGCTTCCAGGACATAGCTCCGCTGCAGGTAGTAAGCTCTGACGTAGCCGAGTTGATACGGGATGCCCACAACGGACACCGGTGCGCTCTCGGAGGGCGGCGGTAAGCGACGAGCATGGCCGCCGCCGTTCCATCCGGGCTGTCAACCTGCAGGGTGGCCGTGCGGTGCACCAGCAGCGCCGAACACTTCCGGGAGAAATCTACGAGGCCGAGTCCCCCGAAGGTGGTGTCGAGGACACACGTTGCCGCTCGAACCTTGAAAATTTCGTGGCGCCACAGGAGCCAGTACGCGGCCTGCGAAAACGATCGGGCGAGGGGTCGCGGAACGTCCAGGAGTTGTGCCACGTACCAGGCCTTAGAATACACGGCGCTGTTAATGAGGTCGACTTTCTGGAGGAGTGTGAGACGTCGGCTGGTGTAAGTCTTACATAGGCCTTTGACATGATTCATCAGCCGGCGCCAGGTGCGCGCCCGCATCTGCTGAGGATTAGCGGTTACATCAAGTCCCAAGATCGTATGAGTACGGGCTACTCGAAACCATGTCTGATCGGGATCCACTTTGCAATTTCCTAAAGGAATCAGCACAGTCTTCCTTGGATTAATCAGGGCACCCGACGCACATTCATACCACCGCAGTAAGGGCCGTATTTGATGAAAATCATTGTCGTCGCCGATAAAAACACCTACGTCATCAGCATAAGCGAGACACGTCACTGAGGCACGATGAATGCCCACGCCGCCTATCGTGCGGTCCAGCGCACGCAGCAGTGGGTCCAAAGCAATTACAAAAAGGTACATAGATAAGGGACAGCCCTGTCGCACCGATCTACTAACAACTATAGGTGGCGTTCGCCATCCATTGATTGTCACCACCGAACTGGCCCCTGTCAGGAAATGGCGTATCACGCGAATGAAGCGGAAGCCAAAGCCCATCCTTTCCATAACGTGCATCAAATAATCGTGGCTCATCCTGTCAAACGCACTGGCAAAGTCCACAGAAAGGACTGCTGCTGAAAGTCGGTGGACGGCGGAGTATGCGATGACGTCACGATAGGTAGATGCCGCATTGAAAATGGTACGCCTCTTAACGCCGCATGATTGAAAGGGACAGATGACTTTGTCCACTACTGCCTGTAACTTCGCTGCAACACATCTGGCGGCCAACTTGTAATCAGCATTCAACAGCGTAATCGGCCGCAGATCGGTGACCCGGCACGTACCCCGTTTTTTGGGGATCAGAACAATGTGCCCTTCGAGAAACTGACTCGGGATGACAACGCCGCGAAGCACTTCGTTCACCACTACCGTAAACTTGTCCCCTACAATGTCCCAGAAAGTAACATAAAACTGTGTAGGAAGACCGTCGGGGCCAGGCGACTTGCCCGTTGTACTGGCTTTCAAGATCTGTAAGACTTCCTGGTTCGACATCTCTGCAACCAGCTCTTCACGCTCAGGGTCGGATATGCAGTCGGCTAAGTCTTCTAATAAAATTCGCATGGCCTCGCCGTCCGCGGCAGTATCGTGAAAAAGCGAAGTATAATAGTCGGCGATATGGCGTACAATTTCGTGCCGCTGCGATAAGACAATCCCCGCATCAGTTTCCAACGCATCAATATACTTTTTGCGAGCCTGTTTCTTCTCCCGGGCAAGATGATAGAGCGACGGCTCCTCGTCATCAACGTGGCACAAGGGACGGCTCCGAATCGTTAAACCCTTCGACCTTTCCCGGTGCAGCCGCAGAATCCTAGCTTTAATTTTGCCCAGACGGAGTCTAATGTTCGCGTCGGGGGCAACAGGTGAATTAATAGCATCCTGGAGGCACTGCTGATAGAATGCCAACGTACGCCTGTGCCAGTAACTCGCTTCTCTACTATATAATTGCGCCGCCTTCCGCAGAAGCGGTTTGGCATGCGCCACCTACCACTCGATGCAGGACCCGTAATGATGGACCTTTGCTAAACACCGCTGCCATGCGACACACAGCTCTGCATGGAGCCCTTCGGCACCCAGATACCCGGTATTTAATTTCCAGTATGCTGCGAGTGATTTCGCGCGACAGCACTGCAACCGCAAAGCACACACGTAGCCACAATGATCACTCATGGCGACAGGCAGAACTTCGACGGCGCATAAAGCATCTGTTAGCTCCCGTGAAACATAGATCCTATCTATTCTACTGGCCCCGCCAGTAGAAAAGTGCGTATACTGCGTCAGGGTTGGGTGGTAGTGACGCCACGTATCACGCAAGTCCACTGCAGTTAAAAGGGTGTTCAGTTCTGCACATTTAGTGGGGGTGGGATACTGGTCCGCATTAGCCACAACACAATTAAAATAACCGCCGAATATAAGAGGACGAGTCGTAGCTAAAAAGGGACAGACGTCCGTGGTAAAGCAACGAGCTCTTGTGCGTTTTTGATCAGTCCCCGAGGGCACATACACGTTGACAAATTGGACACCCTCAATAACACACGCCAGTACACGACCATCTGGGAGAAGTCTGATGTCCGTAGGTTCGAAAAACCACTTATATAAAATTGCTGTGCCACAGTTATTGTCACTATTAAGGTTGTAAATAACATCGTAACCTGGAATATTGCTAAAAACATCACTAGACACTTCTTGAAGAAGAGCAATACTAAAGTTTCCATGATATAAAACATCTTTAAAGGGAGCTACCTTGTGCACCGCTGAGATTCCGGCAACGTTTAAAGTCAAAACGGAAAACACACTCGGTGGGAGTGAATGCGTTGACATTTTAAACAGATGGACAAGACAAAACAATATAAAAATCACCAACGAAGTGATAAAACGCCGGACTTATACTTAAATGAATGGCAGTTGGCATAAAATGGAAATCTCAATATTCTTAAAACACTGTAGTGGTTGGTAGCAAATCTACAAAGATATGGCACAACAATACACTGGACACAGTTCAAGACACATCCGTTTCTAGGTCAATTGCATGTAGGTGATCTCATGACAACGGTGTGGGTCTGCGGCCATTCCTACTGTCCCCCCTCGTCCTCCTGCTGCTGCCACCACGGGCTGCGACTGTCAGGTGGCGGGGGTGGTCGTGCGTCGCCAGACGTCTGGGTGGCCTCCGCCTGGCCGCCGCGCGATGCCACGGCCGGCTGTGACGGCACAGAATGTTTGCGCGGACGCTGTGGTAATTGCTCGCTGCCCTGTTCTAACTTACGTTTCGCAGCGGCAAAGTCCTGTTCCTTCCCGGCACTGAGAAATTGTTTCAACCATTCAGTGTGTGCGCGAATTTTCTCTGTCCTGGCGGGGCTGCTACTACGCGAGGAACCCTGTGACATTGCCTCACTTTCACTGCCACTCTCCGTGGCTGGCGGATGCGCGAGGGCGGCCGGGTTCGGATCCTTGACCTGTTTACCCTTGCCCCGCGGGCGACGTGGCTTCTTACTTTCCGCTGAAGGCGCCACACTATCGGCAGAAGTGGGCACCGGAAGGGGCGGCGGGGGTAAAGAAGCGTCTGTCACCTCCACCGGTGCCGAGTGAACGGCATCATCACGGTCGGTCGGGGCAGGCGGGTCCTGGACAACCTCCATTTCCTCCTGCCCGACAGTCGCGTTACGATGTCCCGCGACAGACGTGTCTTCGACGGAAGCAACGGCCGTCGGTCGCTCGGCCGGTCGGTCGGTCGGCCCGGGAAAGGGTCTTCCGGCTACAACCTCGCTCAGAAGGGCACCAATGTTACGCCTCCACCCACAACATCTTCGCGCGGTAACTGAACAGGCCGTCGTCGAGGGCAGTCACCCCTCAAATGTTCCGTAGAATGACAGACGGCACATGTCGGCGGTTGCCCGATATACGAGACCTGTGCACGAACCCCACCGATTACAAACTACGAAGGAATGTGATGTTTCAGGTCCATCCGTACACTACGGACACCACTAGCAACTTTGTAACGATAGGCACTGGACCATTTCTCCATGGTAATGTTCAAAACGTCACCAAATCTCGACAAGGCACGAGACAAAATTTGATCAGGGCATTCCGGCGGTACATTAAAAACACGGACAGATCGAATTCCAAACCCTGACGCCACAATTTGCACATTACTAATACTGCCGTCGGAATGCTTAAAGCGACGAGTGCCACCAAATTTAGCAACAAATTTTTCACACATGTCCCCAGAGGTAAATTTTAAGAACAAGCAATATTGTACAAAGCCCAATTGAACGGTGTCTACAATTTCTTCCGGTATTTTTAAGTCTTCGAATAACCATTCGTGTATTTCAAACGCGGTAGGGCGGACAGCACTTCTATCAAATACACACTGAGCGGTGTTCGCTCTCGAAAATGTCGACATGATGTTACTTACAAACCGTGAAAGATGAAATCACGAAGAACGAAGCGCCTAAGTCCGGCGAAGTAAACAAACCGACGACGGCTGCGGAGCTCCGCGCGACCTGCTGCCTGGTGCTTTCCGCGCAGACGTCTAACATGGAGGCGCCGGGGCTTGAACCCGAGACCTTTCACACACTAAGCGAACGATCTGCCAACTGAGCTACGGCTGCTCACACGACCAGGCCTGGCTATTCTCCATTCTGTGCGACTCTGATGTGCACGGACACGATGGTTGGTTGGTTTGTAGCGGCGAAGGTACCAGAGTACAAAGGCGCGGACACGTTCATATACACAAGAGTTCCAAGTAGTTTCTCCTTTGTAGTTATATTTGACTTGTACATTGTGCCTGCCTCTAAGTAGCCGACCTCAATATAAAATTTCTTGATATGCGTTAGTGTGTTGTTTAGTTTGCCCACATTCACTGGGGGTTCCAGGGAACCTGGCTGGACAATTGTGAATAGTCGGGAGGTGATGTTTTTTCTGTCCTTATTAATCATAAACAGGGTTCTTTTGATGTAAAGTGCAGTTGCCTTTGTAACCAAATTAGTTAGCCCTAACCCGCCCATCAGTCTTGCTTTGGTCACACTGTCCAGTCTAACTTTAAATATGTTGCCTTTCCACAAGTACCTATTTGCAAGACGCATTGCCTTTTTCATTTGTAACGTCGGTGCTGGGAATATTTGTGCTACAAAACAGGCTTTAGAGAACACGTAGGTGTTAATTAATTGAGCATTTTGCAATAAATTCGTGGCGATCTGTAATTTTTGGTCGTTCAGTGTGTTGATTAAACACTGAAATTGCATCGGGAATTGAATACAATAGGCACCATGCGGACTTTTATCCATGTTAGTAATGTCAAAAACTGTCTACGCTTTGATCGATTCCTGGAAGAGTAGTAGTAGATACCGAAGCACATTTGAAGGCATTCTGTAGTCTGTGGACCTTCAGAGTGTTGGTGAAACACAGAAAAAGCATCGGGATTAAATACAACAGGCACCATGCGGAATTTTCCAAATGGGTGTAATGTCTCGAACTGTCTACGCTGAGATGGATTCCTGGAAGACCAGTAGTAGTTTCCGAAGCACATCTGGAGGCATTCTGTAGGTTGGGGACATTCAGAGTGTGGTTGAAACACAGAAATTGCATCGGGATTGAATACAACAGGCACCATGCGACCGTTTCTCCATGGGAGAATTGTCTCAAACTGTCCACCCTTTAATCGATTCCTGGGAGACCAGCATTAGATTCCGAAGCACATCTAGAGGCATTTTGTAATCTGTGGAAATTCAGAGGGTTGATGAAACATAGAAATTGCATCGGCATTGAATAAGACAGGCACCATGCGGTCTTTTCTACATGGGAGTCATGTCTCAATCAGTTTACGCCTTGATCGTTCCCTGGAAGACTAGAAGCAGTTTCCGAAGCACATCTGGAAGCATCCTGTAATCTGTGGACCTTCTGAGTGTTGCTGAAACACAGAAATTGCATCTGGATTGAATACAACAGGCACATTTGGATATTTCTCCTTGGGAGTAAAGTCTCAAACTGTCTACGCTGTGCTCGTTTCCTGGAAGACCAGTAGTAGTTTCCGAAGCTCATTTGGAATCGATCTGTAATTTGTGGCCCTTTAGAGTGTTGCTGAAACACAGAAATTGCATCGGGATTGAATACAACAGGCACCATGCGTACTTTTCTCCATGGGAGAAATGTCTCAAACTGTCTACGCTGTGATCGTTCCCTGGAAGTCCAGTAGTAGTTTACGAAGCACATCTGGAGGACTTTCTGTAATCTGTGGACCATCCGAGTGTTGATGAAAATCTAAAATTGCATCGGGAGTGATTACAACAGGCACCATGTGAACTTTTCTCCATGGGAGTAATGTCTGAAACTGTCTACGCTTTGATTGATTCCTGAAAGACCAGTAGTAGATTCGGAAGCACATCTTCAGTCATTCTGTAATCTGTGGAAGGTAAGAGTGTTGATGAAACACAGAAATTGCATCGGGATTGAATACAACAGGCACATTTGGATATTTCTCCTTGGGAGTAAAGTCTCAAACTGTCTACGCTGTGCTCGTTTCCTGGAAGACCAGTAGTAGTTTCCGAAGCTCATTTGGAATCGATCTGTAATTTGTGGCCCTTTAGAGTGTTGCTGAAACACAGAAATTGCATCGGGATTGAATACAACAGGCACCATGCGTACTTTTCTCCATGGGAGAAATGTCTCAAACTGTCTACGCTGTGATCGTTCCCTGGAAGTCCAGTAGTAGTTTACGAAGCACATCTGGAGGACTTTCTGTAATCTGTGGACCATCCGAGTGTTGATGAAAATCTAAAATTGCATCGGGAGTGATTACAACAGGCACCATGTGAACTTTTCTCCATGGGAGTAATGTCTGAAACTGTCTACGCTTTGATTGATTCCTGAAAGACCAGTAGTAGATTCGGAAGCACATCTTCAGTCATTCTGTAATCTGTGGAAGGTAAGAGTGTTGATGAAACACAGAAATTGCATCGGGATTGAATGCAAGAGGCACCATGCGGACTTTTCTCCATCGGAGTAATGTTTGAAACTGTCTACGCTTTGATCGTTCCCTGGAAGACCAGTAGTAGTTTCTGAAGCACATTTAAAGGCATTCTGTAAACTGGGGACCTTCAGAGTGTGGATGAAAGACAGAAATTGCATCTGGATTGAATACAACACGCACCATTTGGACATTTCTCCTTGGGAGTAATGTCTCAAACTGTCTACGCTGTGCTCTTTTCCTGGAAGACCAGTAGTAGTTTCCGAAGCTGATCTGGAATCGATCTGTAATCTGTGGACTTTCAGAGTGTTGCTGAAACACAGAAATTGCATCGGGATTGAATACAACAGGCACCATGAGTACTTTCTCCATGGGAGAAATGTCTCAAACTGTCTACGCTGTGATCGTTCCCTGGAAGAATGGTAGTAGTTTACGAAGCACATCTGGAAGCACTCTGTAATCTGTGGACCATCAGAGTGTTGATGAAAATCTGAAATTGTATCGGGAGTGATTACAACAGGCACCATGTGAACTTTTCTCCATGGGAGTAATGGCTCAAACTGTCTACGCTTTGATCGTTCCCTAAAAGACCAGTAGAAGTTTGCGAAGCACATTTGGAGGCGATCTGTAACTTTCAGTCCTTCAGTGTGTTGATGAAACACTGAAAGTGCATCGGAAACTGAATACAATAGGCACCATGCGGACTTTTCTCCGTGGGAGTAATGTCTCAATCTGTCTACGCTTTGATCGTTCCCTGGAAAACAAGTAGTAGTTTCCGAAGCACATCTAGTGGCATTCTGTAATCTGTGAAACTTCCGAGGATTGATGACACAAAGAAATTGCATCGGGATTGAATACAACAGGCATCATGCGTACTTTTCTCCATGGGAGAAATGTCTCAAACTGTCTACTCTTTGATTGATTCCTGGAAGACCAGTAGTAGATTCGGAAGCACATCTTCAGGCAATCTGTAATCTGTGGAAGGTCAGAGTGTTGATGAAACACAGAAATTGCTTCGGGATTGAATGCAACAGGCACTATGCGTACTTTTATCCTTGGGAGAAATGTCTCAAACTGTCTATGCTGTGATCGTTCCCTGGAAGACCAGTAGTAGTTTACGCAGCTCATCTGGAGGCATTCTGTAATCTGTGGACCATCAGAGTGTTGATGAAAATCTGAAATTGCATCGGGAGTGATTACAACAGGCACCATGCGGACTTTTCTCCATGGGAGTAATGTCTGAAACTGTCTACGCTTTGATAGTTCCCTGGAAGACCAGTAGTAGTTTGTGAAGCACATTTGGAGGCGATCTGCAATTTTTAGTCCTTTAGTGTGTTGATGAAACACTGAAATTGCATCGGTAATTGAATACAATATGCAGCATGCGGAGTTTTCTCCATGGGAGTAATGTCTCAAACTGTCTACGCTTTGATCGATTCCTAGAAGACCAGTAGTAGATTCCGAAGCACAACTGGAGGCATTCTGTAATCTGTGGAGCTTCAGAGGGTTGATGAAAAACAGAAATTGCATCGGGATTCAATGCATCAGGCACCATGCGGATTTTTCTCCATTGGAGTAATGTCTCAAACTGTCTACGCTCTGATAGATTCCTGGAAGACCAGTAGTAGTTTCCGAAACACATCGGGAGGCATTTTGTAATCTGTGGACTTTCAGGTTGTTGATGAAGCACTGAAGTTGCATCGGGATTGATTACAACAGGCACCATGTGGACTGTTCTCATTGGGACTAATGTCTGAAACTGTCTACGCTCTGATCGTTCCCTGGAAGACCAGTAGTAGTTACCGAAGTTCATCTGGAGGCAATCTGTAGTCTGTGGACCATCAGAGTGTTGATGAAACACTGAAATTGCATCGGGAGTGATTACAACAGGCACCATGAGGACTTTTCTACATGGGAGTAAAGTCTCAAACTGTTTACGCTTTATCGTTCCCTGGAAGACTAGTAGTAGTTACCGAAGCTCATCTGGATGCAATTGGTAGTCTGTGGACCATCAGTGTGTTGATGAAACACTGAAATTGCAATGGGAGTGATTACAACAGACACCATGCGGACTTTTCTCCATGGGAGTAATGTCTGAAACTGTCAACGCTTTGATCGTTCCCTGGAAGACCAGTAGTAGTTTCCGAAGCACATCTGGAGGCATTCTGTAATCTGTGAACCTTCAGAGTGTTGATGAAACACAGAAATTGCAACGAGATTGAATACAACAGGCACAATGCAGACTTTTCTCCATGGGAGTAATGTCTGAAACTATCTACGCTTTGATTGATTCCTGGAAGACCAGTAGTAGATTCCGAAGCAAATCTGGAGGCATTCTGTAATATGTGGACTTTCAGAGTATTGATGAAACACAGAAATTGCATGTGGAGTGAATACAACAGGCCCCATGCGGACTTTTCTCCATGGGAGTAATGTCTGAAACTGTAAACGCTTTGATCGTTCCCTGGAAGACCTGTTGTAGTTTGCGAAGCACATTTGGCGGTGATCTGTAATTTGTGGTCCTTCAGTGTGTTGATGAAACACTGAAATTTCATCGGAAATTGAATACAATAATCAGCTTGCGGACTTTTCTCCATGGGAGTAATGTCTGAAACTGTCTACGCTTTGATCGTTCCCTGGATGACCAGTATTAGTTTGCGAAGCACATTTGGAGGCTATCTGTAATTTGTGGTCTTTCAGTGTGTTGATCAAACACTGAAATTGCATCGGAAATTGAATACAATAATCATCTTGCGGACTTTTCTCCATGGGAGTAATGTCTCAAACTGTCTACGCTTTGTTCGATTAATGGAAGACCAGTCATAGATTCCGAAGCACATCTGGAGGCATTCTGTAATCTGTGGTCTTTCAGAGTGTTGATGAAACACAGAAATTGCATCGGGATTGAATGCAACAGGCACCATGCGGACTTTTCTCCATAGGAGTAATGACTGAAACTGTCTACGCTTTGACCGTTCCGTGGAAGACCAGTAGTAGTTTGGAAGCACATTTGGAGGCGATCTGTAATTTTTAGTCCTTCAGTGCGTTTAAGAAACACTGAAATTGCATCGGAAATTGAATACAATAATCATCTTGCGGACTTTTCTCCATGGGAGTAATGTCTCTAACAGTCTACGATTTGATCGTTCCCTGGAAGACCTGTAGTAGTTTGCGAAGCACATTTGGTGGCGATCTGTAATTTGTGGTCCTTCAGTGTGTTAATGAAACACTGAAATTGCGTCGGAAATTGAATAGAATAGGCACCATGCAGACTTTTCTCCATGGGAGTAATGTCTCAATCTGTCTACGCTTTGATCGATTCCTGGAAGACCAGTAGTAGATTCCGAAGCTCATCTGGAGGCACTCTGTAAACTGTGGACCTTCAGATTGTTGATGAAACACAGATATTGCACCGGGATTGAATGCAGCAGGCACCATGCGGACTTTTCTCCACGGGAGTAATGTCTGAAACAGTGTACGCTGTGATCGTGCCCTGGAAGACCAGTAGTAGTTTCCGAAGCACATCTGGAGGCATTCTGTAATCTGTGGACCTTCAGAGTGTTGATGTAACACAGAAATTGCATCGGGATTGAACACAACATGCACAATGCAGACTTTTCTGAATGTGAGTAATGTCTCAAACTGTCCACCCTTTAATCGATTCCTGGAAGACCAACTTTATTTTCCGAAGAACATCTATAGGCATTTTGTAATCTGCGGAATTTCAGAGGGTTGATGAAACATAGAAATTGCATCGGCATTGAATACGGCAGGCACCATGCGGTCTTTTCTAGATGGGTGTAATATCTCAATCTGTTTTCGATTTGATCGTTCCCTGGAAGACTAGTAGCAGTTTCCGAAGCACATCTGAAAGCATTCTGTAATCTGTGGACCTTCAAAGTGGTCATGAAACATAGAAATTGCATCGGGATTGAATACTACAGGCACCATGCGGACTTTTCTCCATGGGAGTAATGTCTCAAACTGTCTACGCTTTGTTCGATTCCTGGAAGACCAGTAGTAGATTCCGAAGCACATCTGGACGCACTCTGTAATCTGTGGACATTCAGATTGTTCATGAAACACAGATATTGCAGCGGGATTGAATAAAAGAGGCACCATGCGGACTTTTCTCCATGGGAGTAATGTCTGAAACTGTCTACGCTTAGATCGTTCCCTGGAAAACCAGGAGTAGTTTGCGAAGCACATTTGGAGGCGATCTGTAATTTGTGGTCCTTCAGTGTGTTGATGAAACACTGAAATTGCATCGCAAAATTTAATACAATAGGCAGCCTGCGGACTTGTCTCCATGGGAGTAATGTCTCAAAGTGTCTACGCTTTGATCGATTTCCGGAAGACCAGTAGTAGTTTCCGATGCACATCTGGAGGCATTCTGTAATTTGTGGACTTTCAGAGTGTTGATGAAACACAGAAATTACATCGGGAGTGATCACAACAGGCACCATGCGGACTTCTCTCCATGGGAGTAATGTCTGAAACTGCCTACGTTTTGATCGTTCCCTGGAAGACTAGTAGCAGTTTCCGATGAACATCTGGAAGCATTCTGTAATCTGTGGACCTTCAGAGTGTTGACGAAACACAGAAATTTCATTGAGATTGATTTCAACAGGCAACTTGAGGACATTTCTCCAAAGGAGTAATGTCTCAAACTGTCTACGCTTTGACGACTCCGGAAAGACCAGTAGTAGTTTCCGAAGCATATCTATAGGCATTCTGTAATCTGTGGACCTTCAGAGTGTGGATGAAACACATAAATTGCATCTGGATTGAATACGACAGGCACCATGTGGACATATCTCCTTGGGAGAAATGTGTCAAACTGTCTACGCTGTGGTCGTTTCCTGGAAGACCAGTAGTAAATTCCGAAGCTCATCTGGAATCGATCTGTAATCTGTGGACCTTCAGATTGTTGCTGAAACACATAAATTGCATTGGGATTGCATACAACAGGCACCTTGCGTACTTTTCTCCATTAGAGTAATGTCTCAAACTGTCAACGCTTTGATCGTTCCCTGGAAGACCAGTAGTAGTTTCCGAAGCACATCTGGAGGCATTCTGTAATCTGTGGACCATCAGAGTGTTGATGAAACACTGAAATTGCATCGATAATGATTACAACATTCACCATGCGCCCTTTTCTCCATGTTAGTAATGTCTCAAACTGTCTACGTTTTGATCGATTCCTGGATGACCAATAGTAGATACCGAAGCACACCTGGAGGCTCTCTGTAATCTGTGGACCTTCAGATTGTTGATGAAACACAAAAATTGCAGCGGTATTGAATACAAGAGGCACCATGCTGACTTTTCTCCATGGGAGTAATGTCTCAATCTGTTTACGCTTTGATCGTTAACTGGGAGACTAGTAGTAGTTTCCGAAGCACATCTGGAGGCATTCTGTAATCTGTGGATCTTCAGAGTGTTGATGTAACACAGAAATTGGATCGGTACTGAAAACAACAGGCACAATGCAGAATTTTCTCCATGGGAGGATTGTCTCAAACTGTCCACCCTTTAATCGATTCGGGGAAGAGAAGCATTAGTTTCCGAAGCACATCTAGAGGCATTTTGTAATCTGTGGAAATTCAGAGTGTTGATGAAACAAAGAAATTGCATCGGCATTGAATACGACAGGCACCATGCGTACTTTTCTACATGGAAGTAATGTCTCAATCTGTTTACGCTTTGATCGTTCCTTGGAAGACTAGTAGCAGTTTCCGAAGCACATCTGGAAGCATTCTGTATTCTGTCGACCTTCTGATGTTGATGAAACACAGAAATTTCATCGAGATTGATTACAACAGGCAACCAGCGGACCTTTCTCCAAAGGAGTAATGTCTCAAACTGTCTACGATTTGACGATTCCTGAAAGACCAGTAGTAGTTTCCGAAGCATATCTGGAGGCATTCTGAAATCTGTGGAGCTTCAGAGTGTTGATGAAACACAGAAAATGTATCCGAAATTGAATACAATAGGCACCATGCGGACTTATCTATATGGGAGTATTGTCTCAAATTGTCTACGATATGATCGTTCCCTGGAAGACTCGTTGTAGTTTCCGTAGCACATGTCGAGCCGTTCTGTAATATGTGGACCTTCAGAGTGTTGATGAAACATAGAAATTGCGTCGGGATTGAATACAACACGCACCATGCGGACTTTTATCCATGGGAGTAATGTTTTAAGCTGTGTACACTTTGATCGATTCCTGGAAGACCAGTAGTAGTTCCGAAGCACATTTGAAGGCATTCTGTAGTCTCTGGACCTTCAGAGTGTTGGTGAAACACAGAAAAAGCATCGGGATTAAATGCAACAGGCACCATGCGGAGTTTTCCAAATGGGAGTAATGTCTCGAACTGTCTATGCTTAGAACGATTCCTGGAAAACCAGTAGTAGTTACCGAAGCACATCTGGAGGTGTTCTGTAATCTGTGGACCTTCAGAGTGTTGAAGAAACTGAGAAATTGCATCGGGATTGATTACAACAAGCACCATTCGGACTTTTCTCCAAAGGAGTATTGTCTCAAAATGTCTATGCTTTGATCGTTCTCTGGTAGTCCAGTAGTAATTTCCGAACACATCTGGAGGCATTCTGTAAACTTTGGACCTTTAGAGTGTTGATGAAACATAGAAATTTCATCGGAATTGAATGCAATAGGCTCCATGGGTATTTTTCTCCATTGGAGTATTGTCTAAAATTGTCTATGCTTTGATCGTTCCCTGGAAGTCCATTAGTAGTTTCCGATGCTCATCTGGAGGCGTTCTGTAATTTGTGAACCTTCAGAGTGTTTATGAAACACAGACATTCCAACGGGATTGAATACAACAGGTTCTATGCGTACTTTTCCCCATTGGGAGTAATGTCTCAATCTGCCTACGATTTGATCGTTTCCTGCAAGGCCAGTAGTAGCTTCCGAAGCACATCTGGTGGCGTTCTGCCGGAAATTCCATCGGGATTGAATACAACAGGCACCATGCGGACTTTTCTCCATGGAAGTAATGTCTCAAACTGTCTACGCTTTGACTGATTTCTGGAAGACCAGTAGTAGATTGCGCAGCACATCTGGAGGTGTTCTGTAATCTGTGGACCGTCATACTGTTGATGAAACACAGAAATTGCATCGTCATTGAATACAACAGGCACCATGCGGACTTTTCTCCAATGGGAGTAATGTCTGAAACTGTCTACGATTTGATCGTTCCCAGGAAGACCAGTAGTAATTTCCGAAGCACATCTGGAGGCATTCTGTAATCTGTGGACCTTCAGAGTGTTAATGAAACATAGAAATTTCATCAGAATTGAATACACAGGCTCCATGCGTACTTTTCTCCATTGGAGTATTGTCTCAAACTGTCTATGCTTTGATCGTTCCCTGGAAGACATGTAGTAGTTTCCGATGCACATCTGGTTGCGTTCTGTAATTTGTTGACCTTCAGAGTGTTGATGAAACACAGAAATTTCATTGGAATTGAATACAACAGGCTCCATGCGTAGTTTTCCCCATTGGGAGTAATGTCTCAATCTGCCTAAGCTTTGATCGTTCCCTGGAAGAAGAGTTGTAGTATCCGAAGCACATCTGGCGGCGTTCTGTAATCTGTGGACCTTCAGAGTGTTTATGAAATACAGAAATTGCATCGGGATTGAATACAACAGGCACCAAGCGGACTTTTCTCCATGGGAGTAATGTCTCAAACTCTCTACGCTTTTATCGATTCCTGGAAGACCAGTAATATTTTCCGAGCCCATCTGGAGGCATTCTGTAATCTGTGGACCTTCAGAGTGATGGTGAAACACAGAAAGTCCATCGGGATTGATTACAATAGGCACCACGCGGACTTTTCTCCAATGGGAATAATGTCTCAAAATGTCTACGGTTTGATCGTTCCCTGGAAGACCAGTAGTTGTTTCCGAAGCACATCAGGAGGCGTACTGTATTCTGTGTACCTTCAGAGGTTTTGATAGAACACAGAAATTGCATCGGGATTGAATAAAACAGGCTCCATGCGGACATTTCTCCATGGGAGTATTGCCTGAACCTGTCTACGATTTGATCGTTCCCTGGACGTCCAGTAGTAGTTCCCGAAGCGCATAAGGAGGGATTCTGTAATCCGTGGACCTTCAGAGTGTTGATGAAACCCAGAAATTGCATCGGGTGTGATGACAACAGGCACCATGCGGACTTTTCTCCATGGGAGTAATGTCTGAAAATGTCTACGTTTTGATCGTTCCCAGGAAGACCAGTAGTAGTTTGCGAAGCACATTTCAGGCGATCTGTAATTTGTGGTCCTTCAGTGTGTTAATGAAACACTGAAATTGCATCGGAAATTGAATACAATAGGCACCATGCGGACTTTTCTCCATGGGAGTAATGTCTCAAACTGTCTGCGCTGTGATCGTTCCCTGGAAGATCAGTAGTAGTTTACGAAGCACATCTGGAGGCATTCTGTAATCTGTGGAATATCAGAGTGTTGATGAAACACAGAAATTGCATCGGGATTGAATAAAACAGGCACCATGCGGACTTGTCAATATGGGAGTATTGTCTCAAATTGTCTACGATATGGTCGTTCACTGGAAGACTCATTGTAGTTTCCGTAGCACATGTGGAGCCGTTCTGTAATCTGTGGTCCTTCAGAGTGTTGATGAAACATACAAATTGCGTCGGGATTGAATACAACAGGCACCATGCGGACTTTTATCCATATGAATAATGTCTCAAACTGTCTATGCTTTGATCGTTCCCTGGAAGACCAGTAGTAGTTCCCGAAAAAAATCTGGATTCATTCTTTAACCTGTGGACCTTCAGAGTGTTGATGAAACACAGAAATTTCATCTTGATTGAATACTACAGGCACTATGCAAACTTTTCTCCATAGGAGTATTGTCTCAAAATGTCTATGCTTTGATCGTTCCCTGGTAGTCCAGTAGTAATTTCCGAACACATCTGGAGGAATTCTGTAAACTGTGGACCTTTAGAGTGTTGATGAAACATAGAAGTTTCTTCGAAATTGAGTACAACAGGCTCCATGAGTACTTTTCTCCATTGGAGTATTGTCTAAAATTGTCTATGCTTTGATAGTTCCCTGGAAGACCATTAGTAGTTTCCGAAGCACATCTGGAGGCGTTCTGTAATTTGTGGACCTCCAGAGTGTTTATGAATCACAGAAAATCCATCGGGATTGAATACAACAGGTTCTATGCGTACTTTTCCCCATTGGGAGTAATGTCTCAATCTGCCTACGCTTTGATCGTTCCCTGGAAGACCAGTAGTAGCTTCCGAAGCACATCTGTTGGCGTTCTGCCGGAAATTCCATCGGGATTGAATACAAAAGGCACCATGCGGACTTTACTCCATGGAAGTAATGTCTCAAACTGTCTACGCATTGATAAATTCCTGGAAGACCAGTAGTAGTTCCCGAAGCACATCTGGAGGCGTTCTGATATCTGTGGACCTTCGGAGTTTTGATGAAACAGATAAATTGCATCGGGATTGTATACAACAGGAACCAGGCGGGTTTTCTCCATGGGAGTAATGTTTTAAGCTGTGTACACTTTGATCGATTAATGGAAGACCAGTAGTAGTTTCCGAAGCAAATCTGGAGGTGTTCTGTAATATGTGGACCTTCAGAGTGTTGATAAACATAGTAATTGCATGGGGATTCAATACAACAGGCACCATGGGTACTTTTCTCCTTGGGAACAACGCCTCAATCTGGCTAGGCTTTGATCGTTCCCTGGAAGACCGGTAGTAGTTTCCGAAGCACATCTGGCCTCGTTCTGTAATGTATGGACCTTCAGGGTGTTGATGGAACACAGAAATTGCATCGGGATTGAATACAACAGGCACCATGCGGAATTTTCTCCAATGGGAGTAATGTCTCAAACTGCCTACGTTTTGATCGTTCCCTTTAAGACCAGTAGTAGTTTGCGACGCACATCTGGAGGCGTTCTGTAATCTGTGGAACTTCAGAGTGTTGATGAAATACAGAAATAGAATCGGGATTGAAAACAACAGGCACCATGCGGACTTTTCTCCATGAGAACATTGTCTCAAACTGTCTTCGTTTTGATCGTTCCAGGGAAGACCAGTAGTAGTTTGCGAAGCACATCTGGAGGCGTTCTGTAATCTGTGGAACTTCAGAGTGTTGATGAAATACAGAAATAGTATTGGGATTGAATACAACAGGCACCATGCGGACTTTTCTCCATGAGAGCATTTTCTCAAACTGTCTTCACTTTGATCGTTCCCGGGAAGACCAGTAGTAGTTTCAGAAGCACATGTGTAAGCGTTCTGTAATCTGTGTACCTTCAGAGTGTTGCAAAAACATAAAAATTGCATGGGGATTGAATACAACAGGCTCCATGCGGACTTTTCTCCATGGGAGCAATGTCTCAAGCTGTCTACGCTTTGATCGATTCCTGGAAGAGCAGTAGTAGTTTCCGAAGCTCATCTGGAGGCGTTCTGTAATCTGCGGTCCTTCAGAGTGTTGATGAAATAGAGAAATTGCATGGGGATTGAATACAACAGACACCATGCGGACTTTTCTCCATGGGAGTAAAGTATCAAACTGTCTACGATTTGATGGTTCCCTGGAAGACGAGTAATAGTATCCGAAGCACATCTGGAGGCTTTCTCTAATCTGTGGACCTTCAGAGGTTTTGATGGAGCACAGAAATTGCAACGGGATTGAATACAACAGGCTCTATGCAGCCTTTTCTCCATGGGAGTTATTTCTCAATCTGCGTACGCTTTGATTGTTTCCTGGAGGACCAGTAGTAGTTTCTGAAGCACATCTGGAGGCGTTCTGTATTCTGTGGGCTTTCAGAGTGTTGATGAAACACATAAATTGTATCAGCTTGAATACAACAGGCACCATGCGAACATTTCTCCATGGGAGTAATGTCTCAAACTGTCTACGCTTTGATCGTTCGCTGGAATAGCTTTAGTATTTTCCGAGCACATCTGGACTCATTCTGTAATCTGTGGACCTTCAGAGTGTTGGTGAAATACAGGAATTGCATCGGGATTGATTACAACATGCAAAATGCTGTTTTTTCTCCATGGGAATAATGTCTCAAACCTTCTACGATTTGATCGTTCCCTGGAAGACCAGTAGTGGTTTCCGAAGCACATCTATCATCGTTCTGTAATCTGTCAACCTTCAGAGAGTTGACGAAACACAGAAATTGCATCGGGATTGTATACAACAATCACCGTGCGGAATTCTCTCCAAGTTAGTAATGTCTCAAAGTATCTACGCTTTGATCGTTCCTTGGAAGACCAGTAGTAGTTCCCGAAGTACATCTATAGGCATTCTGTAATCTGTGGACCTTCAGAGTTTTGATGAAAGATAGAAATTTCATCAAAATTGAATACCACAGGCTCCATGCGTACTTTTCTCCATTGGAGTATTGTCTCACACTGTCTATGCTTTGAACGTTCCCTGGAAGACCAGTACAGGTTTCCGAAGGACATCTGGTTGCCTTCTGTAATTTGTGGACCTTCAGAGTGTTAATGAAACACAGAAATTGCATGAGAATTGAATAGAACAGGCTCCATGAGTACTTTTCCCCATTGGGAGTAATGTCTCTATCTGCCTAAGCTTTGATCGTTCCCTGGAAGAAAAGTTGTAGTTTCCGAAGCACATCTGGCGGCGTTCTGTAATCTGTATACCTTCAGAGTAATTACGAAACAAAGTAATTGCATCGGGATTGAATACAACAGGCACCATGCGGACTTTTCTCCATGGGAGTAAAGTGTCAAACTGTCTACGTTGTGATCGTTCCCTGGAAGACCAGTATGTTTTCCGAAGCACATCTGGAGGCGTTCTGTAATCTGTGGACCTTTAGAGTGTTGATGAAACAGAGAACTTGCATCGGGATTGAATACAACAGGCACCATGCGGACTTTTCTCCATGGGAGTAAAGTCTCAAACTGTCTACGCTTTGACCGGTTCCTGGAAGACCAGTAGTAGTTTCCGAACGACATTTGGAGGCATTCTGTAATCTGTGGTCCTTCAGGGTGTTGATGAAACAGACAAATTGCAACGGGATTGAATACAACAGACACCGTGCGGAATTTTCTCCATGGTAGTAATGTCTCAAACTGTCTACGATTTGATCGTTCCCTTTAGGAGCTATAGTATTTTCCGAGCACATCTGGACTCATTCTGTAATCTGTGGACCCTCAGAGTGTTGATGAAACACAGAAATTGCATCGGGATTGAATACAACAGTCACCATGGGGACTTTTCTCCATTGGAGTATTGTATCAAAATGTCTATGATTTGATCCTTCCGTGGAAGACCAGCAGTAATTTCCGAAGCACATCTGGAGGCATTCTGTAATTTGTGTCACTTCAGAGTGTTGATGAAACACAGAAATTGTATCGGGATTGAATACCATAGGCACCATGCTGACTTTTCTAAATGAAAGTGTTGTCTCAAACTGTCTACGAATTGATAAATTCCTGGCAGACCAGTAGTAGCTTCTGAAGCACATCAGGATTCGTTCTGTAATCTGTGGACCTTCGGAGTGTTGATGAAACACAGAAATTGCGTCAGGAAGGATTACAACGGGCACCATGCAGACCTTTCTCCAATGGGAGTAATGTCTCAAATTCTCTAGGCTTTGATCGTTCCCTGGAAGACCAGTAGCAGTTTCCGAAGCACATCTGGGGGCGTTCTGTAATCTGTGGATTATCAGAGTGTTGATGAAACACAGACATTGCATCGGGATTAAATACAACAGGCACCATGCGGACTTTTCTCCATGAGAATAATGTCTCAAACTGTCTACGGCTTGATCGATTCCTGGAAGACCAGTTCTAGTTTCCGGAGCACTTCTAGAGGCATTCTGTAACCTGCGGACATTCAGAGTGTTGATGAAACACGGAAATTGCATCGGGATTGAATACAACAGGCACCATGCGGACTATTCTCCATGTGAGTAATTGTCTCAATCTGCCTACGCTTTGATCGTTCCCTGGAAGACCAGTAGTATTTTCGGAGACCATCTGGAGGCTTTCTGTAATTTGTGGACCTTCAGAGGGTTTGATGGAACTCAGGAATTGCATCGGGTTTGAATACAACAGGCACCATGCGGTCTTTTCTCCATGGAAGTAATGTCTCAAACTGTCTACGCTTTGATCGTTCCCTGGAAGACCAGTAGTAGTTTCCGAAGCACATCTGGAGGCATTCTGTAATCTGCGGAGCTTCACAGTGTTGATGAACCACAGAAATTATATCGGGATTGAATACAACAGACACCATGCGGAGTTTTCTCCATGGGAGGATTGTCTCAAACTGTCTTCGTTTGATCGTTCCCTGGAAGACCAGTATTATTTTCCGAAGCTCATCTGGATTCATTCTGTAATCTGTGGACATTCAGAGTGGTGATGAAACACAGCAATTGCATCGGGATTGAATACAACAGGCACCATGCGGACTTTTCTCCATGGGTGTAATGTCTCAATCTGTCTTCGCTTTGTTCGTCCCCTGGAAGTCTAGTAGAAGTTTCCGAAACACAGGTGGAGGCGTCCTGTAATCTGTGGATCTTCAGAGTGTTGTTGGAACTAGAAATAATATCGGAATTGAATACAACAGGCACCATCCAAACTTTTCTCCATTGGAATTATGTTTCAAACTGTCCACGATTTGATCGATTCCTGGAAGACCAGTAATTGTTACCAAAGCTCATCTAGAGGCATTCTGTAATCTGTGGACCCTCAGAGTGTTGATGAAATTCAGAAATTGCATCGGGATTGAATACGACATTCACCATTGGACATTTCTCCATTGGGGTATTGTCTCAAGCTGTCTACGCTTTGATCGTTCAATGGAAGACCAGTAGTAGTTTGCGAAGGACATCTGGAGGCGTTCTGTAATCTGTGGACCTTCAGAGTGTTGATGAAACACAGAAATTGCATCGAGATTGAATATAACAGGTCCCATGCGGACTTTTCACCATGAGAGAATTGTCTCAAACAGTCTTCGCTTTGATCGTTACCTGGAAGACCAGTAGTAGTTTCAGAAGACCATCTGGAGGCATTCTGTAATCTGTAGAGCTTCAGAGTGTTGATGAAACACAGATATTGCATCGGGATTGAATACAACAGACACCATGCGGAGTTTTCTCCATGGGAGGATTGTCTCAAACTGTCTTCGTTTGATCGTTCCCTGGAAGACCAGTATTATTTTCCGAAGCTCATATGGAGGCATTCTGTAATCTGTGGACCTTCAGAGTGGTGATGAAACACAGCAATTGCATCGGGATTGAATACAACAGGCACCATGCGGACTTTTCTCCATGGGTGTAATGTCTCAATCTGTCTTCGCTTTGTTCGTTCCCTGGAAGTCTAGTAGAAGTTTCCGAAACACAGGTAGAGGCGTCCTGTAATCTGTGGATCTTCAGAGTGTTGTTGGAACTAGAAATAATATCGGAATTGAATACAACAGGCACCATCCAAACTTTTCTCCATTGGAATTATGTATCAAACTGTCTACGATTTGAACGATTCCTGGAAGACCAGTAATTGTTACCGAAGCTCATCTAGAGGCATTCTGTAA
Source organism: Schistocerca gregaria (assembly GCF_023897955.1). Lineage (NCBI taxonomy): Eukaryota > Metazoa > Arthropoda > Insecta > Orthoptera > Acrididae > Schistocerca > Schistocerca gregaria. Next base: position 10,397,599 of record NC_064930.1, on the reverse strand, counting down.
TCTGTGGACCCTCAGAGTGTTGATGAAATTCAGAAATTGCATCGGGATTGAATACAACATTCACCATGTGGACATTTCTCCATTGGAGTATTGTCTCAAGCTGTCTACGCTTTGATCGTTCAATGGAAGACCAGTAGTAGTTTGCGAAGGACATCTGGAGGCGTTCAGTAATCTGTGGACCTTCAGAGTGTTGATGAAACACAGAAATTGCATCGAGATTGAATATAACAGGTCCCATGCGGACTTTTCACCATGAGAGAATTGTGTCAAACAGTCTTCGCTTTGATCGTTACCTGGAAGACCACTAGTAGTTTCAGAAGACCATCTGGAGGCATTCTGTAATCTGTAGAGCTTCAGAGTGTTGATGAAGCACAGGAAATTGCATCGGGATTGAATACAACAGACACCATGCGGAGTTTAGTCCATGGGAGTAATGTCTCAAACTTTCTTTGCTTTGATCGTTCCCTGGAAGACCAGTAGTAGTTTCCGAAGACCATCTGGAGTTATTCTGTAATCTGTGGAGCTTCAGAGTGTTGATGAAACACAGAAATTGCCTCGGGATTGAATACAACAGACACCATGCGGAGTTCAGTCCACGGGAGTAATGTCTCAAACTGTCTTTGCTTTGATCGTTCCCTGGAAGACCAGTAGTAGTTTCCGAAGCACATCTGGAGGCATTCTGTAATCTGTGGAGCTTCAGAGTGTTGATGAAACACAGAAATTGCATCGGGATTGAATACAACAGACACCATGCGGAGTTTTCTCCATGGGAGTAATGTCTCAAATTGTCTTCGCTTTGATCGTTCACTGGAAGACCAGTAGTAGTTTCGGAAGCACATCTGGAGGCATTCTGTAATCTGGCGAGCTTCAGAGTGTTGATGAAACACTGACATTGCATCGGGATTAAATACAACAGGCACAATTTGGACTTTTCTACATGGGAGTAACGTCTCAAACTGTCTACGATTTGATTGTTCCCTGGAAGACCAGTAGTAGTTTCCGAAGCACATCTGGATGCGTTTTGTAATCTGTGGAGCTTCAGTGTGTTGATGAAACACAGAAAAAGCATCGTCATTAAATACAACAGGCACCATGAGGACTTTTGTCCATGGGAGTAATGTCTCAAACTGACTACCTTTTGATCGATTCCTGGAAGACCATTAGTAGCTTTCGAAGCACATCTGGAGGCATTCTGTAATCTGCGAACCTTCAGAGTGTTGATGAAACACAGAAATTGCATCGGGGTTGAATACAACAGACACCATGCGGAGTTTTCTCCATTGGAGTATTGTCTCAAACTGTCTTCGTTTGATCGTTCAATGGAAGACCAGCAGTATTTTCCGAAGCTCATCTGGAGGCATTCTGTAATCTGTGGACCTTCAGAGTGTTGATGAAACACAGCAATTGCATCGGGATTGAAAACAAAAGGCACCATGCGGACTTTTCCCCATGGGTGTAATGTCTCAAACTGTCTTTGCTTTGATCGTTCCCTACAAGACCAGTAGTAATTTCCGAAGCACATCTGGAGGCATTCTATAATCTGCGGAGCTTCAGAGTGTTGATGAAACACAGAAATTTCATCGGGATTGAATACAACAGACACCATGCGGAGTTTAGTCCATGGGAGTAATGTCTCAAACTGTCTTCGTTTGATCGTTCCCTGGAAGACCAGTAGTAGTTTCCGAAGCACATCTGGAGGGATTCTGTAATCTGGGGTGCTTCCGAGTGTTGATGAAACACTGAAATTGCATCGGGATTAAATACAACAGGCACGATTTGGACTTTTCTACTTGGGAGTAACGTCTGAAACTGTCTACGACTTGATTGATCCCTGGAAGACCACTAGTAGTTTCCGAAGCACATCTGGATGCGTTTTGTAATCTGTGGAGATTCAGTGTGTTGATGAAAGACAGAAAAAGCATCGTCATTAAATACAAAAGGCACCATGCGGACTTTTGTCCATGGGAGTAATGTCTCAAACTGACTACCTTTTGATCGATTCCTGGAAGACCAAAAGTAGTTTTCGAAGCACATCTGGAGGCATTCTGTATTCTGTGGAGCTTCAGAGTGTTGATGAAACACAGACATTGCATCGGGATTAAATACAACAGGCACCATGCGGACTTTTCTCCAAGGGAATAATGTCTCAAACTGTCTACGGCTTGATGGATTATTGGAAGACAAGTTCTAGTTTCCGAAGCACTTCTAGAGGCATTCTGTAACCTGCGGAAATTCAGAGTGTTGATGAAACACAGAAATTGCATCGGGATTGAATACAACAGGCACCATGCGGTATATTCTCCATGTGAGTAATTGTCTAAATCTGCCTACGCTATGATCGTTGCCTGGAAGACAAGTAGTATTATCCGAGAACATTAGGAGGCTATCTGTAATCTGTGGACCTTCAGAGGGTTTAATGGAACACAGAAATTGTATCGGGATTGAATACCATAGGCACCATGCGGACTTTTCTCCAGGGAAGTGTTGTCTAAAACTGTCTACGCTTTGATAAATTCCGGGGAGACCAGTAGTAGTTCTCGAAGCACATCTGGAGGCATCCTGTAATCTGTCGAACATCAGATTGATGATGAAACTCAGAAATTGCATCGGGATTGAATACAACAGGCACCATGCGGACTTTTCTCCATGGGTGTTATGTCTCAATCTGTCTTCGCTTTGTTCGTTCCCTGGAAGTCTAGTAGAAGTTTCCGAAGCCCATGTGGATGCGTTTTGTAATATGTGGAGATTAAGTGTGTTGATGAAACACAGAAAAAGCATCGTCATTAAATACAACAGGCACCATGCGGACTTTTGTCAATGGGAGTAATGTCTCAAACTCACTACCTTTTGATCGATTCGTGGAAGACCATTAGTAGTTTTCGAAGCACATCTCGAGGCATTCTGTAATCTGTGGACCTTCAGAGTGTTGATGAAACACAGAAATTGCATCGGGATTGAATACAACAGACCACCATGCGGAGTTTAGTCCATGGAAGTAATGTCTCAAACTGTCTTTGCTTTGATCGTTCCCTGTAAGACCAGTAGTAGTTTCCGAAGACCATCTGGAGGCATTCTGTAATCTGTGGAGCTTCAGAGTGTTGATGAAACACAGAAAATGCATCGGGATTGAATACAACAGACACCATGCGGAGTTTAGTCCATGGGAGTAATGTCTCAAACTGTCTTTGCTTTGATCGTTCCCTGGAAGACCAGTAGTAGTTTCCGAAGCACATCTGGAGGCATTCTGTAATCTGTGGACCTTCAGAGTGTTGATGAAACACAGAAGTTGCATCGGGATTGAATACAACAGACACCTTGCGGACTTTTCACCATGGGAGTAATGTCTCAAACAGTCTTCGCGTTGATAGTTCCCTGGAAGACCAGTAGTAGCTTCCGAAGCACATCTGGAGGCATTCTGTAATCTGTAGAGCTTCAGAGTGTTGATGAAACACAGAAATTGAATCGGGCTTGAATACAACAGACACCATGCGGAGTTTAGTAAATGGGAGTAATGTCTCAAACTATCTTTGCTTTGATTGTTCCCTGGTAGACCAGTAGTAGTTTCAGAAGACCATCTGGAGGCATTCTGTAATCTTGCGCGCTTCAGAGTGTTGATGAAACACTGACATTACATCGGGATTAAATACAACAGGCACGATTTGGACTTCTCTACATGGGAGTAACGTCTCAAACTGTCTACGATTTGATTGTTCCCTGGAAGACCAGTAGTAGTTTCCGAAGCACATCTGGATGCGTTTTGTAATCTGTGGAGCTTCAGTGTGTTGATGAAACACAGAAAAAGCATCGTCATTAAATACAACAGGCACCATGCGGACTTTTGTCCATGGGAGTAATGTCTCAAACTGACTTCTTTTGGTCGATTCCTGGAAGACCATTAGTAGTTTTCGAAGCACATCTCGAGGCATTCTGTAATCTGTGGACCTTCAGAGTGTTGATGAAACACAGAAATTGCATCGGGATTGAATACAACAGACCACCATGCGGAGTTTAGTCCATGGAAGTAATGTCTCAAACTGTCTTTGCTTTGATCGTTCCCTGTAAGACCAGTAGTAGTTTCCGAAGACCATCTGGAGGCATTCTGTAATCTGTGGAGCTTCAGAGTGTTGATGAAACACAGAAAATGCATCGGGATTGAATACAACAGACACCATGCGGAGTTTAGTCCATGGGAGTAATGTCTCAAACTGTCTTTGCTTTGATCGTTCCCTGGAAGACCAGTAGTAGTTTCCGAAGCACATCTGGAGGCATTCTGTAATCTGTGGAGCTTCAGAGTGTTGATGAAACACAGAAATTGCATCGGGATTGAATACAACAGGCACCATGCGGTCTATTCTCCATGTGAGTAATTGTCTAAATCTGCCTACGCTATAATCGTTGCCTGGAAGACAAGTAGTATTTTCCGAGAACATTTGGATTCTATCTGTAATCTGTGGACCTTCAGAGGGTTTGATGGAACACAGAAATTGTATCGGGATTGAATACCATAGGCACCATGCGGACTTTTCTCCAGGGAAGTGTTGTCTAAAACTGTCTACGCTTTGATAAATTCCGGGGAGACCAGTAGTAGTTCCCGAAGCACATCTGGAGGCATCCTGTAATCTGTCGAACATCAGATTGATGATGAAACTCAGAAATTGCATCGGGATTGAATACAACAGGCACCATGCAGTCTTTTCTCCATGGGAGTAATGTCTCAAACTGTCTACGCTTTGATCGTTCCCTGGAAGACCAGTAGTAGTTTCCGAAGCACATCTGGAGGCATTCTGTAATCTGTGGAGCTTCAGAGTGTTGATGAAACACAGAAATTGAATCGGGCTTGAATACAACAGACACCATGCGGAGTTTAGTAAATGGGAGTAATGTCTCAAACTATCTTTGCTTTGATTGTTCCCTGGTAGACCAGTAGTAGTTTCAGAAGACCATCTGGAGGCATTCTGTAATCTGTGGATCTTCAGAGTGTTGATGAAACACAGAAATTGCCTCGGGATTGAATACAACAGACACCATGCGGAGTTCAGTCCATGGGAGTAATGTCTCAAACTGTCTTTGCTTTGATCGTTCCCTGGAAGACCAGTAGTAGTTTCCGAAGCACATCTGGATGCGTTTTGTAATCTGTGGAGATTCAGTGTGTTGATGAAAGACAGAAAAAGCATCGTCATTAAATACAAGAGGCACCATGCGGACTTTTGTCCAAGGGAGTAATGTCTCAAACTGACTACCTTTTGATCGATTCCTGGAAGACCAAAAGTAGTTTTCGAAGCACATCTGGAGGCATTCTGTAATCTGTGGAGCTTCAGAGTGTTGATGAAACACAGACATTGCATCGGGATTAAATACAACAAGCACCATGCGGACTCTTCTCCAAGGGAATAATGTCTCAAACTGTCTACGGCTTGATGGATTCCTGGAAGACCAGTTCTAGTTTCCGAAGCACTTCTAGAGGCATTCTGTAACCTGCGGACATTCAGAGTGTTGATGAAACACAGAAATTGCATCGGGATTGAATACAACAGGCACCATGCAATCTATTCTCCATGTGAGTAATTGTCTAAATCTGCCTACGCTATGATCGTTGCCTGGAAGACAAGTAGTATTTTCCGAGAACATTTGGAGGCTATCTGTAATCTGTGGACCTTCAGAGGGTTTGATGGAACACAGAAATTGTATCGGGATTGAATACCATAGGCACCATGCGGACTTTTCTCCAGGGAAGTGTTGTCTAAAACTGTCTACGCTTTGATAAATTCCGGGGAGACCAGTAGTAGTTCTCGAAGCACATCTGGAGGCATCCTGTAATCTGTCGACATCAGATTGATGATGAAACTCAGAAATTGCATCGGGATTGAATACAACAGGCACCATGCAGTCTTTTCTCCATGGGAGTAATGTCTCAAACTGTCTACGCTTTGATCGTTCCCTGGAAGACCAGTAGTAGTTTCCGAAGCACATCTGGAGGCATTCTGTAATCTGTGGAGCTTCAGAGTGTTGATGAAACACAGAAATTGAATCGGGATAGAATACAACAGACACCATGCGGAGTTCAGTCCATGGGAGTAATGTCTCAAACTGTCTTTGCTTTGATCGTTCCCTGGAAGACCAGTAGTAGTTTCCGAAGCACATCTGGATGCGTTTTGTAATCTGTGGAGATTCAGTGTGTTGATGAAAGACAGAAAAAGCATCGTCATTAAATACAACAGGCACCATGCGGACTTTTCTCCAGGGAAGTGTTGTCTAAAACTGTCTACGCTTTGATAAATTCCGGGGAGACCAGTAGTAGTTCACGAAGCACATCTGGAGGCATCCTGTAATCTGTCGAACATCAGATTGATGATGAAACTCAGAAATTGCATCGGGAGTGAATACAACAGGCACCATGCAGTCTTTTCTCCATGGGAGTAATGTCTCAAACTGTCTACGCTTTGATCGTTCCCTGGAAGACCAGTAGTAGTTTCCGAAGCACATCTTGAGGCATTCTGTAAACGGTGGTCCGTCAGTGAGTTGGTGAAACTCAGAAATTGCATCGGTATTGAGTACAACAGGCACCATGTGGACTTTTCTACATGGGAGTAATGTCTCAAACTGACTACCTTCTGATCGATTCCTGGAAGACCAAAAGTAGTTTTCGAAGCACATCTGGAGGCATTCTGTAATCTGTGGACTTTCAGAGTGTTGATGAAACACAGAGGTTGCATCGGTATTGAATACAACATGCACCATGCGGACTTTTCTCCTTAGAAGTAATGTCTCAAACTGTATACGCTTTGATCGTTCCCTGGAAGACCAGTAGTAGTTTCCGAAGAACATGTGGAGGCATTCTGTAATCTGCGGAGCTTCACAGTGTTGATGAAACACAGAAATTATATAGGGATTGAAAACAACAGACACCATGCGGAGCTTTCTCCATGGGAGGATTGTCTCATACTGTCGTCGTTTGATCGTTCCCTGGAAGACCAGTATTATTTTCCGAAGCTCATCTGGATGCATTCTGTAATCTGTGGACCTTCAGAGTGTTGATGAAACACAGAAGTTGCATCGGGATTGAATACAACAGACACCTTGCGGACTTTTCACCATGGGAGTAATGTCTCAAACAGTCTTCGCGTTGATAGTTCCCTGGAAGACCAGTAGTAGTTTCCGAAGCACATCTGGAGGCATTCTCTAATCTGTAGAGCTTCAGAGTGTTGATGAAACACTGAAATTTCATCGGGATTGAATACAACAGGCACGATTTGGACTTTTCTACATGGGAGTAACGTGTCAAACTGTCTACAATTTGATCTTTCCCTGGAAGACCAGTAGTAGTTTCCGAAGCACATCTGGAGGCATTCTGTAATCTTGCGCGCTTCAGAGTGTTGATGAAACACTGACATTACATCGGGATTAAATACAACAGGCACGATTTGGACTTTTCTACATGGGAGTAACGTCTCAAACTGTCTACGATTTGATTGTTCCCTGGAAGACCAGTAGTAGTTTCCGAAGCACATCTGGATGCGTTTTGTAATCTGTGGAGCTTCAGTGTGTTGATGAAACACAGAAAAAGCATCGTCATTAAATACAACAGGCACCATGCGGACTTTTGTCCATGGGAGTAATGTCTCAAACTGACTACCTTTTGGTCGATTCCTGGAAGACCATTAGTAGTTTTCGAAGCACATCTCGAGGCATTCTGTAATCTGTGGACCTTCAGAGTGTTGATGAAACACAGAAATTGCATCGGGATTGAATACAACAGACCACCATGCGGAGTTTAGTCCATGGAAGTAATGTCTCAAACTGTCTTTGCTTTGATCGTTCCCTGTAAGACCAGTAGTAGTTTCCGAAGACCATCTGGAGGCATTCTGTAATCTGTGGAACTTCAGAGTGTTGATGAAACACAGAAATTGCATCGGGATTGAATACAACAGACACCATGCGGAGTTTAGTCCATGGGAGTAATGTCTCAAACTGTCTTTGCTTTGATCGTTCCCTGGAAGACCAGTAGTAGTTTCCGAAGCACATCTGGAGGCATTCTGTAATCTGTGGAGCTTCAGAGTGTTGATGAAACACAGAAATTGAATCGGGATTGAATACAACAGACACCATGCGGAGTTTAGTAAATGGGAGTAATGTCTCAAACTATCTTTGCTTTGATTGTTCCCTGGTAGACCAGTAGTAGTTTCAGAAGACCATCTGGAGGCATTCTGTAATCTGTGGATCTTCAGAGTGTTGATGAAACACAGAAATTGCCTCGGGATTGAATACAACAGACACCATGCGGAGATTCGTCCAAGGGAGTAATGTCTCAAACTGTCTTTGCTTTGATCGTTCCCTGGAAGACCAGTCGTAGTTTCCTAAGCACATCTGGAGGCATTCTGTAAACTGTGGACCTTCAGAGTGTTGATGAAACACAGAAATTGCTTCGGGATTGAATACAATATGCACCATGCGGACTTTTCTCCATAGGAGTAATGTCTCAATCAGTCAACGATTTGATCATTCCCTGGAAGACCAGTAGTAGTTTCCGAAGAACATCTGGGGGCATTCTGTAATCTGTAGAGCTTCAGAGTGTTGATGAAACACAGAAATTGCATCGGGATTGAATACAACAGACACCATGCAGAGTTTTCTCCATTGGATTATTGTCTCAAACTGTCTTCGTTTGATCGTTCCCTGAAGACCCGCAGTATTTTCCGAAGCTCATCTGGAGGCATTCTGTAATCTGTGGAGCTTCAGAGTGTTGATGAAACACAGAAATTGCATCGGGATTGAATACAACAGACACCATGCGGAGATTAGTCCAAGGGAGTAATGTCTCAAACTGTCTTTGCTTTGATCGTTCCCTGGAAGACCAGTAGTAGTTTCCTAAGCACATCTGGAGGCATTCTGTAAACTGTGGACCTTCAGAGTGTTGATGAAACACAGAAATTGCTTCGGGATTGAATACAATATGCACCATGCGGACTTTTCTCCATAGGAGTAATGTCTCAATCAGTCAACGATTTGATCATTCCCTGGAAGACCAGTAGTAGTTTCCGAAGAACATCTGGGGGCATTGTGTAATCTGTAGAGCTTCAGAGTGTTGATGAAACACAGAAATTGCAACGGGATTGAATACAACAGACACCATGCAGAGTTTTCTCCATTGGATTATTGTCTCAAACTGTCTTCGTTTGATCGTTCCCTGAAGACCCGCAGTATATTCCGAAGCTCATCTGGAGGCATTCTGTAATCTGTGGACCTTCAGAGTGTTGATGAAACACAGAAATTGCATCGGGATTGAATACAACGGACACCTTGCGGACTTTTCTCCATGGGAGTAATGTCTCATTCTGCCTACGCTTTGATCGATCTCTCGAATACCAGTAGTAGTTTCCGAAGCACATCTGGAGGCGTTCTGTAATCTGTGGACACAGAAATTGCATCGGGATTGAATAAAACTGACACCATGCGGAGTTTTCTCCATTGGAGTATTGTCTCAAACTGTCTTCGTTTGATCGTTCCCTGGAAGGCCAGCAGTATTTCCCGAAGCTCATCTGGAGGCATTCTGTAATCTGTGGAGCTTCAGAGTGTTGATGAAACACTGAAATTGCATCGGGATTAAATACAAGAGGCACGATTTGGACTTTTCTACATGGGAGTAACGTCTCAAACTGTCTACGATTTGATTGTTCCCTGGAAGACCAGTAATAGTTTCGGAAGCACATCTGGATGCGTTTTGTAATCTGTTGAGCTTCAGTGTGTTGATGAAACGCAGAAAAAGCATCGTCATTAAATACAACAGGCACCATGCGGACTTTTGTCCATGGGAGTAATGTCTCAAACTGACTACCTATTGATCGATTCCTGGAAGACCATTAGTAGTTTTCGAAGCACATCTGGAGGCATTCTGTAATCTGTGGACCTTCAGAGTGTTGATGAAACACCGAAATAGCATTGGGATTGAATACAACAGGCCCCATGCGGACTTTTCTCCATGGGAGTTAAGTCTCATTCTGCCTACGCTTTGATCGATCCCTCGAATACCAGTAGTAGTTTCCGAAACACATCTGGAGGCATTCTGTAATCTATGGACTTTCAGAGTGTTGATGAAACACAGAAATTGTTTCGGGATTGAATACAACATGCACCATGCGGACTTTTCTTCATTGGAGTAATGTCTCAATCTGACAACGATTTGATCTTTCCCTGGAAAACCAGTAGTAGTTTCCGAAGAACATCTGGAGGCATTCTGTAATCTGTAGAGCTTCAGAGTGTTGATGAAACACAGAAATTGCATCGGGATTGAATACAACAGACACCATGCGGTCTTCTCTCCATGGGACTAATGTCTCATTCTGCCTACGCTTTGATCGATCCCTCGAATACCAGTAGTAGTTTCCGAAACACATCTGGAGGCATTCTGTAATCTGTGGACTTTCAGAGTGTTGATGAAACACAGAAATTGCTTCGGGATTGAATACAACATGCACCATGCGGACTTTTCTCCATTGGAGTAATGTCTCAATCTGTCAACGATTTGATCTTTCCCTGGAAGACCAGTAGTAGTTTCCGAAACACATCTGGAGTCATTCTGTAATCTGTAGAGCTTCAGAGTGTTGATGAAACACAGAAATTGCATCGGGATTGAATACAACAGACACCATGCGGACTTTTCTCCATGGGACTATTGTCTCATTCTGCTTACGGTTTGATCGATCCCTCGAAAACCAGTAGTAGTTTCCGAAACACGTCTGGAGGCATTCTGTAATCTGTGAACTTTCAGAGTGTTGATGAAACACAGAAATTGCTTCGGGATTGAATACAACATGCACCATGCGGACTTTTCTCCATTGGAGTAATGTCTCAATCAGTCAACGATTTGATCTTTCCCTGGAAGACCAGTAGTAGCTTCCGAAACACATCTGGAGTCATTCTGTAATCTGTAGAGCTTCAGAGTGTTGATGAAACACAGAAATTGCATCGGGATTGAATAAAACAGACTCCATGCGGAGTTTAGTCAATGGGAGTAATGTCTCAAACTGTCTTTGCTTTGATCGTTCCCTGTAAGACCAGTAGTAGTTTCCGAAGACCATCTGGAGGCATTCTGTAAACTGTGGACCTTCAGAGTGTTGATGAAACACAGAAATTGCTACGGGATTGAATACAACAAGCACCATGCGGACTTTTCTCCATAGGAGTAATGTCTCAATCTGTCAACGATTTGATCATTCCCTGGAAGACCAGTAGTAGTTTCCGAAGCACATCTGGAGGCATTCTGTAATCTGTGGAGCTTCAGAGTGTTGATGAAAAACTGAAATTGCATCGGGATTAAATACAACAGGCACGATTTGGACTTTTCTACATGGGAGTAACGTGTCAAACTGTCTACGATTTGATCTTTCCCTGGAAGACCAGTAGTAGTTTCCGAAGCACATCTGGAGGCATTCTGTAATCTGGCGAGCTTCAGAGTGTTGATGAAACACTGACATTGCATCGGGATTAAATACAACAGGCACAATTTGGACATTTCTACATGGGAGTAACGTCTCAAACCGTCTACGATTTGATTGTTCCCTGGAAGACCAGTAGTAGTTTCCGAAGCACATCTGGAGGCGTTCTGTAATCTGTGGACACAGAAATTGCGTCGGTATTGAATAAAACAGACACCATGCGGAGTTTTCTCCATTGTAGTATTGTCTCAAACTGTCTTCGTTTGATCGTTCCCTGGAAGACCAGCACTTTTTTCCCGAAGCTCATCTGGAGGCATTCTGTAATCTGTGGACCTTCAGAGTGTTGATGAAACACAGCAATTGCATCGGGATTGAATACAACAGGCACCATGCGGACTTATCTCAATGGGAGTAATGTCTCAAACTGTCTTTGCTTTGATCGTTCCCTGGAAGACCAGTAGTAGATTCCGAAGCACATCTGGAGGTATTCTGTAATCTGTGGAGCTTCTGAGTGTTGATGAAACACAGAAATTGCATCGGGATTGAATACAACAGACACCATGCGGAGTTTTGTCCATAAGAGTAATGTCTCAACTGTCTTTGCTTTGATCGTTCCCTGTAAGACCAGTAGTAGTTTCCGAAGACCATCTGGAGGCATTCTGTAATCTGTGGAGCTTCAGAGTGTTGATGAAACACAGAAATTGCCTCGGGATTGAATACAACAGACACCATGCGGAGTTGAGTCCATGGGAGTAATGTCTCAAACTGTCTTTGCTTTGATCGTTCCCTGGAAGACCAGTAGTAGTTTCCGAAGCACATCTGGAGGCATTCTCTAATCTGTGGAGCTTCAGAGTGTTGATGAAACACAGAAATTGCATTGGGATTGAGTACAACAGGCACCATGCGGACTTTTCTCCATGGGTGTAGTGTCTCAAATTGTCTTTGCGTTGATCGTTCCCTGGAAGACCAGTAGTAGTTTCCGAAGCACATCTGGAGTCATTCTGTAATCTGTGGAGCTTCAGAGTGTTGACGAAACACGAAAATTGCATCGGGATGGAATACAACAGGCACCATGCGGAGTTTTCTCCATGGGAGTAATGGCTCAAACTGTCTTCGCTTTGATCGTTCCCTGGAAGACCAGTAGTAGTTTCCGAAGCACATCTGGAGGGATTCTGTAATCTGGGGTGCTTCCGAGTGTTGATGAAACACTGAAATTGCATCGGGATTAAATACAACAGGCACGATTTGGACTTTTCTACATGGGAGTAACGTCTCAAACTGTCTACGACTTGATTGATCCCTGGAAGACCACTAGTAGTTTCCGAAGCACATCTGGATGCGTTTTGTAATCTGTGGAGATTCAGTGTGTTGATGAAAGACAGAAAAAGCATCGTCATTAAATACAAAAGGCACCATGCGGACTTTTGTCCATGGGAGTAATGTCTCAAACTGACTACCTTTTGATCGATTCCTGGAAGACCAAAAGTAGTTTTCGAAGCACATCCGGAGGCATTCTGTAATCTGTGGAGCTTCAGAGTGTTGATGAAACACAGACATTGCATCGGGATTAAATACAACAGGCACCATGCGGACTTTTCTCCAAGGGAATAATGTCTCAAACTGTCTACGGCTTGATGGATTCCTGGAAGACCAGTTCTAGTTTCCGAAGCACTTCTAGAGGCATTCTGTAACCTGCGGACATTCAGAGAGTTGATGAAACACAGAAATTGCATCGGGATTCAATACACCAGGCACCATGCGGTCTATTCTCCATGTGAGTAATTGTCTAAATCTGCCTACGCTATGATCGTTGCCTGGAAGACAAGTAGTATTTTCCGAGAACATTTGTAGGCTATCTGTAATCTGTGGACCTTCAGAGGGTTTGATGGAACACAGAAATTGTATCGGGATTGAATACCATAGGCACAATGCGGACTTTTCTCCAGGGAAGTGTTGTCTAAAACTTTCTACGCTTTGATAAATTCCGGGGAGACCAGTAGTAGTTCCCGAAGCACATCTGGAGGCATCCTGTAATCTGTCGAACATCAGATTGATGATGAAACTCAGAAATTGCATCGGGATTGAATACAACAGGCACCATGCAGTCTTTTCTCCATGGGAGGAATGTCTCAAACTGTCTACGCTTTGATCGTTCCCTGGAAGACCAGTAGTAGTTTCCGAAGCACATCTTGAGGCATTCTGTAAACGGTGGTCCGTCAGTGAGTTGGTGAAACTCAGAAATTGCATCGGTATTGAGTACAACAGGCACCATGTGGACTTTTCTCCTTAGAAGTAATGTCTCAAACTGTATACGCTTTGATCGTTCCCTGGAAGACCAGTATTATTTTCCGAAGCTCATCTGGAGGCATTCTGTAATCTGTGGACCTTCAGAGTGGTGATGAAACACAGCAATTGCATCGGGATTGAATACAACAGGCACCATGCGGACTTTTCTCCATGGGTGTTATGTCTCAATCTGTCTTCGCTTTGTTCGTTCCCTGGAAGTCTAGTAGAAGTTTCCGAAGCCCATGTGGATGCGTTTTGTAATATGTGGAGATTAAGTGTGTTGATGAAACACAGAAAAAGCATCGTCATTAAATACAACAGGCACCATGCGGACTTTTGTCAATGGGAGTAATGTCTCAAACTGACTACCTTTTGATCGATTCCTGGAACACCATTAGTAGTTTTCGAAGCACATCTGGAGGCATTCTGTAATCTGTGGACCTTCAGAGTGTTGATGAAACACAGAAGTTGCATCGGGATTGAATACAACAGACACCTTGCGGACTTTTCACCATGGGAGTAATGTCTCAAACAGTCTTCGCGTTGATAGTTCCCTGGAAGACCAGTAGTAGTTTCCGAAGCACATCTGGAGGCATTCTGTAATCTGTAGAGCTTCAGAGTGTTGATGAAACACTGAAATTTCATCGGGATTGAATACAACAGTCACGATTTGGACTTTTCTACATGGGAGTAACGTGTCAAACTGTCTACAATTTGATCTTTCCCTGGAAGACCAGTAGTAGTTTCCGAAGCACATCTGGAGGCATTCTGTAATCTTGCGCGCTTCAGAGTGTTGATGAAACACTGACATTACATCAGGATTAAATACAACAGGCACGATTTGGACTTTTCTACATTGGAGTAACGTCTCAAACTGTCTACGATTTGATTGTTCCCTGGAAGACCAGTAGTAGTTTCCGAAGCACATCTGGATGCGTTTTGAAATCTGTGGAGCTTCAGTGTGTTGATGAAACACAGAAAAAGCATCGTCATTAAATACAACAGGCACCATGCGGACTTTTGTCCATGGGAGTAATGTCTCAAACTCTCTACGCTTTGACTGAATCCTGGAAGACCAGTAGTAGATTCCGAAGCACATCTGGAGGCATTCTCTAATCTGTGGAGCTTCAGAGTGTTGATGAAACACAGAAATTGCATCGGGATTGAATACAACAGACCACCATGCGGAGTTTAGTCCATGGAAGTAATGTCTCAAACTGTCTTTGCTTTGATCGTTCCCTGTAAGACCAGTAGTAGTTTCCGAAGACCATCTGGAGGCATTCTGTAATCTGTGGACCTTCAGAGTGTTGATGAAACACAGAAATTGCTTCGGGATTGAATACAATATGCACCATGCGGACTTTTCTCCATAGGAGTAATGTCTCAATCAGTCAACGATTTGATCATTCCCTGGAAGACCAGTAGTTGTTTCCGAAGAACATCTGGGGGCATTCTGTAATCTGTAGAGCTTCAGAGTGTTGATGAAACACAGAAATTGCATCGGGATTGAATACAACAGACACCATGCAGAGTTTTCTCCATTGGATTATTGTCTCAAACTGTCTTCGTTTGATCGTTCCCTGAAGACCTGCAGTATTTTCCGAAGCTCATCTGGAGGCATTCTGTAATCTGTGGACCTTCAGAGTGTTGATGAAACACAGAAATTGCATCGGGATTGAATACAACAGACACCTTGCGGACTTTTCTCCATGGGAGTAATGTCTCATTCTGCCTACGCTTTGATCGATCTCTCGAATACCAGTAGTAGTTTCCGAAGCACATCTGGAGGCGTTCTGTAATCTGTGGACACAGAAATTGCATCGGGATTGAATAAAACAGACACCATGCGGAGTTTTCTCCATTGGAGTATTGTCTCAAACTGTCTTCGTTTGATCGTTCCCTGGAAGACCAGCAGTATTTCGCGAAGCTCATCTGGAGGCATTCTGTAATCTGTGGACCTTCAGAGTGTTGACGAAACACAGAAATTGCATCGGGATTGAATACAACAGACACCATGCGGAGTTTTCTCCATGGGGGTAATGTCTCAAACTGTCTTCGCTTTGATCGTTCACTGGAAGACCAGTAGTAGTTTCCGAAGCACATCTGTAGGCATTCTGTAATCTGTGGAGCTTCAGAGTGTTGATGAAACACAGAAATTGCATCGGGATTGAATACAACAGACTCCATGCGGAGATTAGTCCAAGGGAGTAATGTCTCAAACTGTCTTTGCTTTGATCGTTCCCTGGAAGACCAGTAGTAGTTTCCTAAGCACATCTGGAGGCATTCTGTAAACTGTGGACCTTCAGAGTGTTGATGAAACACAGATATTGCTTCGGGATTGAATACAATATGCACCATGCGGACTTTTCTCCATAGGAGTAATGTCTCAATCAGTCAACGATTTGATCATTCCCTGGAAGACCAGTAGTAGTTTCCGAAGAACATCTGGGGGCATTCTGTAATCTGTAGAGCTTCAGAGTGTTGATAAAACACAGAAATTGCATCGGGATTGAATACAACAGACACCATGCAGAGTTTTCTCCAAAAGATTATTGTCTCAAACTGTCTTCGTTTGATCGTTCCCTGAAGACCCGCAGTATTTTCCGAAGCTCATCTGGAGGCATTCTGTAAACTGTGGACCTTCAGAGTGTTGATGAAACACAGAAATTGCATCGGGATTGAATACAACAGACACCTTGCGGACTTTTCTCCATGGGAGTAATGTCTCATTCTGCCTACGCTTTGATCGATCTCTCGAATACCAGTAGTAGTTTCCGAAGCACATCTGGAGGCGTTCTGTAATCTGTGGACACAGAAATTGCATCGGGATTGAATAAAACAGACACCATGCGGAGTTTTCTCCATTGGAGTATTGTCTCAAACTGTCTTCGTTTGATCGTTCCCTGGAAGGCCAGCAGTATTTCCCGAAGCTCATCTGGAGGCATTCTGTAATCTGTGGAGCTTCAGAGTGTTGATGAAACACTGAAATTGCATCGGGATTAAAGACAAGAGGCACGATTTGGACTTTTTTACATGGGAGTAACGTCTCAAACTGTCTACGATTTGATTGTTCCCTGGAAGACCAGTAGTAGTTTCCGAAGCACATCTGGATGCGTTTTGTAATCTGTTGAGCTTCAGTGTGTTGATGAAACGCAGAAAAGGCATCGTCATTAAATACAACAGGCACCAAGCGGACTTTTGTCCATGGGAGTAATGTCTCAAACTGACTACCTTTTAATCGATTCCTGGAAGACCATTAGTAGTTTTCGAAGCACATCTGGAGGCATTCTGTAATCTGTGGACATTCAGAGTGTTGATGAAACACCGAAATAGCATCGGGATTGAATACAACAGGCCCCATGCGGACTTTTCTCCATGGGAGTTAAGTCTCATTCTGCCTACGCTTTGATCGATCCCTCGAATACCAGTAGTAGTTTCCGAAACACATCTGGAGGCATTCTGTAATCTATGGACTTTCAGAGTGTTGATGAAACACAGAAATTGTTTCGGGATTGAATACTACATGCACCATGCGGACTTTTCTTCATTGGAGTAATGTCTCAATCTGACAACGATTTGATCTTTCCCTGGAAGACCAGTAGTAGCTTCCGAAGAACATCTGGAGGCATTCTGTAATCTGTAGAGCTTCAGAGTGTTGATGAAACACAGAAATTGCATCGGGATTGAATACAACAGACACCATGCGGTCTTCTCTCCTTGGGACTAATGTCTCATTCTGCCTACGTATTGATCGATCCCTCGAATACCAGTAGTAGTTTCCGAAACACATCTGGAGGCATTCTGTAATCTGTGGACTTTCAGAGTGTTGATGAAACACAGAAATTGCTTCGGGATTGAATACAACATGCACCATGCGGACTTTTCTCCATTGGAGTAATGTCTCAATCTGTCAACGATTTGATCTTTCCCTGGAAGACCAGTAGTAGTTTCCGAAACACATCTGGAGTCATTCTGTAATCTGTAGAGCTTCAGAGTGTTGATGAAACACAGAAATTGCATCGGGATTGAATACAACAGACACCATGCGGACTTTTCTCCATGGGACTAATGTCTCATTCTGCTTACGCTTTGATCGATCCCTCGAAAACCAGTAGTAGTTTCCGAAACACATCTGGAGGCATTCTGTAATCTGTGGACTTTCAGAGTGTTGATGAAACACAGAAATTGCTTCGGGATTGAATACAACATGCACCATGCGGACTTTTCTCCATTGGAGTAATGTCTCAATAAGTCAACGATTTGATCTTTCCCTGGAAGACCAGTAGTAGTTTCCGAAACACATCTGGAGTCATTCTGTAATCTGTAGAGCTTCAGAGTGTTGATGAAACACAGAAATTGCATCGGGATTGAATAAAACAGACACCATGCGGTGTTTTCTCCATTGGAGTATTGTCTCAAACTGTTTTCGTTTGATCGTTCCCTGGAAGACCAGCAGTATTTCCCGAAGCTCACCTGGAAGCATTCTGTAATCTGTGGACCTTCAGAGTGTTGATGAAACACAGCAATTGCATCGGAATTGAATACAACAGACACCATGCGGAGATTAGTCCAAGGGAGTAATGTCTCAAACTGTCTTTGCTTTGATCGTTCCCTGGAAGACCAGTAGTAGTTTCCGAAGAACATCTGGAGGCATTCTGTAATCTGTAGAGCTTCAGGGTGGTGATGAAACACAGAAATTGCATCGGGATTGAATACAACAGACACCATGCGGAGATTAGTCCAAGGGAGTAATGTCTCAAACTGTCTTTGCTTTGATCGTTCCCTGGAAGACCAGTAGTAGTTTCCGAAGCACATCTGGAGGCATTCTGTAATCTGTGGAGCTTCAGAGTGATGATGAAACACAGAAATTGCATTGGGATTGAATTCAACAGGCACCATGCGGACTTTTCTAGATGGGTGTAGTGTCTCAAACTGTCTTTGCTTTGATCGTTCCCTGGAAGACCAGTAGTAGTTTCCGAAGAACATCTGGAGGCATTCTGTAATCTGTAGAGCTTCAGGGTGTTGATGAAACACAGAAATTGCATCGGGATTGAATACAACAGACTCCATGCGGAGATTAGTCAATGGGAGTAATGTCTCAAACTGTCTTTGCTTTGATCGTTCCCTGTAAGACCAGTAGTAGTTTCCGAAGACCATCTGGAGGCATTCTGTTATCTGTGGAACTTCAGAGTGTTGATGAAACACAGAAATTGCATCGGGATTGAATACAACAGACACCATGCGGAGTTTTCTCCATGGGAGTAATGTCTCAAACTGTCTTCGCTTTGATCGTTCACTGAAGACCAGTAGTAGTTTCCGAAGCACATCTGGAGGCACTCTGTAATCTGTGGAGCTTCAGAGTGTTGATGAAACACTGAAATTGCATCGGGATTAAATACAACAGGCACGATTTGGACTTTTCTACATGGGAGTAACGTGTCAAACTGTCTACGATTTGATCTTTCCCTGGAAGACCAGTAGTAGTTTCCGAAGCACATCTGGAGGCATTCTGTAATCTGGCGAGCTTCAGAGTGTTGATGAAACACTGACATTGCATCGGGATTAAATACAACAGGCACAATTTGGACTTTTCTACATGGGAGTAACGTCTCAAACTGTCTACGATTTGATTGTTCCCTGGAAGACCAGTAGTAGTTTCCGAAGCAAATCTGGAGGCGTTCTGTAATCTGTGGGCACAGAAATTGCATCGGGATTGAATAAAACAGACACCATGCGGAGTTTTCTCCATTGTAGTATTGTCTCAAACTGTCTTCGTTTGATCGTTGCCTGGAAGACCAGCAGTTTTTTCCCGAAGCTCATCTGGAGGCATTCTGTAATCTGTGGACCTTCAGAGTGTTGATGAAACACAGCAATTGCATCGGGATTGAATACAACAGGCACCATGCGGACTTTTCTCAATGGGAGTAATGTCTCAAACTGTCTTTGCTTTGATCATTCCCTGGAAGACCAGTAGTAGTTTCCGAAGCACATCTGGAGGTATTCTGTAATCTGTGGAGCTTCAGAGTGTTGATGAAACACAGAAATTGCATCGGGATTGAATACAACAGACACCATGCGGAGTTTTGTCCATGGGAGTAATGTCTCAACTGTCTTTGCTTTGATCGTTCCCTGTAAGACCAGTAGTAGTTTCCGAAGACCATCTGGAGGCATTCTGTAATCTGTGGAGCTTCAGAGTGTTGATGAAACACAGAAATTGCCTCGGGATTGAATACAACAGACACCATGCGGAGTTCAGTCCATGGGAGTAATGTCTCAAACAGTCTTTGCTTTGATCGTTCCCTGGAAGACCAGTAGTAGTTTCCGAAGCACATCTGGAGGCATTCTCTAATCTGTTGAGCTTCAGAGTGTTGATGAAACACCGAAATAGCATCGGGATTGAATACAACAGGCCCCATGCGGACTTTTCTCCATGGGAGTTAAGTCTCATTCTGCCTACGCTTTGATCGATCCCTCGAATACCAGTAGTAGTTTCCGAAACACATCTGGAGGCATTCTGTAATTTATGGACTTTCAGAGTGTTGATGAAACACAGAAATTGTTTCGGGATTGAATACAACATGCACCATGCGGACTATTCTTCATTGGAGTAATGTCTCAATCTGACAACGATTTGATCTTTCCCTGGAAGACCAGTAGTAGTTTCCGAAGAACATCTGGAGGCATTCTGCAATCTGTAGAGCTTCAGAGTGTTGATGAAACACAGAAATTGCATCGGGATTGAATACAACAGACACCATGCGGTCTTCTCTCCTTGGGACTAATGTCTCATTCTGCCTACGCTTTGATCGATCCCTCGAATACCAGTAGTAGTTTCCGAAACACATCTGGAGGCATTCTGTAATCTGTGGACTTTCAGAGTGTTGATGAAACACAGAAATTGCTTCGGGATTGAATACAAACTGCACCATGCGGACTTTTCTCCATTGGAGTAATGTCTCAATCAGTCAACGATTTGATCTTTCCCTGGAAGACCAGTAGTAGTTTCCGAAACACATCTGGAGTCATTCTGTAATCTGTAGAGCTTCAGAGTGTTGATGAAACACAGAAATTGCATCGGGATTGAATAAAACAGACACCATGCGGAGTTTTCTCCATTGGAGTATTGTCTCAAACTGTTTTCGTTTGATCGTTCCCTGGAAGACCAGCAGTATTTTCCGAAGCTAACCTGGAAGCATTCTGTAATCTGTGGACCTTCAGAGTGTTGATGAAACACAGCAATTGCATCGGGATTGAATACATCAGGCACCATGCGGACTTTTCTCCATGGGTGTAATGTCTCAAACTGTCTTTGCTTTGATCGTTCCCTGGAAGACCAGTAGTAGTTTCCGAAGCACATCTGGAGGCATTCTGTAATCTATGGAGCTTCAGAGTGTTGATGAAACACAGAAATTGCATCGGGATTGAATACAACAGACACCATGCGGAGATTAGTCCAAGGAAGTAATGTCTCAAACTGTCTTTGCTTTGATCGTTCCCTGGAAGACCAGTAGTAGTTTCCGAAGAACATCTGGAGGCATTCTGTAATCTGTAGAGCTTCAGGGTGTTGATGAAACACAGAAATTGCATCGGGATTGAATACAACAGACACCATGCGGAGATTAGTCCAAGGGAGTAATGTCTCAAACTGTCTTTGCTTTGATCGTTCCCTGGAAGACCAGTAGTAGTTTCCGAAGCACATCTGGAGGCATTCTGTAATCTGTGGAGCTTCCGAGTGATGATGAAACACAGAAATTGCATTGGGATTGAATACAACAGGCACCATGCGGACTTTTCTCCATGGGTGTAGTGTCTCAAACTGTCTTTGCTTTGATCGTTCCCTGGAAGACCAGTAGTAGTTTCCGAAGCACATCTGGAGGCATTCTGTAATCTGTGGAGCTTCCGAGTGATGATGAAACACAGAAATTGCATTGGGATTGAATACAACAGGCACCATGCGGACTTTTCTCCATGGGTGTAGTGTCTCAAACTGTCTTTGCTTTGATCGTTCCCTGGAAGACCAGTAGTAGTTTCCGAAGAACATCTGGAGGCATTCTGTAATCTGTAGAGCTTCAGGGTGTTGATGAAACACAGAAATTGCATCGGGATTGAATACAACAGACTCCATGCGGAGTTTAGTCAATGGGAGTAATGTCTCAAACTGTCTTTGCTTTGATCGTTCCCTGTAAGACCAGTAGTAGTTTCCGAAGCACATCTGGAGGCATTCTGTAATCTGTGGAGCTTCCGAGTGATGATGAAACACAGAAATTGCATTGGGATTGAATACAACAGGCACCATGCGGACTTTTCTCCATGGGTGTAGTGTCTCAAACTGTCTTTGCTTTGATCGTTCCCTGGAAGACCAGTAGTAGTTTCCGAAGCACATCTGGAGGCATTCTGTAATCTGTGGAGCTTCCGAGTGATGATGAAACACAGAAATTGCATTGGGATTGAATACAACAGGCACCATGCGGACTTTTCTCCATGGGTGTAGTGTCTCAAACTGTCTTTGCTTTGATCGTTCCCTGGAAGACCAGTAGTAGTTTCCGAAGAACATCTGGAGGCATTCTGTAATCTGTAGAGCTTCAGGGTGTTGATGAAACACAGAAATTGCATCGGGATTGAATACAACAGACTCCATGCGGAGTTTAGTCAATGGGAGTAATGTCTCAAACTGTCTTTGCTTTGATCGTTCCCTGTAAGACCAGTAGTAGTTTCCGAAGCACATCTGGAGGCATTCTGTAATCTGTGGAGCTTCCGAGTGATGATGAAACACAGAAATTGCATTGGGATTGAATACAACAGGCACCATGCGGACTTTTCTCCATGGGTGTAGTGTCTCAAACTGTCTTTGCTTTGATCGTTCCCTGGAAGACCAGTAGTAGTTTCCGAAGCACATCTGGAGGCATTCTGTAATCTGTGGAGCTTCCGAGTGATGATGAAACACAGAAATTGCATTGGGATTGAATACAACAGGCACCATGCGGACTTTTCTCCATGGGTGTAGTGTCTCAAACTGTCTTTGCTTTGATCGTTCCCTGGAAGACCAGTAGTAGTTTCCGAAGAACATCTGGAGGCATTCTGTAATCTGTAGAGCTTCAGGGTGTTGATGAAACACAGAAATTG
The DNA here is from genome assembly GCF_023897955.1 of Schistocerca gregaria. Lineage (NCBI taxonomy): Eukaryota > Metazoa > Arthropoda > Insecta > Orthoptera > Acrididae > Schistocerca > Schistocerca gregaria. The sequence goes on along the minus strand of NC_064930.1, from coordinate 10,374,758 downwards.
CATCGGGATTGAATACAACAGACTCCATGCGGAGTTTAGTCAATGGGAGTAATGTCTCAAACTGTCTTTGCTTTGATCGTTCCCTGTAAGACCAGTAGTAGTTTCCGAAGCACATCTGGAGGCATTCTGTAATCTGTGGAGCTTCCGAGTGATGATGAAACACAGAAATTGCATTGGGATTGAATACAACAGGCACCATGCGGACTTTTCTCCATGGGTGTAGTGTCTCAAACTGTCTTTGCTTTGATCGTTCCCTGGAAGACCAGTAGTAGTTTCCGAAGAACATCTGGAGGCATTCTGTAATCTGTAGAGCTTCAGGGTGTTGATGAAACACAGAAATTGCATCGGGAGTGAATACAACAGACACCATGCGGAGATTAGTCCAAGGGAGTAATGTCTCAAACTGTCTTTGCTTTGATCGTTCCCTGGAAGACCAGTAGTAGTTTCCGAAGCACATCTGGAGGCATTCTGTAATCTGTGGAGCTTCCGAGTGATGATGAAACACAGAAATTGCATTGGGATTGAATACAACAGGCACCATGCGGACTTTTCTCCATGGGTGTAGTGTCTCAAACTGTCTTTGCTTTGATCGTTCCCTGGAAGACCAGTAGTAGTTTCCGAAGAACATCTGGAGGCATTCTGTAATCTGTAGAGCTTCAGGGTGTTGATGAAACACAGAAATTGCATCGGGATTGAATACAACAGACTCCATGCGGAGTTTAGTCAATGGGAGTAATGTCTCAAACTGTCTTTGCTTTGATCGTTCCCTGTAAGACCAGTAGTAGTTTCCGAAGCACATCTGGAGGCATTCTGTAATCTGTGGAGCTTCCGAGTGATGATGAAACACAGAAATTGCATTGGGATTGAATACAACAGGCACCATGCGGACTTTTCTCCATGGGTGTAGTGTCTCAAACTGTCTTTGCTTTGATCGTTCCCTGGAAGACCAGTAGTAGTTTCCGAAGCACATCTGGAGGCATTCTGTAATCTGTGGAGCTTCCGAGTGATGATGAAACACAGAAATTGCATTGGGATTGAATACAACAGGCACCATGCGGACTTTTCTCCATGGGTGTAGTGTCTCAAACTGTCTTTGCTTTGATCGTTCCCTGGAAGACCAGTAGTAGTTTCCGAAGAACATCTGGAGGCATTCTGTAATCTGTAGAGCTTCAGGGTGTTGATGAAACACAGAAATTGCATCGGGATTGAATACAACAGACTCCATGCGGAGTTTAGTCAATGGGAGTAATGTCTCAAACTGTCTTTGCTTTGATCGTTCCCTGTAAGACCAGTAGTAGTTTCCGAAGCACATCTGGAGGCATTCTGTAATCTGTGGAGCTTCCGAGTGATGATGAAACACAGAAATTGCATTGGGATTGAATACAACAGGCACCATGCGGACTTTTCTCCATGGGTGTAGTGTCTCAAACTGTCTTTGCTTTGATCGTTCCCTGGAAGACCAGTAGTAGTTTCCGAAGCACATCTGGAGGCATTCTGTAATCTGTGGAGCTTCCGAGTGATGATGAAACACAGAAATTGCATTGGGATTGAATACAACAGGCACCATGCGGACTTTTCTCCATGGGTGTAGTGTCTCAAACTGTCTTTGCTTTGATCGTTCCCTGGAAGACCAGTAGTAGTTTCCGAAGAACATCTGGAGGCATTCTGTAATCTGTAGAGCTTCAGGGTGTTGATGAAACACAGAAATTGCATCGGGATTGAATACAACAGACTCCATGCGGAGTTTAGTCAATGGGAGTAATGTCTCAAACTGTCTTTGCTTTGATCGTTCCCTGTAAGACCAGTAGTAGTTTCCGAAGCACATCTGGAGGCATTCTGTAATCTGTGGAGCTTCCGAGTGATGATGAAACACAGAAATTGCATTGGGATTGAATACAACAGGCACCATGCGGACTTTTCTCCATGGGTGTAGTGTCTCAAACTGTCTTTGCTTTGATCGTTCCCTGGAAGACCAGTAGTAGTTTCCGAAGCACATCTGGAGGCATTCTGTAATCTGTGGAGCTTCCGAGTGATGATGAAACACAGAAATTGCATTGGGATTGAATACAACAGGCACCATGCGGACTTTTCTCCATGGGTGTAGTGTCTCAAACTGTCTTTGCTTTGATCGTTCCCTGGAAGACCAGTAGTAGTTTCCGAAGAACATCTGGAGGCATTCTGTAATCTGTAGAGCTTCAGGGTGTTGATGAAACACAGAAATTGCATCGGGATTGAATACAACAGACTCCATGCGGAGTTTAGTCAATGGGAGTAATGTCTCAAACTGTCTTTGCTTTGATCGTTCCCTGTAAGACCAGTAGTAGTTTCCGAAGCACATCTGGAGGCATTCTGTAATCTGTGGAGCTTCCGAGTGATGATGAAACACAGAAATTGCATTGGGATTGAATACAACAGGCACCATGCGGACTTTTCTCCATGGGTGTAGTGTCTCAAACTGTCTTTGCTTTGATCGTTCCCTGGAAGACCAGTAGTAGTTTCCGAAGCACATCTGGAGGCATTCTGTAATCTGTGGAGCTTCCGAGTGATGATGAAACACAGAAATTGCATTGGGATTGAATACAACAGGCACCATGCGGACTTTTCTCCATGGGTGTAGTGTCTCAAACTGTCTTTGCTTTGATCGTTCCCTGGAAGACCAGTAGTAGTTTCCGAAGAACATCTGGAGGCATTCTGTAATCTGTAGAGCTTCAGGGTGTTGATGAAACACAGAAATTGCATCGGGATTGAATACAACAGACTCCATGCGGAGTTTAGTCAATGGGAGTAATGTCTCAAACTGTCTTTGCTTTGATCGTTCCCTGTAAGACCAGTAGTAGTTTCCGAAGCACATCTGGAGGCATTCTGTAATCTGTGGAGCTTCCGAGTGATGATGAAACACAGAAATTGCATTGGGATTGAATACAACAGGCACCATGCGGACTTTTCTCCATGGGTGTAGTGTCTCAAACTGTCTTTGCTTTGATCGTTCCCTGGAAGACCAGTAGTAGTTTCCGAAGAACATCTGGAGGCATTCTGTAATCTGTAGAGCTTCAGGGTGTTGATGAAACACAGAAATTGCATCGGGATTGAATACAACAGACTCCATGCGGAGTTTAGTCAATGGGAGTAATGTCTCAAACTGTCTTTGCTTTGATCGTTCCCTGTAAGACCAGTAGTAGTTTCCGAAGCACATCTGGAGGCATTCTGTAATCTGTGGAGCTTCCGAGTGATGATGAAACACAGAAATTGCATTGGGATTGAATACAACAGGCACCATGCGGACTTTTCTCCATGGGTGTAGTGTCTCAAACTGTCTTTGCTTTGATCGTTCCCTGGAAGACCAGTAGTAGTTTCCGAAGCACATCTGGAGGCATTCTGTAATCTGTGGAGCTTCCGAGTGATGATGAAACACAGAAATTGCATTGGGATTGAATACAACAGGCACCATGCGGACTTTTCTCCATGGGTGTAGTGTCTCAAACTGTCTTTGCTTTGATCGTTCCCTGGAAGACCAGTAGTAGTTTCCGAAGAACATCTGGAGGCATTCTGTAATCTGTAGAGCTTCAGGGTGTTGATGAAACACAGAAATTGCATCGGGATTGAATACAACAGACTCCATGCGGAGTTTAGTCAATGGGAGTAATGTCTCAAACTGTCTTTGCTTTGATCGTTCCCTGTAAGACCAGTAGTAGTTTCCGAAGCACATCTGGAGGCATTCTGTAATCTGTGGAGCTTCCGAGTGATGATGAAACACAGAAATTGCATTGGGATTGAATACAACAGGCACCATGCGGACTTTTCTCCATGGGTGTAGTGTCTCAAACTGTCTTTGCTTTGATCGTTCCCTGGAAGACCAGTAGTAGTTTCCGAAGAACATCTGGAGGCATTCTGTAATCTGTAGAGCTTCAGGGTGTTGATGAAACACAGAAATTGCATCGGGATTGAATACAACAGACTCCATGCGGAGTTTAGTCAATGGGAGTAATGTCTCAAACTGTCTTTGCTTTGATCGTTCCCTGTAAGACCAGTAGTAGTTTCCGAAGCACATCTGGAGGCATTCTGTAATCTGTGGAGCTTCCGAGTGATGATGAAACACAGAAATTGCATTGGGATTGAATACAACAGGCACCATGCGGACTTTTCTCCATGGGTGTAGTGTCTCAAACTGTCTTTGCTTTGATCGTTCCCTGGAAGACCAGTAGTAGTTTCCGAAGCACATCTGGAGGCATTCTGTAATCTGTGGAGCTTCCGAGTGATGATGAAACACAGAAATTGCATTGGGATTGAATACAACAGGCACCATGCGGACTTTTCTCCATGGGTGTAGTGTCTCAAACTGTCTTTGCTTTGATCGTTCCCTGGAAGACCAGTAGTAGTTTCCGAAGAACATCTGGAGGCATTCTGTAATCTGTAGAGCTTCAGGGTGTTGATGAAACACAGAAATTGCATCGGGATTGAATACAACAGACTCCATGCGGAGTTTAGTCAATGGGAGTAATGTCTCAAACTGTCTTTGCTTTGATCGTTCCCTGTAAGACCAGTAGTAGTTTCCGAAGCACATCTGGAGGCATTCTGTAATCTGTGGAGCTTCCGAGTGATGATGAAACACAGAAATTGCATTGGGATTGAATACAACAGGCACCATGCGGACTTTTCTCCATGGGTGTAGTGTCTCAAACTGTCTTTGCTTTGATCGTTCCCTGGAAGACCAGTAGTAGTTTCCGAAGAACATCTGGAGGCATTCTGTAATCTGTAGAGCTTCAGGGTGTTGATGAAACACAGAAATTGCATCGGGAGTGAATACAACAGACACCATGCGGAGATTAGTCCAAGGGAGTAATGTCTCAAACTGTCTTTGCTTTGATCGTTCCCTGGAAGACCAGTAGTAGTTTCCGAAGCACATCTGGAGGCATTCTGTAATCTGTGGAGCTTCCGAGTGATGATGAAACACAGAAATTGCATTGGGATTGAATACAACAGGCACCATGCGGACTTTTCTCCATGGGTGTAGTGTCTCAAACTGTCTTTGCTTTGATCGTTCCCTGGAAGACCAGTAGTAGTTTCCGAAGAACATCTGGAGGCATTCTGTAATCTGTAGAGCTTCAGGGTGTTGATGAAACACAGAAATTGCATCGGGATTGAATACAACAGACTCCATGCGGAGTTTAGTCAATGGGAGTAATGTCTCAAACTGTCTTTGCTTTGATCGTTCCCTGTAAGACCAGTAGTAGTTTCCGAAGCACATCTGGAGGCATTCTGTAATCTGTGGAGCTTCCGAGTGATGATGAAACACAGAAATTGCATTGGGATTGAATACAACAGGCACCATGCGGACTTTTCTCCATGGGTGTAGTGTCTCAAACTGTCTTTGCTTTGATCGTTCCCTGGAAGACCAGTAGTAGTTTCCGAAGAACATCTGGAGGCATTCTGTAATCTGTAGAGCTTCAGGGTGTTGATGAAACACAGAAATTGCATCGGGAGTGAATACAACAGACACCATGCGGAGATTAGTCCAAGGGAGTAATGTCTCAAACTGTCTTTGCTTTGATCGTTCCCTGGAAGACCAGTAGTAGTTTCCGAAGCACATCTGGAGGCATTCTGTAATCTGTGGAGCTTCCGAGTGATGATGAAACACAGAAATTGCATTGGGATTGAATACAACAGGCACCATGCGGACTTTTCTCCATGGGTGTAGTGTCTCAAACTGTCTTTGCTTTGATCGTTCCCTGGAAGACCAGTAGTAGTTTCCGAAGCACATCTGGAGGCATTCTGTAATCTGTGGAGCTTCCGAGTGATGATGAAACACAGAAATTGCATTGGGATTGAATACAACAGGCACCATGCGGACTTTTCTCCATGGGTGTAGTGTCTCAAACTGTCTTTGCTTTGATCGTTCCCTGGAAGACCAGTAGTAGTTTCCGAAGAACATCTGGAGGCATTCTGTAATCTGTAGAGCTTCAGGGTGTTGATGAAACACAGAAATTGCATCGGGATTGAATACAACAGACACCATGCGGAGATTAGTCCAAGGGAGTAATGTCTCAAACTGTCTTTGCTTTGATCGTTCCCTGGAAGACCAGTAGTAGTTTCCGAAGAACATCTGGAGGCATTCTGTAATCTGTAGAGCTTCAGGGTGTTGATGAAACACAGAAATTGCATCGGGATTGAATACAACAGACACCATGCGGAGATTAGTCCAAGGGAGTAATGTCTCAAACTGTCTTTGCTTTGATCGTTCCCTGTAAGACCAGTAGTAGTTTCCGAAGCACATCTGGAGGCATTCTGTAATCTGTGGAGCTTCCGAGTGATGATGAAACACAGAAATTGCATTGGGATTGAATACAACAGGCACCATGCGGACTTTTCTCCATGGGTGTAGTGTCTCAAACTGTCTTTGCTTTGATCGTTCCCTGGAAGACCAGTAGTAGTTTCCGAAGAACATCTGGAGGCATTCTGTAATCTGTAGAGCTTCAGGGTGTTGATGAAACACAGAAATTGCATCGGGATTGAATACAACAGACACCATGCGGAGATTAGTCCAAGGGAGTAATGTCTCAAACTGTCTTTGCTTTGATCGTTCCCTGGAAGACCAGTAGTAGTTTCCGAAGCACATCTGGAGGCATTCTGTAATCTGTGGAGCTTCCGAGTGATGATGAAACACAGAAATTGCATTGGGATTGAATACAACAGGCACCATGCGGACTTTTCTCCATGGGTGTAGTGTCTCAAACTGTCTTTGCTTTGATCGTTCCCTGGAAGACCAGTAGTAGTTTCCGAAGAACATCTGGAGGCATTCTGTAATCTGTAGAGCTTCAGGGTGTTGATGAAACACAGAAATTGCATCGGGATTGAATACAACAGACTCCATGCGGAGTTTAGTCAATGGGAGTAATGTCTCAAACTGTCTTTGCTTTGATCGTTCCCTGTAAGACCAGTAGTAGTTTCCGAAGACCATCTGGAGGCATTCTGTAATCTGTGGAGCTTCAGAGTGTTGATGAAACACAGAAATTGCATCGGGATTGAATACAACAGACACCATGCGGAGTTTTCTCCATGGGAGTAATGTCTCCAACTCTCTTCGCTTTGATCGTTCACTGAAGACCAGTAGTAGTTTCCGAAGCACATCTGGAGGCACTCTGTAATCTGTGGAGCTTCAGAGTGTTGATGAAACACTGAAATTGCATCGGGATTAAATACAACAGGCACGATTTGGACTTTTCTACATGGGGGTAACGTCTCAAACTGTCTACGATTTGTTTGTTCCTTGGAAGACCAGTAGTAGTTTCCGAAGCACATCTGGATGCGTCTTGTAATCTCTGGAGCTTCAGTGTGTTGATGAAACGCAGAAAAAGAATCGTCATTAAATACAACAGGCACCATGCGGACTTTTGTCCATGGGAGTAATGTCTCAAACTGACTACCTTTTGATCGATTCCTGGAAGACCATTAGTAGTTTTCGAAGCACATCTGGAGGCATTCTGTAATCTGTGGACCTTCAGAGTGTTGATGAAACACAGAAATAGCATCGGGATTGAATACAACAGGCCCCATGCGGACTTTTCTCCATGGGAGTAATGTCTCATTCTGCTTACGCTTTGATCGATCCCTCGAATACCAGTAGTAGTTTCCGAAACACATCTGGAGGCATTCTGTAATCTACGGACATTCAGAGTGTTGATGAAACACAGAAATTGCTTCGGGATTGAATACAACATGCACCATGCAGACTTGTCTCCATTGGAGTAATGTCTCAATCTGTCAACGATTTGATCTTTCCCTGGAAGACCAGTAGTAGTTTCCGAAGAACATCTGGAAGCATTCTGTAATCTGTAGAGCTTCAGAGTGTTGATGAAACACAGAAATTGCATCGGGATTGAATACAACAGACACCATGCGGACTTTTCTCCATGGGACTAATGTCTCACTCTGCCTACGCTTTGATCGATCCCTCGAATACCAGTAGTAGTTTCCGAAACACATCTGGAGGCATTCTGTAATCTGTGGACTTTCAGAGTGTTGATGAAACACAGAAATTGCTTCGGGATTGAATACAACATGCACCATGCGGACTTTTCTCCATTGGAGTAATGTCTCAATCTGTCAACGATTTGATCATTCCCTGGAAGACCAGTAGTAGTTTCCGAAGCACATCTGGAGGCATTCTGTAATCTGTGGAGCTTCAGAGTGTTGATGAAACACTGAAATTGCATCGGGATTAAATACAACAGGCACGATGTGGACTTTTCTACATGGGAGTAACGTGTCAAACTATCTACGATTTGATCTTTCCCTGGAAGACCAGTAGTAGTTTCCGAAGCACATCTGGAGGCATTCTGTAATCTGGCGAGCTTCAGAGTGTTGATGAAACACTGACATTGCATCGGGATTAAATACAACAGGCACAATTTGGACTTTTCTACATGGGAGTAACGTCTCAAACTGTCTACGATTTGATTGTTCCCTGGAAGACCAGTAGTAGTTTCCGAAGAAGCACATCTGGAGGCGTTCTGTAATCTGTGGACACAGAAATTGCATCGGGATTGAATAAAGCAGACACCATGCGGAGTTTTCTCCATTGTAGTATTGTCTCAAACTGTCTTCGTTTGATCGTTCCCTGGAAGACCAGCAGTTTTTTCCCGAAGCTCATCTGGAGGCATTCTGTAATCTGTGGACCTTCAGAGTGTTGATGAAACACAGCAATTGCATCGGGATTGAATACAACAGGCACCATGCGGACTTTTCTCAATGGGAGTAATGTCTCAAACTGTCTTTGCTTTGATCGTTCCCTGGAAGACCAGTAGTAGTTTCCGAAGCACATCTGGAGGTATTCTGTAATCTGTGGAGCTTCAGAGTGTTGATGAAACACAGAAATTGCATCGGGATTGAATACATCAGACACCATGCGGAGTTTTGTCCATGGGAGTAATGTGTCAACTGTCTTTGCTTTGATCGTTCCCTGTAAGACCAGTAGTAGTTTCCGAAGCACATCTGGAGGCATTCTCTAATCTGTGGAGCTTCAGAGTGTTGATGAAACACAGAAATTGCATTGGGATTGAGTACAACAGGCACCATGCGGACTTTTCTCCATGGGTGTAGTGTCTCAAATTGTCTTTGCTTTGATCGTTCCCTGGAAGACCAGTAGTAGTTTCCGAAGCACATCTGGAGTCATTCTGTAATCTGTGGAGCTTCAGAGTGTTGACGAAACACAAAAATTGCATCGGGATGGAATACAACAGGCACCATGCGGAGTTTTCTCCATGGGAGTAATGGCTCAAACTGTCTGCGCTTTGACCGTTCACTGGGAGACCAGTAGTAGTTTCCGAAGCACATCTGGAGGCATTCTGTAATCTGTGGAGCTTCAGAGTGTTGATGAAACACAGATATTGCATCGGGATTAAATACAACAGGCACGATTTGAACTTATTTACATGGGAGTAACGTCTCAAACTGTCTACGATTTGATTGTTCCCTGGAAGACCAGTAGTAGTTTCCCAAGCACATCTGGATGCGTTTTGTAATCTGTGGAGCTTCAGTGTGTTGATGAAACACAGAAAAAGCATCGTCATTAAATACAACAGCGACCATGGGGACTTTTGTCCATGGGAGTAATGTCTCAAACTGACTACCTTTTGATCGATTCCTGGAAGACCATTAGTAGCTTTCGAAGCACATCTCGAGGCATTCTGTAATCTGTGGACCTTCTGAGTGTTGATGAAACACAGAAATATCATCGGGATTGAATACAACAGACACCATGCGGACTTTTCTCCATGGGAGTAATGTCTCATTCGGCCTACGCTTTGATCGATCCCTCGAATACCAGTAGTAGTTCCTGAAACACATCTGGAGGCATTCTGTAATCTGTGGACTTTCTGAGTGTTGATGAAACACAGATATTGCTTCGGGATTGAATACAACATGCACCATGCGGACTTTTCTCCATTGGAGTAATGTCTCAATCTGTCAACGATTTGATCTTTCCCTGGAAGACCAGTAGTAGTTACCGAAACACATCTGGAGTCATTCTGTAATCTGTGGACACAGAGATTGCATCGGGATTGAATAAAACAGACACCATGCGGAGTTTTCTCCATTGGAGTATTGTCACAAACTGTTTTCGTTTGATCGTTCCCTGGAAGACCAGCTGTATTTCCCGAAGCTCATCTGGAGGCATTCTGTAATCTGTGGACCTTCAGAGTGTTGTTGAAACACAGCAATTGCATCGGGATTGAGTACAACAGGCACCATGCGGAATTTTCTCCATGGGTGTAATGTCTCAAACTGTCTTTGCTTTGATCGTTCCCTGGAAGACCAGTAGTAGTTTCCGAAGCACATCTGGAGGCATTCTGTAATCTGTGGAGCTTCAGAGTGTTGATGAAACACAGAAATTGCATCGGGATTGAATATAACAGACACCATGCGGAGATTAGTCCAAGGGAGTAATGTCTCAAACTGTCTTTGCTTTGATCGTTCCCTGGAAGACCAGTAGTAGTTTACTAAGCACATCTGGAGGCATTCTGTAATCTGTGGAGCTTCAGAGTGTTGATGAAACACAGAAAATGCATCGGGATTGAATACAACAGACATGATGCGGAGTTTTCTCCATGGGAGTAATGTCTCAAAGTGTCTTTGCTTTGATCGTTCCCTGGAAGGCCAGTAGTAGTTTCCGAAGAACATCTGGAGGCATTTCTGTAATATGTGGAGCTTCAGAGTGTTGATGAAACACAGAAATTGCCTCGGGTTTGAATACAACAGACACCATGCGGAGTTTAGTCCATGGGAGTAATGTCTCAAACTGTCTTTGCTTTGATCGTTCCCTGGAAGACCAGTAGTAGTTTCCGAAGCACATCTGGAGGCATTATGTAATCTGTGGAGCTTCAGAGTGTTGATGAAACACAGAAATTGCCTCGGGTTTGAATACAACAGACACCATGCGGAGTTTAGTCCATGGGAGTAATGTCTCAAACTGTCTTTGCTTTGATCGTTCCCTGGAAGACCAGTAGTAGTTTCCGAAGCACATCTGGAAGCATTATGTAATCTGTGGAGCTTCAGAGTGATGATGAAACACAGAAATTGCATTGGAATTGAATACAACAGGCACCATGCGGACTTTTCCCCATGGGTGTAGTGTCTCAAACTGTCTTTGCTTTGATCGTTCCCTGGAAGACCAGTAGCAGTTTCCGAAGCACATCTGGAGGCATTCTGTAATCTGTGGATCTTCAGAGTGTTGACGAAACACAGAAATTGCATCGGTATTGAATACAACAGACACCATGCGGAGTTTAGTCCATGGGTGTAATGTCTCAAACTGTCTTTGCTTTGATCGTTCCCTGGAAGACCAGTAGTAATTTCCGAAGCACATCTGGAGGCATTCTGTAATCTATGGAGCTTCAGAGTGTTGATGAAACACAGAAATTGCATCGGGATTGAATACAACAGACACCATGCGGAGATTAGTCCAAGGAAGTAATGTCTCAAACTGACTTTGCTTTGATCGTTCCCTGGAAGACCAGTAGTAGTTTCCGAAGAACATCTGGAGGCATTCTGTAATCTGTAGAGCTTCAGGGTGTTGATGAAACACAGAAATTGCATCGGGATTGAATACAACAGACACCATGCGGAGATTAGTCCAAGGGAGTAATGTCTCAAACTGTCTTTGCTTTGATCGTTCCCTGGAAGACCAGTAGTAGTTTCCGAAGCACATCTGGAGGCATTCTGTAATCTGTGGAGCTTCCGAGTGATGATGAAACACAGAAATTGCATTGGGATTGAATACAACAGGCACCATGCGGACTTTTCTCCATGGGTGTAGTGTCTCAAACTGTCTTTGCTTTGATCGTTCCCTGGAAGACCAGTAGTAGTTTCCGAAGAACATCTGGAGGCATTCTGTAATCTGTAGAGCTTCAGGGTGTTGATGAAACACAGAAATTGCATCGGGATTGAATACAACAGACTCCATGCGGAGTTTAGTCAATGGGAGTAATGTCTCAAACTGTCTTTGCTTTGATCGTTCCCTGTAAGACCAGTAGTAGTTTCCGAAGACCATCTGGAGGCATTCTGTAATCTGTGGAGCTTCAGAGTGTTGATGAAACACAGAAATTGCATCGGGATTGAATACAACAGACACCATGCGGAGTTTTCTCCATGGGAGTAATGTCTCCAACTCTCTTCGCTTTGATCGTTCACTGAAGACCAGTAGTAGTTTCCGAAGCACATCTGGAGGCACTCTGTAATCTGTGGAGCTTCAGAGTGTTGATGAAACACTGAAATTGCATCGGGATTAAATACAACAGGCACGATTTGGACTTTTCTACATGGGGGTAACGTCTCAAACTGTCTACGATTTGTTTGTTCCTTGGAAGACCAGTAGTAGTTTCCGAAGCACATCTGGATGCGTCTTGTAATCTCTGGAGCTTCAGTGTGTTGATGAAACGCAGAAAAAGAATCGTCATTAAATACAACAGGCACCATGCGGACTTTTGTCCATGGGAGTAATGTCTCAAACTGACTACCTTTTGATCGATTCCTGGAAGACCATTAGTAGTTTTCGAAGCACATCTGGAGGCATTCTGTAATCTGTGGACCTTCAGAGTGTTGATGAAACACAGAAATAGCATCGGGATTGAATACAACAGGCCCCATGCGGACTTTTCTCCATGGGAGTAATGTCTCATTCTGCTTACGCTTTGATCGATCCCTCGAATACCAGTAGTAGTTTCCGAAACACATCTGGAGGCATTCTGTAATCTACGGACATTCAGAGTGTTGATGAAACACAGAAATTGCTTCGGGATTGAATACAACATGCACCATGCAGACTTGTCTCCATTGGAGTAATGTCTCAATCTGTCAACGATTTGATCTTTCCCTGGAAGACCAGTAGTAGTTTCCGAAGAACATCTGGAAGCATTCTGTAATCTGTAGAGCTTCAGAGTGTTGATGAAACACAGAAATTGCATCGGGATTGAATACAACAGACACCATGCGGACTTTTCTCCATGGGACTAATGTCTCACTCTGCCTACGCTTTGATCGATCCCTCGAATACCAGTAGTAGTTTCCGAAACACATCTGGAGGCATTCTGTAATCTGTGGACTTTCAGAGTGTTGATGAAACACAGAAATTGCTTCGGGATTGAATACAACATGCACCATGCGGACTTTTCTCCATTGGAGTAATGTCTCAATCTGTCAACGATTTGATCATTCCCTGGAAGACCAGTAGTAGTTTCCGAAGCACATCTGGAGGCATTCTGTAATCTGTGGAGCTTCAGAGTGTTGATGAAACACTGAAATTGCATCGGGATTAAATACAACAGGCACGATGTGGACTTTTCTACATGGGAGTAACGTGTCAAACTCTCTACGATTTGATCTTTCCCTGGAAGACCAGTAGTAGTTTCCGAAGCACATCTGGAGGCATTCTGTAATCTGGCGAGCTTCAGAGTGTTGATGAAACACTGACATTGCATCGGGATTAAATACAACAGGCACAATTTGGACTTTTCTACATGGGAGTAACGTTTCAAACTGTCTACGATTTGATTGTTCCCTGGAAGACCAGTAGTAGTTTCCGAAGAAGCACATCTGGAGGCGTTCTGTAATCTGTGGACACAGAAATTGCATCGGGATTGAATAAAGCAGACACCATGCGGAGTTTTCTCCATTGTAGTATTGTCTCAAACTGTCTTCGTTTGATCGTTCCCTGGAAGACCAGCAGTTTTTTCCCGAAGCTCATCTGGAGGCATTCTGTAATCTGTGGACCTTCAGAATGTTGATGAAACACAGCAATTGCATCGGGATTGAATACAACAGGTACCATGCGGACTTTTATCAATAGGAGTAATGTCTCAAACTGTCTTTGCTTTGATCGTTCCCTGGAAGACCAGTAGTAGTTTCCGAAGCACATCTGGAGGTATTCTGTAATCTGTGGAGCTTCAGAGTGTTGATGAAACACAGAAATTGCATCGGGATTGAATACATCAGACACCATGCGGAGTTTTGTCCATGGGAGTAATGTCTCAACTGTCTTTGCTTTGATCGTTCCCTGTAAGACCAGTAGTAGTTTCCGAAGCACATCTGGAGGCATTCTCTAATCTGTGGAGCTTCAGAGTGTTGATGAAACACAGAAATTGCATTGGGATTGAGTACAACAGGCACCATGCGGACTTTTCTCCATGGGTGTAGTGTCTCAAATTGTCTTTGCTTTGATCGTTCCCTGGAAGACCAGTAGTAGTTTCCGAAGCACATCTGGAGTCATTCTGTAATCTGTGGAGCTTCAGAGTGTTGACGAAACACAAAAATTGCATCGGGATGGAATACAACAGGCACCATGCGGAGTTTTCTCCATGGGAGTAATGGCTCAAACTGTCTTCGCTTTGACCGTTCACTGGGAGACCAGTAGTAGTTTCCGAAGCACATCTGGAGGCATTCTGTAATCTGTGGAGCTTCAGAGTGTTGATGAAACACAGATATTGCATCGGGATTAAATACAACAGGCACGATTTGAACTTATTTACATGGGAGTAACGTCTCAAACTGTCTACGATTTGATTGTTCCCTGGAAGACCAGTAGTAGTTTCCCAAGCACATCTGGATGCGTTTTGTAATCTGTGGAGCTTCAGTGTGTTGATGAAACACAGAAAAAGCATCGTCATTAAATACAACAGCGACCATGGGGACTTTTGTCCATGGGAGTAATGTCTCAAACTGACTACCTTTTGATCGATTCCTGGAAGACCATTAGTAGTTTTCGAAGCACATCTCGAGGCATTCTGTAATCTGTGGACCTTCTGAGTGTTGATGAAACACAGAAATATCATCGGGATTGAATACAACAGACACCATGCGGACTTTTCTCCATGGGAGTAATGTCTCATTCGGCCTACGCTTTGATCGATCCCTCGAATACCAGTAGTAGTTCCTGAAACACATCTGGAGGCATTCTGTAATCTGTGGACTTTCTGAGTGTTGATGAAACACAGATATTGCTTCGGGATTGAATACAACATGCACCATGCGGACTTTTCTCCATTGGAGTAATGTCTCAATCTGTCAACGATTTGATCTTTCCCTGGAAGGCCAGTAGTAGTTACCGAAACACATCTGGAGTCATTCTGTAATCTGTGGACACAGAGATTGCATCGGGATTGAATAAAACAGACACCATGCGGAGTTTTCTCCATTGGAGTATTGTCACAAACTATTTTCGTTTGATCGTTCCCTGGAAGAAGAGCTGTATTTCCCGAAGCTCATCTGGAGGCATTCTGTAATCTGTGGACCTTCAGAGTGTTGTTGAAACACAGCAATTGCATCGGGATTGAGTACAACAGGCACCATGCGGAATTTTCTCCATGGGTGTAATGTCTCAAACTGTCTTTGCTTTGATCGTTCCCTGGAAGACCAGTAGTAGTTTCCGAAGCACATCTGGAGGCATTCTGTAATCTGTGGAGCTTCAGAGTGTTGATGAAACACAGAAATTGCATCGGGATTGAATATAACAGACACCATGCGGAGATTAGTCCAAGGGAGTAATGTCTCAAACTGTCTTTGCTTTGATCGTTCCCTGGAAGACCAGTAGTAGTTTACTAAGCACATCTGGAGGCATTCTGTAATCTGTGGAGCTTCAGAGTGTTGATGGAACACAGAAAATGCATCGGGATTGAATACAACAGACATGATGCGGAGTTTTCTCCATGGGAGTAATGTCTCAAAGTGTCTTTGCTTTGATCGTTCCCTGGAAGGCCAGTAGTAGTTTCCGAAGAACATCTGGAGGCATTCTGTAATCTGTAGAGCTTCAGGGTGTTGATGAAACACAGAAATTGCATCGGGATTGAATACAACAGACACCATGCGGAGTTTAGTCCATGGGAGTAATGTCTCAAACTGTCTTTGCTTTGATCGTTCCCTGTAAGACCAGTAGTAGTTTCCGAAGGCCATCTGGAGGCATTCTGTAATATGTGGAGCTTCAGAGTGTTGATGAAACACAGAAATTGCCTCGGGTTTGAATAAAACAGACACCATGCGGAGTTTTCTCCATTGGAGTATTGTCTCAAAGTGTCTTCGTTTGATCGTTCCCTGGAAGACCAGCAGTATTTCCCGAAGCTCATGTGGAGGCATTCTGTAATCTGAGGACGTTCAGAGTGTTGATGAAACACAGCAATTGCATCGGGATTGAATACAACAGGCACCACGCGGACTTTTCTCAATGGGAGTAATGTCTCAAACTGTCTTTGCTTTGATCGTTCCCTGGAAGACCAGTAGTAGTTTCCGAAGCACATCTGGAGGCATTCTGTAATCTGTGGAGCTTCAGAGTGATGATGAAACACAGAAATTGCATTGGGATTGAATACAACCGGCACCATGCGGACTTTTGTCCATTGGTGTAGTGTCTCAAACTGTCTTTGCTTTGATCGTTCCCTGGAAGACCAGTGGCAGTTTCCGAAGCACATCTGGAGGCATTCTGTATTCTGTGGAGCTTCAGAGTGTTGACGAAACATAGAAATTGCATCGGGATTGAATACAACAGACACCATGCTTAGTTTTCTCCATGGGAGTAATGTCTCAAACTGTCTTTGCTTTGATCGTTCACTGGAAGACCAGTAGTAGTTTCCGAAGCACATCTGGAGGCATTCTGTAATCTGTGGAGCTTCAGAGTGTTGATGAAACACTGAAATTGCATCGGGATTAAATACAAGTGGCACGATTTGGACTTTTCTACATGGGGGTAACGTCTCAAACTTTCTACGATTTGATTGTTCCCTGGAAGACCAGTAGTAGTTTCCGAAGCACATCTGGATGCGTTTTGTAATCTGTGGAGCTTCAGTGTGTTGATGAAACGCAGAAAAAGCATCGTCATTAAATACAACAGGCACCATGCGGACTTTTGTCCATGGGAGTAATGTCTCAAACTGACTACCCTTTGATCGATTCCTGGAAGACCATTAGTAGTTTTCGAAGCACATCTGGAGGCATTCTGTAATCTGTGGACCTTCAGAGTGTTGATGAAACACAGAAATAGCATCATGATTGAATACAACAGGCCCCATGCGGACTTTTCTCCATGGGAGTAAAGTCTCATTCTGCCTACGCTTTGATCGATCCCTCGAATACCAGTAGTAGTTTCCGAAACACATCTGGAGGCATTCTGTAATCTATGGACTTTCAGAGTGTTGATGAAACACAGAAATTGCTTCGGGATTGAATACAACATGCACCATGCGGACTTTTCTCCATTGGAGTAATGTCTCAATCTGTCAACGATTTGATCTTTCCCTGGAAGACAAGTAGTAGTTTCCGAAGAACATCTGGAGGCATTCTGTAATCTGTAGAGCTTCAGAGTGTTGATGAAACACAGAAATTGCATCGGGATTGAATACAACAGACACCATGCGGACTTTTCTCCATGGGACTAATGTCTCATTCTGCCTACGCTTTGATCGATCCCTCGAATACCAGTAGTAGTTTCCGAAACACATCTGGAGGCATTCTGTAATCTGTGGACTTTCAGAGTGTTGATGAAACACAGAAATTGCTTCGGGATTGAATACAACATGCACCATGCGGACTTTTCTCCATTGGAGTAATGTCTCAATCTGTCAACGATTTGATCTTTCCCTGGAAGACCAGTAGTAGTTTCCGAAACACATCTGGAGTCATTCTGTATTCTGTAGAGCTTCAGAGTGTTGATGAAACACAGAAATTGCATCGGGATTGAATACAACAGACACCATGCGGACTTTTCTCCATGGGAGTAATGTCTCATTCTGCCTACGCTTTGATCGATCCCTCGAATACCAGTAGTAGTTTCCGAAACACATCTGGAGGCATTCTGTAATCTGTGGACTTTCAGAGTGTTGATGAAACACAGAAATTGCTTCGGGATTGAATACAACATGCACCATGCGGACTTTTCTCCATTGGAGTAATGTCTCAATCAGTCAACGATTTGATCTTTCCCTGGAAGATCAGTAGTAGTTTCCGAAACACATCTGGAGTCATTCTGTAATCTGTAGAGCTTCAGAGTGTTGATGAAACACAGAAATTGCATCGGGATTGAATAAAACAGACACCATGCGGAGTTTTCTCCATTGGAGTATTGTCTCAAACTGTTTTCGTTTGATCGTTCCCTGGAAGACCAACAGTATTTCCCGAAGCTCATCTGGAAGCATGCTGTAATCTGTGGACCTTCAGAGTGTTGATTAAACACAGCAATTGCATCGGGATTGAATACAACAGGCACCATGCGGACTTTTCTCCATGGGTGTAATGTCTCAAACTGTCTTTGTTTTGATCGTTCCCTGGAAGACCAGTGGTAGTTTCCGAAGCACATCTGGAGGCATTCTGTAATCTGTGGAGCTTCAGAACGTTGATGAAACACAGAAATTGCATCGGGATTGAATACAACAGACACCATGCGGAGATTAGTCCAAGGGAGTAATGTCTCAAACTGTCATTGCTTTGATCGTTCCCTGGAAGACCAGTAGTAGTTTCCGAAGAACATCTGGAGGCATTCTGTAATGTGTAGAGCTTCAGGGTGTTGATGAAACACAGAAATTGCATCGGGATTGAATACAACAGACACCATGCGGAGTTTAGTCCATGGGAGTAATGTCTCAAACTGTCTTTGCTTTGATCGTTCCCTGTAAGACCAGTAGTAGTTTCCGAAGACCATCTGGAGGCATTCTGTAATCTGTGGAGCTTCAGAGTGTTGATGAAACACAGAAATTGCTTCGGGATTGAATACAACAGACACCATGCGGAGTTTAGTGCATGGGAGTAATGTCTCAAACTGTCTTTGCTTTGATCGTTCCCTGGAAGACCAGTAGTAGTTTCCGAAGCACATCTGGAGGCATTCTGTAATCTGTGGACTTTCAGAGTGTTGATGAAACACAGAAATTGCTTCGGGATTGAATACAACTTGCACCTTGAGGACTTTTCTCCTTTGGAGTAATGTCTCAATCAGTCAACGATTTGATCTTTCCCTGGAAGACCAGTAGTAGTTTCCGAAACACATCTGGAGTCATTCTGTAATCTGTAGAGCTTCAGAGTGTTGATGAAACACAGAAATTCCATCGGGATTGAATAAAACATACACCATGCGGAGTTTTCTCCATTGGAGTATTGTCTCAAACTGTTTTCGTTTGATCGTTCCCTGGAAGACCAGCAGTATTTCCCGAAGCTCATCTGGAAGCATTCTGTAATCTGTGGACCTTCAGAGTGTTGATGAAACACAGCAATTGCATCGGGATTGAATACAACAGGCACCATGCGGACTTTTCATCATGGGTGTAATGTCTCAAACTGTCTTTGCTTTGATCGTTCCCTGGAAGACCAGTAGTAGTTTCCGAAGCACATCTGGAGGCATTCTGTAATCTGTGGAGCTTCAGAGTGTTGATGAAACACAGAAATTGCATCGGGATTGAATACAACAGACACCATGCGGAGATTAGTCCAAGGGAGTAATGTCTCAAACTGTCTTTGCTTTGATCGTTCCCTGGAAGACCAGTAGTAGTTTCCGAAGAACATCTGGAGGCATTCTGTAATCTGTAGAGCTTCAGGGTGTTGATGAAACACAGAAATTGCATCGGGATTGAATACAACAGACACCATGCGGAGTTTAGTCCATGGGAGTAATGTCTCAAACTGTCTTTGCTTTGATCGTTCCCTGGAAGACCAGTAGTAGATTCCGAAGCACATCTGGAGGCATTCTGTAATCTGTGGAGCTTCAGAGTGTTGATGAAACACAGAAATTGCATCGGGATTGAATACAACAGACACCATGCGGAGATTAGTCCAAGGGAGTAATGTCTCAAACTGTCTTTGCTTTGATCGTTCCCTGGAAGTCCAGTAGTAGTTACCGAAGAACATCTGGAGGCATTCTGTAATCTGTAGAACTTCAGGGTGTTGATGAAATACAGAAATTGCATCGGGATTGAATACAACAGACACCATGCGGAGTTTAGTCCATGGGAGTAATGTCTCAAACTGTCTTTGCTTTGATCGTTCCCTGTAAGACCAGTAGTAGTTTCCGAAGACCATCTGGAGGCATTCTGTAATCTGCGGAGCTTCAGAGTGTTGATGAAACACAGATATTGCGTCGGGATTGAATACAACAGACACCATGCGGCGTTTAGTACATGGGAGTAATGTCTCAAACTGTCTTTGCTTTGATCGTTCCCTGGAAGACCAGTAGTAGTTTCCGAAACACATCTGGAGTCATTCTGTAATCTGTAGAGCTTTAGAGTGTTGATGAAACACAGAAATTGCATCGGGATTGAATAAAACAGACACCATGCGGAGTTTTCTAAATTGGAGTATTGTCTCAAACTGTTTTCGTTTGATCGTTCCCTGGAAGACCAGCACTATTTCCCGAAGCTCATCTGGAAGCATTCTGTAATCTGTGGACCTTCAGAGTGTTGATGAAACACAGCAATTGCAACGGGATTGAATACAACAGGCACCATGCGGACTTTTCTCCATGGGTGTAATGTCTCAAACTGTCTTTGCTTTGATCGTTCCCTGGAAGACCAGTAGTAGTTTCCGAAGCACATCTCGAGGCATTCTGTAATCTGTGGAGCTTCAGAGTGTTGATGAAACACAGAAATTGCATCGGGATTGAATACAACAGACACCATGCAGAGATAAGTCCAAGGGAGTAATGTCTCAAATTGTCTTTGCTTTGATCGTTCCCTGGAAGACCAGTAGTAGTTTCCGAAGAACATCTGGAGGCATTCTGTAATCTGTAGAGCTTCAGGATGTTGATGAAACACAGAAATTGCATCGGGATTGAATACAACAGACACCATGCGGAGTTTAGTCCATGGGAGTAATGTCTCAAACTGTCTTTGCTTTGATCGTTCCCTGTAAGACCAGTAGTAGTTTCCGAAGACCATCTGGAGGCATTCTGTAATCTGTGGAGCTTCAGAGTGTTGATGAAACACAGAAATTGCCCCGGGGTTGAATACAACAGACACCATGCGGAGTTTAGTCCATGGGAGTAATGTCTCAAACTGTCTTTGCTTTGATCGTTCCCTGGAAGACCAGTAGTAGATTCCGAAGCACATCTGGAGGCATTCTGTAATCTGTGGAGCTTCAGAGTGATGATGAAACACAGAAATTGCATTGGGATTGAATACAACAGGCACCATGCGCACTTCTCTCCATGGGTGTAGTGTCTCAAACTGTCTTTGCTCTGATTGTTCCCTGAAAGACCAGTAGCAGTTTCCGAAGCACATCTGGAGGCATTCTGTAATCTGTGGAGCTTCAGAGTGTTGACGAAACACAGAAATTGCATCGGGATTGAATACAACAGACACCATGCGGAGTTTTCTCCATGGGAGTAATGTCTCAAACTGTCTTCGCTTTGATCGTTCACTGGAAGACCAGTAGTAGTTTCCGAAGCACATCTGGAGGCATTCTGTAATCTGTGGAGCTTCAGAGTGTTGATGAAACACTGAAATTGCATCGGGATTAAATACAACAGGCACGATTTGGACTTTTCTACATGGGAGTAACGTCTCAAACTGTCTACGATTTGATTGTTCCCTGGAAGACCAGTAGTAGTTTCCGAAGCACATCTGGATGCGTTTTGTAATCTGTGGAGCTTCAGTGTGTTGATGAAACGCAGAAATAGAATCGTCATTAAATACAACAGGCACCATGCGGACTTTTGTCCATGGGAGTAATGTCTCAAACTGACTACCTATTGATCGATTCCTGGAAGACCATTAGTAGTTTTCGAAGCACATCTGGAGGCATTCTGTAATCTGTGGACCTTCAGAGTGTTGATGAAACACAGAAATAGCATCGGGATTGAATACAACAAGCCCCATGCTTACTTTTCTCCATTGGAGTAATGTCTCAATCTGTCAACGATTTGATCTTTCCCTGGAAGACCAGTAGTAGTTTCCGAAGAACATCTGGAGGCATTCTGTAATCTGTAGAGCTTCAGAGTGTTGATGAAACACAGAAATTGCATCGGGATTGAATACAACAGACACCATGCGGACTTTTCTCCATGGGACTAATGTCTCATTCTGCTTACGCTTTGATCGATCCCTCGAATACCAGTAGTAGTTTCCGAAACACATCTGGAGGCATTCTGTAATCTGTGGACTTTCAGAGTGTTGATGAAACACAGAAATTGCTTCGGGATTGAATACAACATCCACCATGCGGACTTTTCTCCATTGGAGTAATGTCTCAATCTGTCAACGATTTGATCTTTCCCTGGAAGACCAGTAGTAGTTTCCGAAACACATCTGGAGTCATTCTGTAATCTGTGGACACAGAGATTGCATCGGGATTGAATAAAACAGACACCATGCGTAGTTTTCTCCATTGGAGTATTGTCTCAAACTGATTTCGTTTGATCGTTCCCTGGAAGACCAGCAGTATTTCCCGAAGCTCATCTGCAGGCATTCTGTAATCTGTGGACCTTCAGAGTGTTGATGAAACACAGCAATTGAATCGGGATTGAATACAACAGGCACCATGCGGACTTTTCTCCATGGGTGTAATGTCTCAAACTGTCTTTGCTTTGATCGTTCCCTGGAAGACTAGTAGTAGTTTCCGAAGAACATCTGGAGGCATTCTGTAATCTGTAGAGCTTCAGGGTGTTGATGAAACACAGATATTGCATCGGGATTGAATACAACAGACACCATGCAGAGTTTAGTCCATGGGAGTAATGTCTCAAACTGTCTTTGCTTTGATCGTTCCCTGTAAGACCAGTAGTAGTTTCCGAAGACCATCTTTAGACATTCTGTAATCTGTGGAGCTTCAGAGTGTTGATGAAACACAGAAATTGCCTCGGGATTGAATACAACAGACACCATGCGGAGTTTAGTCCATGGGAGTAATGTCTCAAACTGTCTTTGCTTTGATCGTTCCCTGGAAGACCAGTAGTAGATTCCGAAGAACATCTGGAGGCATTCTGTAATCTGTAGAGCTTCAGGGTGTTGATGAAACACAGAAATTGCATCGGGATTGAATACAACAGACACCATGCGGAGTTTAGTCCATGGAAGTAATGTCTCAAACTGTCTTTGCTTTGATCGTTCCCTCGAAGACCAGTAGTAGACTCCGAAGCACATCTGGAGGCATTTTGTAATCTGTGGAGCTTCAGAGTGATGATGAAACACAGAAATTGCATTGGGATTGAATACAACAGGCACCATGCGGACTTTTCTCCATGGGTGTAGTGTCTCAAACTGTCTTTGCTCTGATCGTTCCCTGGAAGACCAGTAGCAGTTTCCGAAGCACATCTGGAGGCATTATGTAATCTGTGGACTTTCAGAGTGTTGATGAAACACATAAATTGCTTCGGGATTGAATACAACATGCACCATGCGGACTTTTCTCCATTGGAGTAATGTCTCAATCAGTCAACGATTTGATCTTTCCCTGGAAGACCAGTAGTAGTTTCCGAAACACATCTGGAGTCATTCTGTAATCTGTAGAGCTCCAGAGTGTTGATGAAACACAGAAATTGCATCGGGATTGAATAAAACAGACACCATGCGTAGTTTTCTCCATTGGAGTATTGTCCCAAACTGTTTTCGTTTGATCGTTCCCTGGAAGACCAGCAGTATTTCCCAGAGCTCATCTGGAAGCATTCTGTAATCTGTGGACCTTCAGAGTGTTGATGAAACACAGCAATTGCATCGGGATTGAATACAACAGACACCATGCGGAGTTTAGTCCATGGAAGTAATGTCTCAAACTGTCTTTGCTTTGATCGTTCCCTCGAAGACCAGTAGTAGACTCCGAAGCACATCTGGAGGCATTCTGTAATCTGTGGACCTTCAGAGTGTTGATGAAACACAGAAATATCATCGGGATTGAATACAACAAGCCCCATGCGGACTATTCTCCATTGGAGTAATGTCTCAATCTGTCAACGATTTGATCTTTCTCTGGAAGACCAGTAGTAGTTTCCGAAGAACATCTGGAGGCATTCTGTAATCTGTAGAGCTTCAGAGTATTGATGAAACACAGAAATTGCATCGGGATTGAATACAACAGACACCATGCGGAGTTTAGTCCATGGGAGTAATGTCTCATACTGTCTTTGCTTTGATCGTTCCCTGTAAGACCAGTAGTAGATTCCGAAGACCATCAGGAGGCATTCTGTAATCTGTGGAGGTTCAGAGTGTTGATGAAACACAGAAATTGCCTTGGGATTGAATACAACAGACACCGTGCGGAGTTTAGTCCATGGGGGTAATGTCTCAAACTGTCTTTGCTTTGATCGTTCCCTGGAAGACCAGTAGTAGATTCCGAAGCACATCTGGAGGCATTCTGTAATCTGTGGAGCTTCAGAGTGATGATGAAACACAGAAATTGCATTGGGATTGAATACAACAGGCACCATTCGGACTTTTCTCCATGGGTGTAGTGTCTCAAACTGTCTTTGCTCTGATCGTTCCCTGGAAGACCAGTAGCAGTTTCCGAAGCACATCTGGAGGCATTCTGTAATCTGTGGAGCTTCAGAGTGTTGACGAACCACAGAAATTGCATCGGGATTGAATACAACAGACACTATGCGAAGTTTTCTCCATGGGAGTAATGTCTGAAACTGTCTTCGCTTTGATCGTTCACTGGAAGACCAGTAGTAGTTTCCGAAGCACATCTGGAAGCATTCTGTAATCTGTGGAGCTTCAGAGTGTTGACGAATCACAGAAATTGCATTGGGATTGAATACAACAGGCACCATGCGGACTTTTCTCCATGGGAGTAATGTCTCCAACTGTCTTTGCTTTGATCGTTCCCTTTAAGACCAGTAGTAGTTTCCGAACCACATCTGGAGGCATTCTGTAATCTGTGGAGCTTCGGAGTGTCGATGAAACACAGAAATTGCATCAGGATTGAATACAACAGACACCGTGCGGAGTTTTCTATATGGGAGTAATGTCTCAAACAGTCTTCGCTTTGATAGTTCCCTGGAAGACCAGTAGTAGTTTCCGAAGCACATCTGGAGGCATTCTGTAATCTGTGGAGCTCTAGAGTGTTGATGAAACACTGAAATTACATCGGGATTAAATACAACAGGCACGATTTGGACTTAGCTACATGGGAGTAACGTCTCAAACTGTGTACGATTTGATCGTTCCCAGGAAGACCGGTACTAGCTTCCGAAGCACATCTGGATGCGTTTTGTAATCTGTGGAGCTTCTGTGTGTTGATGAAACACAGAAAAAGCATCGTCATTAAATACAACAGGCACCATGCGGACTTTTGTCCATGGGAGATATGTCTCAAATTGACTACCCTTCGATCGATCCCTCGAATACCAGTAGTAGTTTCCGAAACACATCTGGAGGCATTCTGTAATCTGTGGACTTTCAGAGTGTTGATGAAACACAGAAATTGCTTCGGGATTGAATACTACATGCACGATGCATACTTTTCTCCATTGGAGTAATGTCTCCATCTGTCAACGATTTGATCTTTCCCTGGAAGACCATTAGTAGTTTCCGAAGAACATCTGGATGCGTTTTGTAATGTGTGGAGCTTCAGTGTGTTGATGAATCATAGAAAAAGCATCGTCGTTAAATACAACATTCACCATGCGGACTTTTGTCCATGGGAGTAATGTCTCAAACTGACTACCTTTTGATCGATTCCTGGAAGACCAAAAGTAGTTTTCGAAGCACATCTGGAGGCATTCTGTAATCTGTGGACCTTCAGAGTGTTGATGAAACACAGAAATTGCTCTAGGATTGAATACAACAGGCACCATGCGGACTTTTCCCCATGGGAGTAATGTCTCAAATTGACTAAATTTTGATCGATTCCTGTAAGACCATTAGCAGTTTTCGAAGCACATCTGGAGGTATTCTGTAATCTGAGGACTTTCAGAGTGTTGTTGAAACACTGAAATTGCATCGGGATTGAATACAACAGGCACCATGCGGACTTTTCTGCATGGGAGTAATGTCTGAAACTGTCTTTGCTTTGATCGTTCCCTGGAAGACCAGTAGTAGTTTCCGAAGCACATCTGGAGGCATTCTGTAATCTGTGGAGCTTCTGAGTGTTGATGAATCATTGATATTGCATCAGGATTGAATACAACAGACACTGTGTGGAGTTTTCTATATGGGAGTAATGTCTCTAACAGTCTTCGCTTTGATAGTTCCCTGGAAGACCAGTAGTAGTTTCAGAAGCACATCTGGAGGCATTCTGTAATCTGTGGAGCTTCAGAGTATTGATGAAACACTGAAATTGCATCGGGATTAAATACAACAGGCACGATTTGGACTTAGCTACATGGGAGTAACGTCTCAAACTATCTACGATTTAATCGTTCCCTGGAAGACCAGTACAAGTTTCCGAAGCACATCTGGATGCGTTTTGTAATCTGTGGACCTTCAGAGAGTTGATGAAACACAGCAATTGCATCGGGATTGAATACAACAGGCACCATGCGGACTTTTCTCCATGGGAGTAATGTCTCCAACTCTCTTTACTTTGATCGTTCCCTGGAAGACCAGTAGTAGTTTCCGAAGCACATCTGGAGGCATTCTGTAATCTGTGGAGCTTCGGAGTGTCGATGAAACACAGAAATTGCATCAGGATTGAATACAACAGACACCGTGCGGAGTTTTCTATATGGGAGTAATGTCTCAAACAGTCTTCGCTTTGATAGGTCCCTGGAAGACCAGTAGTAGTTTCCGAAGCACATCTGGAGGCATTCTGTAATCTGTGGAGCTTCAGAGTGTTGATGAAACACTGAAATTACATCGGGATTAAATACAACAGGCACGATTTGGAATAAATTACATGGGAGTAACGTCTAAACTGTGTACGATTTGATCGTTCCCAGGAAGACCGGTACTAGCTTCCGAAGCACATCTGGATGCGTTTTGTAATCTGTGGAGCTTCAGTGTGTTGATGAAACACAGAAAAAGCATCGTCATTAAATACAACAGGCACCATGCGAACTTTTGTCCATGGGAGTAATGTCTCAAACTGACTACCATTTGATCGATTCCTGGAAGACCATTAGTAGTTTTCGAAGCACATCTGGAGGCATTCTGTAATCTGTGGAGCTTCAGAGTGTTGATGAAACAGAGAAATTGAATCGGGATTAAATACAACAGGGACCATGCGGACTTTTCTCCATGGGAATAATGTCTCAAACTGTCTACGGCTTGATCGATTCCTGGAAGACCAGTTCTAGTTTCCGAAGCACTTCTAGAGGCATTCTGTAACCTACGGTCATGCAGAGTGTTGATAAAACACAGAAATTGCATCTGGATAGAATACAACAGGCACCATGCGGACTATTCTCCATGTGAGTAATTGTCTCAATCTGCCTACGCTAAGATCGTTGCCTGGAAGACAAGTAGTATTTTCCGAGAACATTTGGAGGCTATCTGTAATCTGTGGACCTTCAGAGTGTTGATGAAACACAGATATAGCATCGGGATTGAATACAACAGACACCATGCGGACTTTTCTCCATGGGACTTATGTCTCATTCTGCCTACGCTTTGATCGATCCCTCGAATACCAGTAGTAGTTTCCGAAACACATCTGGAGGCATTCTGTAATCTGTGGACTTTCAGAGTGTTGATGAAACACAGAAATTGCTTCGGGATTGAATACAACATGCACGATGCGGACTTTTCTCCATTGGAGTAATGTCTCAATCTGTCAACGATTTGATCTTTCCCTGGAAGACCATTAGTAGTTTCCGAAGAACATCTGGAGGCATTCTGAAATCTGTAGAGCTTCAGAGTGTTGATGAAACACAGAAATTGCATCGGGATTGAATACAACAGACAGCATGCGAAGTTTTCTCCATTGGAGTATTGTCTCAAACTGTCTTCGTTTGATCGTTCACTGGATGACCAGCAGTATTTTCCGAAGCTCATCTGGAGGCATTCTGTAATCTGTGGACCTTCAGAGTGTTGATGAAACACAGCAATTGCATCGGGATTGAATACAACAGGCACCATGCGGACTTTTCTCCATGGGTGTAATGTCTCAAACTGTCTTTGCTTTGATCGTTCCCTGGAAGACCAGTAGTAGTTTCCGAAGCACATCTGGAGGCATTCTGTAATCTGTGGAGCTTCAGAGTGTTGATGAAACACAGAAACTGCATCGGGATTGAATACAACAGGCACCATGCGGAGTTTAGTCCATGGGAGTAATGTCTCAAACTGTCTTCGCTTTGATCGTTCCCCGGAAGACCAGTAGTAGTTTCCGAAGCACATCTGGAGGCATTCTGTAATCTGGCGAGCTTCAGAGTGTTGATGAAACACTGAAATTGCATCGGGATTAAATAGAACAGGCCCGATTTGGACTTTTCTACATGGGAGTAACGTCTCAAACTGTCTACGATTTGATTGTTTCCTGGTTGACCAGTAGTAGTTTCCGAAGCACATCTGGATGCGTTTTGTAATGTGTGGAGCTTCAGTGTGTTGATGAATCATAGAAAAAGCATCGTCATTAAATACAACATTCACCATGCGGACTTTTGTCCATGGGAGTAATGTCTCAAACTGACTACCTTTTGATCGATTCCTGGAAGACCAAAAGTAGTTTTCGAAGCACAACTGGAGGCATTCTGTAATCTGTGGACCTTCAGAGTGTTGATGAAACACAGAAATTGCTCTAAGATTGAATACAACACGCACCATGCGGACTTTTCCCCATGGGAGTAATGTCTCAAACTGACTAAATTTTAATCGATTCCTGTAAGACCATTAGTAGTTTTCGAAGCACATCTGGAGGTATTCTGTAATCTGAGGACTTTCAGAGTGTTGTTGAAACACTGAAATTGCATCGGGATTGAATACAACAGGCACCATGCGGACTTTTCTGCATGGGAGTAATGTCTGAAACTGTCTTTGCTTTGATCGTTCCCTGGAAGACCAGTAGTAGTTTCCGAAGCACATCTGGAGGCATTCTGTAATCTGTGGAGCTTCAGAGTGTTGATGAAACACTGAAATTGCATCGGGATTAAATACAACAGGCACGATTTGGACTTAGCTACATGGGAGTAACGTCTCAAACTATCTACGATTTGATCGTTCCCTGGAAGACCAGTACAAGTTTCCGAAGCACATCTGGATGCGTTTTGTAATCTGTGGAGCTTCAGTGTGTTGATGAAACACAGAAAAAGCACCGTCATTAAATACAACACACACCATGCGGACTTTTGTCCATGGGAGTAATGTCTCAAACTGACTACCTTTTGATCGATTCCTGGAAGACCTAAAGTAGTTTTCGAAGCACAACTTGAGGCATTCTGTAATCTGTGGACTTTCAGAGTGTTGCTGAAACACAGAGATTGCATCGGTATTGAATATAACATGCACCATTCGGACTTTTCTCCTTAGAAGTAATGTCTCAAACTGTCTTCGCTTTGATCGTTCCCCGGAAGACCAGTAGTAGTTTCCGAAGCACATCTGGAGGCATTCTGTAATCTGGCGAGCTTCAGAGTGTTGATGAAACACTGAAATTGCATCGGGATTAAATACAACAGGCCCGATTTGGACTTTTCTACATGGGAGTAACGTCTCAAACTGTCTACGATTTGATTGTTTCCTGGTTGACCAGTAGTAGTTTCCGAAGCACATCTGGATGCGTTTTGTAATGTGTGGAGCTTCAGTGTGTTGATGAATCATAGAAAAAGCATCGTCATTAAATACAACATTCACCATGCGGACTTTTGTCCATGGGAGTAATGTCTCAAACTGACTACCTTTTGATCGATTCCTGGAAGACCAAAAGTAGTTTTCGAAGCACAACTGGAGGCATTCTGTAATCTGTGGACCTTCAGAGTGTTGATGAAACACAGAAATTGCTCTAAGATTGAATACAACACGCACCATGCGGACTTTTCCCCATGGGAGTAATGTCTCAAACTGACTAAATTTTAATCGATTCCTGTAAGACCATTAGTAGTTTTCGAAGCACATCTGGAGGTATTCTGTAATCTGAGGACTTTCAGAGTGTTGTTGAAACACTGAAATTGCATCGGGATTGAATACAACAGGCACCATGCGGACTTTTCTGCATGGGAGTAATGTCTGAAACTGTCTTTGCTTTGATCGTTCCCTGGAAGACCAGTAGTAGTTTCCGAAGCACATCTGGAGGCATTCTGTAATCTGTGGAGCTTCAGAGTGTTGATGAATCATTGATATTGCATCAGGATTGAATACAACAGACACCGTGTGGAGTTTTCTATATGGGAGTAATGTCTCTAACAGTCTTCGCTTTGATAGTTCCCTGGAAGACCAGTAGTAGTTTCCGAAGCACATCTGGAGGCATTCTGTAATCTGTGGAGCTTCAGAGTGTTGATGAAACACTGAAATTGCATCGGGATTAAATACAACAGGCACGATTTGGACTTAGCTACATGGGAGTAACGTCTCAAACTATCTACGATTTGATCGTTCCCTGGAAGACCAGTACAAGTTTCCGAAGCACATCTGGATGCGTTTTGTAATCTGTGGAGCTTCAGTGTGTTGATGAAACACAGAAAAAGCACCGTCATTAAATACAACACGCACCATGCGGACTTTTCCCCATGGGAGTAATGTCTCAAACTGACTAAATTTTAATCGATTCCTGTAAGACCATTAGTAGTTTTCGAAGCACATCTGGAGGTATTCTGTAATCTGAGGACTTTCAGAGTGTTGTTGAAACACTGAAATTGCATCGGGATTGAATACAACAGGCACCATGCGGACTTTTCTGCATGGGAGTAATGTCTGAAACTGTCTTTGCTTTGATCGTTCCCTGAAAGACCAGTAGTAGTTTCCGAAGCACATCTGGAGGCTTCTGTTATCTGTGGACCTTCTGAGTGTTGATAAAACACTGAAATTGCTCTGGGATTGAATACAGCAATCACCATGCGGACCTAACCCCATAGGAGTAATGTCTCAAACTGACTAAATTTTGATCGATTCCTGGAAGATTATTAAAAGTTTTCGAAGCACATCTGGACTCATTCTGTAATCTGTGGACTTTCAGAGTGTTGTTGAAACACAGAAATTGCATCGGGATTGAATACAACATGCACCATGCGGACTTTTCTCCATTGGAGTAATGTCTCAAACTCTCTACGCTTTGATCGTTCCCTGGAAGACCAGTAGTAGTTTCCGTAGCACATCTGGTAGGCATTCTGTAATATGTGGAGCTTCAGAGTGTTGATGAAACACAGAAATTGCATCGGGATTGAATACAACAGACACCATGCGGAGTTTTCTCCATTGGAGTATTGTCTCAAAATGTCTTCGTTTGATCGTTCCCTGGAAGACCAGTAGTATTTTCCAAAGCTCATCTGGAGGCATTCTGTAATCTGTGGACCTTCAGAGTGTTGATGAAACACAGCAATTGCTTCGGGATTGAATACAACATGCACCATGCGGACTTTTCTCCATAGGAGTAATGTCTCAATCTGTCAACGATTTGATCGTTCCCTGGAAGACCAGTAGTAGATTCCGAAGAACATCTGGAGGCATTCTGTAATCTGTAGAGCTTCAGAGTGTTGATGAAACACAGAAATTGCATCGGGATTGAATATAACAGACACCATGCGGAGTTTTCTCCATTGGATTGTTGTCTCACACTGTCTTCGTTTGATCGTTCCCTGAAGACCAGCAGTATTTTCCGAAGCTCATCTGGAGGCATTCTGTAATCTGTGGACCTTCAGAGTGTTGATGAAACACAGCAATTGCATCGGGATTGAATACAACAAACACCATGGGGACTTTTCTCCATGGGTGTAATGTCTCAAACTGTCTTTGCTTTGATAGTTCCCTTGAAGACCAGTAGTAGTTTCCGAAGCACATCTGGAGGCATTCTGTAATCTGTGGAGCTTCAGAGTGTTGATGAAACACAGAAATTGCATCGGGATTGATTACAACAGACACCATGCGGAGTTTAGTCCATGGGAGTAATGTCTCAAACTGTCGTTGCTTTGATCGTTCCCTGGAAGACCAGTAGTAGTTTCCGAAGCACATCTGGACGCATTCTGTAATCTGTGGAGCTTCAGAGTGTTGACGAAACACAGAAATTGCATAGGGATTTAATACAACAGGCACCATGCGGACTTTTCTCCATGGGTGTAATGTCTCAAACTGTCTTTGCTTTGATCGTTCCACGGAAGACCAGTAGTAGTTTCCGAAGCACATCTGGAGGCATTCTGTAATCTGTGGACCTTCAGAGTGTTGATGAAACACAGAAATTGCATCGGGATTGAATACAACAGACACCATGCGGAGTTTTCTCCATTGGAGTATTGTCTCAAACTGTCTTCGTTTGATCGTTCCCTAGAAGACCAGTAGTATTTTCCGAAGCTCATCTGGAGGCATTCTGTAATCTGTGGAGCTTCAGAGTGTTGATGAAACACAGAAATTGCGTCGGGATTGAATACAACAGACACCATGCGGAGTTTAGTCCATGGGAGTAACGTCTCAAACTGTCTTTGCTTTGATCGTTCCCTGGAAGACCAGTAGTAGTTTCCGAAGTACATCTGGAGGCATTCTGTAATCTGTGGAGCTTCAGAGTGTTGATGAAACACAGAAATTGCATCGGGATTGAATACAACAGGCACCATGCGGACTTTCGCACATGGGAGTAATGTCACAAACTGACTAAATTTTGATCGATTCCTGGAAGACCATTAGTAGTTTTCGAAGCACATCTGGAGGCATTCTGTAATCTGTGGACTTTCAGAGTGTTGTTGAAACACAGAAATTGCATCGGGATTGAATGCAACATGCACCTTGCGGACTTTTCTCCATAGGAGGAATGTCTCAAACTCTCTACACTTTGATCGTTCCCTGGAAGACCAGTAGTAGTTTCCGAAGCACATCTGGAGGCATTTTGAAATCTGTGGAGCTTAAGAGTGTTGATGAAACACAGAAATTGCATCGGTATTGAATACAACAGACACCATGCGGAGTTTTCTCCATTGGAGTATTGTCTCAAACTGTCTTCGTTTGATCGTTCCCTGGAAGACCAGTAGTATTTTCCGAAGCTCATCTGGAGGCATTCTGTAATCTGTGGACCTTCAGAGTGTTGATGAAACACAGCAATTGCATCGGGATTGAATACAACAGGCACCATGCGGACTTTTCTCCATGGGTGTAATGTCTCAAACTATCTTTACTTTGATCGTAACCTGGAAGACCAGAAGTAGTTTCCGAAGCACAACTGGAGGCATTCTGTAATCTGTGGAGCTTCAGAGTGTTGATGAAACACAGAAATTGCATCTGGATTGAATACAACAGACTCCATGCGGAGTTTAGTCCATGGGAGTAATATCTCAAACTGTCGTTGCTTTGATCGTACCCTGGAGGACCAGTAGTAGTTTCCGAAGCACATCTGGAGGCATTCTGAAATCTGTGGGCTTTCAGAGTGTTGATGAAACACAGAAATTGCATCGGGATTGAATACAACATTCACCATGCGGACTTTTCTCCATGGGTGTAATGTCTCAAACTGTCTTTGCTTTGATCGTTCCCTGGAAGACCAGTAGTAGTTTCCGAAGCACATCTGGAGGAATCCTGTAATCTGTGGAGCTTCAGAGTGTTGATGAAACACAGAAATTGCATCGGGATTGAATACAACAGACACCATGTGGAGATTAGTCCATGGGAGTAATGTCTCAAACTGTCTTTGCTTTGATCGTTCCCTGGAAGACCAGTAGTAGTTTCCGAAGCACATCTGGAGGCATTCTGTAATCTGTGGAGCTTCAGAGTTTGGTTGAAACACAGAAACTGCATCGGGATTGAATGAAACATGCACCATGCGGACTTTTCTCCATAGGAGGAATGTCTCAAACTCTCTACACTTTGATCGTTCCCTGGAAGACCAGTAGTAGTTTCCGAAGCACAACTGGAGGCATTCTGTAATCTGTGGAGCTTCAGAGTGTTGATGAAACACAGAAATTGCATCTGGATTGAATACAACAGACTCCATGCGGAGTTTAGTCCATGGGAGTAATATCTCAAACTGTCGTTGCTTTGATCGTACCCTGGAGGACCAGTAGTAGTTTCCGAAGCACATCTGGAGGCATTCTGAAATCTGTGGACTTTCAGAGTGTTGATGAAACACAGAAATTGCATCGGGATTGAATACAACATTCACCATGCGGACTTTTCTCCATGGGTGTAATGTCTCAAACTGTCTTTGCTTTGATCGTTCCCTGGAAGACCAGTAGTAGTTTCCGAAGCACATCTGGAGGCATTCTGTAATCTGTGGAGCTTCAGAGTGTTGTTGAAACACAGAAACTGCATCGGGATTGAATGAAACATGCACCATGAGGACTTTTCCCCATAGGAGGAATGTCTCAAACTCTCTACACTTTGATCGTTCCCTGGAAGACCAGTAGTAGTTTCCGAAGCACATCTGGAGGCATTCTGTAATCTGTGGTGCTTAAGAGTGTTGATGAAACACAGAAATTGCATCGGGATTGAATACAACTGACACCATGCGGAGTTTTCTGCATAGGAGTATTGTCTCAAACTGTCTTCGTTTGATCGTTCCCTAGAAGACCAGTAGTATTTTCCGAAGCTCATCTGGAGGCATTCTGTAATCTGTGGACCTTCAGAGTGTTGATGAAAAACAGCAATTGCATCGGGATTGAATACAACAGGCACCATGCGGACATTTCTCCATGGGTGTAATGTCTCAAACTGTCTTTGCTTTGATCGTTCCCTGGAAGACCAGTAGTAGTTTCCGAAGCACAACTGGAGGCATTCTGTAATCTGTGGAGCTTCAGAGTGCTGATGATACACAGAAATTGCATCGGGATTGAATACAACCGACTCCATGCGGAGGTTAGTCCATGGGAGTAATGTCTCAAACTGTCGTTGCTTTGATCGTTCCCTGGAGAACCAGTAGTAGTTTCCGAAGCACATCTGGAGGCATTCTGTAATCTGTGGACTTTCAGAGTGTTGATGAAACACAGTAATTCCATCGGGATTGAATACAAAAGACACCATGCGGTGTTTTCTCCATGGGAGTAATGTCTCAAACTGTCTTCGCTTTGATCGTTCCCTGGAAGACCAGTGGTAGTTTCCGAAGCATATCTGGAGGCATTCTGTATTCTGTGGACCTTCAGAGTGTTGATAACACACAGAAATTGCATCGGGATTGAATACAACAGACACCATGCGGGGTTTAGTCCATGGGAGTAATGTCTCAAACTGTCTTTACTTTGATCGTTCCCTGGAAGACCAGTAGTAGTTTCCGAAGCACATCTCGCGGCATTCTGTAATCTGTGGAGCTTCAGAGTGTTGATGAAACACAGAAATTGCATCGGGATTGAATACAACAGGCACCATGCGGACTTTTCTCCATGGGTGTAATGTCTCAATCTCTCTTTGCTTTGATCGTTCCTTGGAAGACCAGTAGTAGTTTCCGAGCACATCTGGAGGCATTCTGTAATCTGCGGAGCTTCAGAGTGTTGATGAAACACAGAAATTGCATCGGGATTGAATACAACAGACACCATGCGGAGTTTGGTCCATGGGAGTAATGTCTCAAACTGTCTTTGCTTTGATCGTTCCCTGGAAGACCAGTAGTACTTTCCGAAGCATATCTGCATTCTGTAATCTGTGGAGCTTCAGAGTGTTGATGAAACACAGAAATTGCGTCGGGATTGAATACAACAGACACCATGCGGAGTTTAGTCCATGGGAGTAATGTCTCAAACTGTCTTTGCTTTGATCGTTCCCTGGAAGACCAGTAGTAGTTTCCGAAGTACATCTGGAGGCATTCTGTAATCTGTGGAGCTTCAGAGTGTTGATGAAACACAGAAATTGCATCGGGATTGAATACAACAGGCACCATGCGGACTTTTCCACATGGGAGTAATGTCACAAACTGACTAAATTTTGATCGATTCCTGGAAGACCATTAGTAGTTTTCGAAGCACATCTGGAGGCATTCTGTAAACTGTGGACTTTCAGAGTGTTGTTGAAACACAGAAATTGCATCGGGATTGAATGCAACATGCACCTTGCGGACTTTTCTCCATAGGAGGAATGTCTCAAACTCTCTACACTTTGATCGTTCCCTGGAAGACCAGTAGTAGTTTCCGAAGCACATCTGGAGGCATTTTGAAATCTGTGGAGCTTAAGAGTGTTGATGAAACACAGAAATTGCATCGGGATCGAATACAACAGACACCATGCGGAGTTTTCTCCATTGGAGTATTGTCTCAAACTGTCTTCGTTTGATCGTTCCCTGGAAGACCAGTAGTATTTTCCGAAGCTCATCTGGAGGCATTCTGTAATCTGTGGACCTTCAGAGTGTTGATGAAACACAGCAATTGCATCGGGATTGAATACAACAGGCACCATGCGGACTTTTCTCCATGGGTGTAATGTCTCAAACTGTCTTTACTTTGATCGTACCCTGGAAGACCAGAAGTAGTTTCCGAAGCACAACTGGAGGCATTCTGTAATCTGTGGAGCTTCAGAGTGTTGATGAAACACAGAAATTGCATCGGGATTGAATACAACAGACTCCATGCGGAGTTTAGTCCATGGGAGTAATATCTCAAACTGTCGTTGCTTTGATCGTACCCTGAAAGACCAGAAGTAGTTTCCGAGCACATCTGGAGGCATTCTGTAATCTGCGGAGCTTCAGAGTGTTGATGAAACACAGAAATTGCATCGGGATTGAATACAACAGACACCATGCGGAGTTTGGTCCATGGGAGTAATGTCTCAAACTGTCTTTGCTTTGATCGTTCCCTGGAAGACCAGTAGTACTTTCCGAAGCATATCTGCATTCTGTAATCTGTGGAGCTTCAGAGTGTTGATGAAACACAGAAATTGCGTCGGGATTGAATACAACAGACACCATGCGGAGTTTAGTCCATGGGAGTAATGTCTCAAACTGTCTTTGCTTTGATCGTTCCCTGGAAGACCAGTAGTAGTTTCCGAAGTACATCTGGAGGCATTCTGTAATCTGTGGAGCTTCAGAGTGTTGATGAAACACAGAAATTGCATCGGGATTGAATACAACAGGCACCATGCGGACTTTTCCACATGGGAGTAATGTCACAAACTGACTAAATTTTGATCGATTCCTGGAAGACCATTAGTAGTTTTCGAAGCACATCTGGAGGCATTCTGTAAACTGTGGACTTTCAGAGTGTTGTTGAAACACAGAAATTGCATCGGGATTGAATGCAACATGCACCTTGCGGACTTTTCTCCATAGGAGGAATGTCTCAAACTCTCTACACTTTGA
Source organism: Schistocerca gregaria (assembly GCF_023897955.1). Classification (NCBI taxonomy): domain Eukaryota; kingdom Metazoa; phylum Arthropoda; class Insecta; order Orthoptera; family Acrididae; genus Schistocerca; species Schistocerca gregaria. The sequence goes on along the minus strand of NC_064930.1, from coordinate 10,337,528 downwards.
TCGTTCCCTGGAAGACCAGTAGTAGTTTCCGAAGCACATCTGGAGGCATTTTGAAATCTGTGGAGCTTAAGAGTGTTGATGAAACACAGAAATTGCATCGGGATCGAATACAACAGACACCATGCGGAGTTTTCTCCATTGGAGTATTGTCTCAAACTGTCTTCGTTTGATCGTTCCCTGGAAGACCAGTAGTATTTTCCGAAGCTCATCTGGAGGCATTCTGTAATCTGTGGACCTTCAGAGTGTTGATGAAACACAGCAATTGCATCGGGATTGAATACAACAGGCACCATGCGGACTTTTCTCCATGGGTGTAATGTCTCAAACTGTCTTTACTTTGATCGTACCCTGGAAGACCAGAAGTAGTTTCCGAAGCACAACTGGAGGCATTCTGTAATCTGTGGAGCTTCAGAGTGTTGATGAAACACAGAAATTGCATCGGGATTGAATACAACAGACTCCATGCGGAGTTTAGACCATGGGAGTAATATCTCAAACTGTCTTTGCTTTGATCGTTCCCTGGAAGACCAGTAGTAGTTTCCGAAGCACATCTGGAGGCATTCTGTAATCTGTGGAGCTTCAGAGTGTTGATGAAACACAGAAATTGCATCGGGATTGAATACAACAGACACAATGTGGAGATTAGTCCATGGGAGTAATGTCTCAAACTGTCTTTGCTTTGATCGTTCCCTGGAAGACCAGTAGTAGTTTCCGAAGCACATCTGGAGGCATTCTGTAATCTGTGGTGCTTAAGAGTGTTGATGAAACACAGAAATTGCATCGGGATTGAATACAACAGACACCATGCGGAGTTTTCTCCATAGGAGTATTGTCTCAAACTGTCTTCGTTTGATCGTTCCCTGGAAGACCAGTAGTATCTTCAGAAGCTCATCTGGAGGCATTCTGTAATCTGTGGACCTTCAGAGTGTTGATGAAAAACAGTAATTGCATCGGGATTGAATACAACAGGCACCATGCGGACTTTTCTCCATGGGTGTAATGTCTCAAACTGTCTTTGCTTTGATCGTTCCCTGGAAGACCAGTAGTAGTTTCCGAAGCACAACTGGAGGCATTCTGTAATCTGTGGAGCTTCAGAGTGTTGATGATACACAGAAATTGCATCGGGATTGAATACAACAGACTCCATGCGGAGTTTAGTCCATGGGAGTAATGTCTCAAACTGTCGTTGCTTTGATCGTTCCCTGGAGAACCAGTAGTAGTTTCCGAAGCACATCTGGAGGCATTCTGTAATCTGTGGAGCTTCAGAGTGTTGATGAAACACAGAAATTGCATCGGGATTGAATACAACAGACACCATGCGGAGTTTGGTCCATGGGAGTAATGTCTCAAACTGTCTTTGCTTTCATCGTTCCCTGGAAGACCAGTAGTACTTTCCGAAGCATATCTGGAGGCATTCTGTAATCTGTGGAGCTTCAGAGTGTTGATGAAACACAGAAATTGCATCGGGATTGAATACAACAGACACCATGCGGAGTTTAGTCCATGGGAGTAATGTCTCAAACTGTCTTCGCTTTGATCGTTCACTGGAAGACCAGTAGTAGTTTCCGAAGCACATCTGGAGGCATTCTGTAATCAGTGGACTTTCAGAGTGTTGTTGAAACACAGAAATTGCATCGGGATTGAATGCAACATGCACCATGCGGACTTTTCCCCATAGGAGGAATGTCTCAAACTCTCTACACTTTGATCGTTCCCTGGAAGACCAGTAGAAGTTTCCGAAGCACATCTGGAGGCATTCTGTAATCTGTGGAGCTTGAGAGTGTTGATGAAACATAGAAATTGCATCGGGATTGAATACAACAGACACCATGCGGAGTTTTCTCCATTGGAGTATTGTCTCAAACTGTCTTCGTTCGATCGTTCCCTGGAAGACCAGTAGTATTTTCCGAAGCTCATCTGGAGGCATTCTGTGATCTGTGGACCTTCTGAGTGTTGATGAAACACAGCAATTGCATCGGGATTGAATACAACAGGCACCATGCAGACTTTTCTCCATGGGTGTAATGTCTCAAACTGTCTTTGATTTGATCGTTCCCTGGAAGACCAGTAGTAGTTTACGAAGCACAACTGGAGGCATTCTGAAATCTGTGGAGCTTCAGAGTGTTGATGAAACACAGAAATTGCATTGGGATTCAATACAACAGACTCCATGCGGAGTTTCGTCCATGGGAGTAATGTCTCAATCTGTCGTTGCTTTGATCGTTCCCTGGTGGACCAGTAGTAGTTTCCGAAGCACATCTGGAGGCATTCTATAATCTGTGGTGCTTCAGAGTGTTGATGAAACACAGAAATTGCATCGGGATTGAATACAACAGGCACCATGCGGACTTTTCTCCATGGGTGTAATGTCTCAAACTGTCTTTGCTTTGATCGTTCCCTGGAAGACCAGTAGTAGTTTCCGTAGCACATCTGGAGGCATTCTGTAATCTGTGGAGCTTCAGAGTGTTGATGAAACACAGAAATTTGCTCTGGGATTGAATACAACAGGCACCATGCGGACCTAACCCCAAGGGAGTAATGTCTCAAACTGACTAAATTTTGATCGATTCCTGGAAGATTATTAGTAGTTTTCGAAGCACATCTGGACTCATTCTGTAATCTGTGGACTTTCAGAGTGTTGTTGAAACACAGAAATTGCATCGGGATGGAATACAACATGCACCATGCGGACTTATCTCCATAGGAGTAATGTCTCAAACTCTCTACGCTTTGATCGTTCCCTGGAGGACCAGTAGTAGTTTCCGAAGCACATCTGGTAGGCATTCTGTAATATGGGGAGCTTCAGAGTGTTGATGAAACACAGAAATTGCATCGGGATTGAATACAACAGACACCATGCGGAGTTTTCTCCATTGGAGTGTTGTCTCAAACTGTCTTCGTTTGATCGTTCCCTGGAAGACCAGCAGTATATTCCGAAGCTCATCTGGAGGCATTCTGAAATCTGTGGAGCTTCAGAGTGTTGATGAAACACAGAAATTGCATCGGGATTGAATACAACAGACACCATGCGGAGTTTAGTCCATGGGAGTAATGTCTCAAACTGTCTTCGCTTTGATCGTTCACTGAAAGACCAGTAGTAGTTTCCGAAGTTCATCTGGAGGCATTCTGTAATCTGGGGACTTACAGAGTGTTGTTGAAACACAGACATTGCATCGGGATTGAATGCAACATGCACCATGCGTACTTTTCTCCCTCAAACTCTCTACACTTTGATCGTTCCCTGGAAGACCAGTAGAAGTTTCCGAAGCACATCTGGAGGCATTCTGTAATCTGTGGAGCTTGAGAGTGTTGATGAAACACAGAAATTGCATCGGGATTGAATACAACAGACAGCATGCGGAGTTTTCTCCATTGGAGTATTGTCTCAAACTCTCTTCGTTCGATCGTTCCCTGGAAGACCAGTAGTATTTTCCGAAGCTCATCTGGAGGCATTCTGTAATCTGTGGACCTTCAGAGTGTTGATGAAACACAGCAATTGCATCGGGATTGAATACAACAGGCACCATGCGGACTTTTCTCCATGGGTGTAATGTCTCAAACTGTCTTTGCTTTGATCGTTCCCTGGAAGACCAGTAGTAGTTTCCGAAGTACAACTGGAGGCATTCTGAAATCTGTGGAGCTTCAGAGTGTTGATGAAACACAGAAATTGCATCGTGATTGAATACAACAGACTCCATGCGGAGTTTAGTCCATGGGAGTAATGTCTCAAACTGTCGTTGCTTTGATCGTTCCCTGGAGGACCAGTATTAGTTTCCGAAGCACATCTGGAGGAATTCTGTAATCTGTGGACTTTCAGAGTGTTGATGAAACACAGAAATTGCATCGGGATTGAATACAACAGTCACCATGCGGACTTTTCTCGATGGGTATAATGTCTCAAACTGTCTTTGTTTTGATCGTTCCCAGGAAGACCAGTAGTAGTTTTCGAAGCACATCTGGACTCATTCTGTAATCTGTGGACTTTCAGAGTGTTGTTGAAACACAGAAATTGCATCGGGATTGAATACAACATGCACCATGCGGACTTTTCTCCATAGAGGTAATGTCTCAATCTGTCAACGATTTGATCGTTCCCTGGAAGACCAGTAGTAGTTTCCGAAGAACATCTGGAGGCATTCTGTAATCTGTAGAGCTTCAGAGTGTTGATGAAACACAGAAATTGCATCGGGATTGAATACAACAGACACCATGCGGAGTTTTCTCCATTGGATTATTGCCTCAAACTGTCTTCGTTTTATCGTTCCCTGAAGACCAGCAGTATTTTCCGAAGCTCATCTGGAGGCATTCTGTAATCTGTGGGCCTTCAGAGTGTTGATGAAACACAGCAATTGCATCGGGATTGAATACAACAGGCACCATTCGGACTTTTCTCTACGGGTGTAATGTCTCAAAATGTCTTTGCTTTGATCGTTCCCTGGAAGACCAGTAGTAGTTTCCGAAGCACATCTGGAGGCATTCTGTAATCTATGGACCTTCAGAGTGTTGATGAAACACAGAAATATCATCGGGATTGAATACAACAGACACCATGCGAAGTTTTCTCCATTGGAGTATTGTCTAAATCTGTCTTCGTTTGATCGTTCCCTGGAAGACCAGTAGTATTTTCCGAAGCTCATCTTTAGGCATTCTATAATCTGTGGTGCTTCAGAGTGTTGATGAATCACAGAAATTGCATCGGGATTGAATACAACAGGCACCATGCGGACTTTTCTCCATGGGTGTAATGTCTCAAACTCTCTTTGCTTTGATCGTTCCTTGGAAGACCAGTAGTAGTTTCCGAAGCACATTTGGAGGCATTCTGTAATCTGTGGAGCTTCAGAGTGTTGATGAAACACAGAAATTGCATCCGGATTGAATACAACAGACACCATGCGGAGTTTGGTCCATGGGAGTAATGTCTCAAACTGTCTTTGCTTTGATCGTTCCCTGGAAGACCAGTAGTACTTTCCGAAGCATATCTGCATTCTGTAATCTGTGGAGCTTCAGAGTGTTGATGAAACACAGAAATATCATCGGGATTGAATACAACAGACACCATGCGAAGTTTTCTCCATTGGAGTATTGTCTAAATCTGTCTTCGTTTGATCGTTCCCTGGAAAACCAGTAGTATTTTCCGAAGCTCATCTGGAGGCATTCTATAATCTGTGGTGCTTCAGAGTGTTGATGAAACACAGAAATTGCATCGGGATTGAATACAACAGGCACCATGCGGACTTTTCTCCATGGGTGTAATGTCTCAAACTCTCTTTGCTTTGATCGTTCCCTGGAAGACCAGTAGTAGTTTCCGTAGCACATCTGGAGGCATTCTGTAATCTGTGGAGCTTCAGAGTGTTGATGAAACACAGAAATTGCATCGGGATTGAATACAACAGACAGCATGCGGAGTTTTCTCCATTGGAGTATTGTCTCAAACTCTCTTCGTTCGATCGTTCCCTGGAAGACCAGTAGTATTTTCCGAAGCTCATCTGGAGGCATTCTGTAATCTGTGGACTTTCAGAGTGTTGTTGAAACACAGAAATTGCATCGGGATCGAATGCAACATGCACCATGCGGACTTTTCTCCATAGGAGGAATGTCTCAAACTCTCTACACTTTGATCGTTCCCTGGAAGACCGGTAGAAGTTTCCGAAGCACATCTGGAGGCATTCTGTAATCTGTGGAGCTTGAGAGTGTTGATGAAACACAGAAATTGCATCGGGATTGAATACAACAGACACCATGCGGAGTTTTCTCCATTGGAGTATTGTCTCAAACTGTCTTCGTTCGATCGTTCCCTGGAAGACCAGCAGTATTTTCCGAAGCTCATCTGGAGGCATTCTGTAATCTGTGGACCTTCAGAGTGTTGATGAAACACAGCAATTGCATCGGGATTGAATACAACAGGCACCATGCGGACTTTTCTCCATGGGTGTAATGTCTCAAACTGTCTTTGCTTTGATCGTTCCCTAGAAGACCAGTAGTAGTTTCCGAAGCACAACTGGAGGCATTCTGAAATCTGTGGAGCTTCAGAGTGTTGATGAAACACAGAAATTGCATCGGGATTGAATACAACAGACTCCATGCGGAGTTTAGTCCATGGGAGTAATGTCTCAAACTGTCGTTGCTTTGATCGTTCCCTGGAGGACCAGTAGTAGTTTCCGAAGCACATCTGGAGGCATTCTGTAATCTGTGGACTTTCAGAGTGTTGATGAAACACAGAAATTGCATCGGGATTGAATACAACAGGCACCATGCGGACTTTTCTCCATGGGTGTAATGTCTCAAACTCTCTTTGCTTTGATCGTTCCTTGGAAGACCAGTAGTAGTTTCCGAAGCACATCTGGAGGCATTCTGTAATCTGTGGACTTTCAGAGTGTTGATGAAACACAGAAATTGCATCGGGATTGAATACAACAGACACCATGCGGAGTTTTATCCATTGGAGTATTGTCTCAAACTGTCTTCGTTCGATCGTTCCCTGGAAGACCAGCAGTATTTTCCGAAGCTCATCTGGAGGCATTCTGTAATCTGTGGACCTTCAGAGTGTTGATGAAACACAGAAATTGCATCGGGATTGAATACAACAGACACCATGCGGAGTTTTCTCCATTGGAGTATTGTCTCAATCTGTCTTCGTTTGATCGTTCCCTGGAAGACCAGTAGTATTTTCCGAAGCTCATCTGGAGGCATTCTGTAATCTGAGGAGCTTCAGAGTGTTGATGAAACACAGAAATTGCATCGGGATTGAGTACAACAGACACCATGCGGAGTTTGGTCCATGGGAGTAATGTCTCAAACTGTCTTTGCTTTGATCGTTCCCTGGAAGACCAGTAGTACTTTCCGAAGCATATCTGGAGGCATTCTGTAATCTGTGGAGCTTCAGAGTGTTGTTGAAACACAGAAATTGCTTCGGGATTGAATACAACAGACACCATGCGGAATTTAGTCCATGGGAGTAATGTCTCAAACTGTCTTCGCTTTGATCGTTCACTGGAAGACCAGTAGTAGTTTCCGAAGCACATCTGGAGGCATTCTGTAATCTGTGGACTTTCAGAGTGTTGTTGAAACACAGAAATTGCATCGGGATTGAATGCAACATGCACCATGCGGACTTTTCCCCATAGGAGGAATATCTCAAACTCTCTACACTTTGATCGTTCCCTGGAAGACCAGTAGAAGTTTCCGAAGCACATCTGGAGGCATTCTGTAATCTGTGGAGCTTGAGAGTGTTGATGAAACATAGAAATTGCATCGGGATTGAATACAACAGACACCATGCGGAGTTTTCTCCATTGGAGTATTGTCTCAAACTGTCTTCGTTCGATCGTTCCCTGGAAGACCAGTAGTATTTTCCGAAGCTCATCTGGAGGCATTCTGTAATCTGTGGACCTTCAGAGTGTTGATGAAACACAGCAATTGCATCGGGATTGAATACAACAGGCACCATGCGGACTTTTCTCCATGGGTGGAATGTCTCAAACTGTCTTTGTTTTGATCGTTCCCTGGAAGACCAGTAGTAGTTTACGAAGCACAACTGGAGGCATTCTGAAATCTGTGGAGCTTCAGAGTGTTGATGAAACACAGAAATTGCATCGGGATTCAATACAACAGACTCCATGCGGAGTTTAGTCCATGGGAGTAATGTCTCAAACTGTCGTTGCTTTGATCGTTCCCTGGTGGACCAGTAGTAGTTTCCGAAGCACATCTGGAGGCATTCTGTAATCTGTGGACATTCAGAGTGTTGATGAAACACAGAAATTGCATCGGGATTGAATACAACAGGCACCATTCGGACTTTTCTCCATGGGTGTAATGTCTCAAACTGTCTTTGCTTTGATCGTTCCCTGGAAGACCAGTAGTAGTTTCCGAAGCACATCTGGAGGCATTCTGTAATCTGTGGAGCTTCAGAGTGTTGATGAAACACAGAAATTTGCGCTGGGATTGAATACAACAGGCACCATGCGGACCTAACCCCATGGGAGTAATGTCTCAAACTGACTAAATTTTGATCGATTCCTTGAAGATTATTAGTAGTTTTCGAAGCACATCTGGACTCATTCTGTAATCTGTGGACTTTCAGAGTGTTGTTGAAACACAGAAATTGCATCGGGATGGAATACAACATGCACCATGCGGACTTATCTCCATAGGAGTAATGTCTCAAACTCTCTACGCTTTGATCGTTCCCTGGAGGACCAGTAGTAGTTTCCGAAGCACATCTGGTAGGCATTCTGTAATATGTGGAGCTTCAGAGTGTTGATGAAGCATAGAAATTGCATCGGGATTGAATACAACAGACACCATGCGGAGTTTTCTCCATTGGAGTGTTGTCTCAAACTGTCTTCGTTTGATCGTTCCCTGGAAGACCAGCAGTATATTCCGAAGCTCATCTGGAGGCATTCTGAAATCTGTGGAGCTTCAGAGTGTTGATGAAACACAGAAATTGCATCGGGATTGAATACAACAGACACCATGCGGAGTTTAGTCCATGGGAGTAATGTCTCAAACTGTCTTTACTTTGATCGTTCCCTGGAAGACCAGTAGTAGTTTCCGAAGCACATCTCGAGGCATTCTGTAATCTGTGGAGCTTCAGAGTGTTGATGAAACACAGAATTTGCATCGAGATTGAATACAACAGACACCATGCGGAGTTTAGTCAATGGGAGTAATGTCCCAAACTGTCTTCGCTTTGATCGTTCACTGGAAGACCAGTAGTAGTTTCCGAAGTTCATCTGGAGGCATTCTGTAATCTGGGGACTTACAGAGTGTTGTTGAAACACAGAAATTGCATCGGGATTGAATGCAACATGCACCATGCGTACTTTTCTCCCTCAACCTCTCTGCACATTGATCGTTCCCTGGAAGACCAGTAGAAGTTTCCGAAGCATATCTGGAGGCATTCTGTAATCTGTGGAGCTTGAGAGTGTTGATGAAACACAGAAATTGCATCGGGATTGAATACAACAGACAGCATGCGGAGTTTTCTCCATTGGGGTATTGTCTCAAACTGTCTTCGTTCGATCGTTCCCTGGAAGACCAGTAGTATTTTCCGAAGCTCATCTGGAGGCATTCTGTAATCTGTGGACCTTCAGAGTGTTGATGAAACACAGCAATTGCATCGGGATTGAATACAACAGGCACCATGCGGACTTTTCTCCATGGGTGTAATGTCTCAAACTGTCTTTGCTTTGATCGTTCCCTGGAAGACCAGTAGTAGTTTCCGAATCACAACTGGAGGCATTCTAAAATCTGTGGAGCTTCAGAGTGTTGATGAAACACAGAATTTACATCGGGATTGAATACAACAGTCACCATGCGGACTTTTCTCCATAGAGGTAATGTCTCAAACTCTTTACTTTTTGATCGTTCCCTGGAAGACCAGTAGTAGTTTCCGAAGCACATCTGGTAGGCATTCTGTAATATGGGGAGCTTCAGAGTGTTGATGAAACACAGAAATTGCATCGGGATTGAATACAACAGACACCATGCGGAGTTTTCTCCATTGGAGTGTTGCCTCAAACTGTCTTCGTTTGATCGTTCCGTGGAAGACCAGTAGTATTTTCCAAAGCTCATCTGGAGGCATTCTGTAATCTGTGGACCTTCAGAGTGTTGATGAAACAAAGAAATTGCTGCGGGATTGAATACAACATGCACCATGCGGACTTTTCTCCATAGGAGTAATGTCTCAATCTGTCAACGATTTGATCGTTCCCTGGAAGACCAGTAGTAGTTTCCGAAGAACATCTGGAGGCATTCTGTAATCTGTAGAGCTTCAGAGTGTTGATGAAACACAGAAATTGCATCGGGATTGAATACAACAGACACCATGCGGAGTTTTCTCCATTGGATTATTGTCTCAAACTGTCTTCGTTTTATCGTTCCCTGAAGACCAGCAGTATTTTCCGAAGCTCATCTGGAGGCAGTCTGTAATCTGTGGACCTTCAGAGTGTTGATGAAACACAGCAATTGCATCGGGATTGAATACAACAGGCACAATGCGGACTTTTCTCTATGGGTGTAATGTCTCAAAATGTCTTTGCTTTGATAGTTCCCTTGAAGACCAGTAGTAGTTTCCGATGCACATCTGGAGGCATTCTATAATCTGTGGAGCTTCAGAGTGTTGATGAAACACAGAAATTGCATCGGGATTGAATACAACAGACACCAAGCGGAGTTTAGTCCATGGGAGTAATGTCTCAAACTGTCTTTACTTTGATCGTTCCCTGGAAGACCAGTAGTAGTTTCCGAAGCACATCTCGAGGCATTCTGTAATCTGTGGAGCTTCAGAGTGTTGATGAAACACAGAAATTGCATAGGGATTGAATACAACAGGCACCATGCGGACTTTTCTTCATGGGTGTAATGTCTCAAACTGTCTTTGCTTTGATCGTTCCCTGGAAGACCAGTAGTAGTTTCCGAAGCACATCTGGAGGCATTCTGTAATCTGTGGACCTTCAGAGTGTTGATGAAATACAGAAATTGCATCGGTATTGAATACAACAGACACCATGAGGAGTTTTCTCCATTGGAGTATTGTCTCAATCTGTCTTCGTTTGATCGTTCCATGGAAGACCAGTAGTATTTTCCGAAGCTCATCTGGAGGCATTCTGTAATCTGTGGAGCTTCAGAATGTTGATGAAACACAGAAATAGCATCGGGATTGAATACAACAGGCACCATGCGGAATTTTCTCCATGGGTGTAATGTCTCAAACTCTATTTGCTTTGATCGTTCCTTGGAAGACCAGTAGTAGTTTCCGAAGCACATCTGGAGGCATTCTGTAATCTGTGGAGCTTCAGAGTGTTGATGAAACACAGAAATTGCATCGGGATTGAATACAACAGACACCATGCGGAGTTTGGTGTAATGGGAGTAATGTCTCAAACTGTCTTTGCTTTGATCGTTCCCTGGAAGACCAGTAGTACTTTCCGAAGCATATTTGGAGGCATTCTGTAATCTGTGGAGCTTCAGAGTGTTGATGAAACACAGAAATTGCATCGGGATTGAATACAACAGACACCATGCGGAGTTTAGTCCATGGGAGTAATGTCTCAAACTGTCTTCGCTTTGATCGTTCACTGGAAGACCAGTAGTAGTTTCTGAAGCACATCTGGAGGCATTCTGTAATCTGTGGACCTTCAGGGTGTTGATGAAACACAGCAATTAGATCGGGATTGAATACAACAGGCACCATGCGGACTTCTCTCCATGGGTGTAATGTCTCAAACTGTCTTTGCTTTGATCGTTCCCTGGAAGACCAGTAGTAGTTTCCGAAGCACAACTGGAGGCATTCTGTAATCTGTGGAGCTTCAGAGTGTTGATGAAACACAGAAATTTGCTCTGGGATTGAATACAACAGGCACCATGCGGACCTAACCCCATGGGAGAAATGTCTCAAACTGATTAAATTTTGATCGATTCCTGGAAGATTATTAATAGTTTTCGAAGCACATCTGGACTCATTCTGTAATCTGTGGACATTCAGAGTGTTGTTGAAACGCAGAAGTTGCATCGGGATTGAATACAACATGCACCATGCGGACTTTTCTCCATAGGAGTAATGTCTCAAACTCTCTACGCTTTAATCGTTCCCTGGAAGACCAGTAGTAGTTTCCGAAGCACATCTGGTAGGCATTCAGTAATATGGGGAGCTTCAGAGTGTTGATGAAACATAGAAATTGCATCGGGATTGAATACAACAGACACCATGCGGAGTTTTCTCCATTGGATTATTGTCTCAAACTGTCTTCGTTTGATCGTTCCCTGGAAGACCAGTAGTAGTTTCCGAAGAACATATGGAGGCATTCTGTAATCTGTAGAGCTTCAGAGTGTTGATGAAACACAGAAATTGCATCGGGATTAAATGCAACAGGAACCATGCAGACTTTTCTCCATGGGTGTAATGTCTCAAAATGTCTTTGCTTTGATAGTTCCCTTGAAGACCAGTATTAGTTTCCGATGCACATCTGGAGGCATTCTGTAATCTGTGGAGCTTCAGAGTGTTGATGAAACACAGAAATTGCATCGGGATTGAATACAACAGACACCATGCGGAGTTTAGTCCATGGGAGTAATGTCTCAAACTGTCTTTACTTTGATCGTTCCCTGGAAGACCAGTAGTAGTTTCCGAAGCACATCTCGAGGCATTCTGAAATCTGTGGAGCTTCAGAGTGTTGATGAAACACAGAAATTGCATAGGGATTGAATACAACAGGCAGCATGCGGACTTTTCTCCATGGGTGTAATGTCTCAAACTGTCTTTGCTTTGATCGTTCCCTGGAAGACCAGTAGTAGTTTCCGAAGCACATCTGGTAGGCATTCAGTAATATGGGGAGCTTCAGAGTGTTGATGAAACATAGAAATTGCATCGGGATTGAATACAACAGACACCATGCGGAATTTTCTCCATTGGATTATTGTCTCAAACTGTCTTCGTTTGATCGTTCCCTGGAAGACCAGTAGTAGTTTCCGAAGAACATCTGGAGGCATTCTGTAATCTGTAGAGCTTCAGAGTGTTGATGAAACACAGAAATTGCATCGGGATTAAATGCAACAGGCACCATGCAGACTTTTCTCCATGGGTGTAATGTCTCAAAATGTCTTTGCTTTGATAGTTCCCTTGAAGACCAGTAGTAGTTTCCGATGCACATCTGGAGGCATTCTGTAATCTGTGGAGCTTCAGAGTGTTGATGAAACACAGAAATTGCATCGGGATTGAATACAACAGACACCATGCGGAGTTTAGTCCATGGGAGTAATGTCTCAAACTGTCTTTACTTTGATCGTTCCCTGGAAGACCAGTAGTAGTTTCCGAAGCACATCTCGAGGCATAATGTAATCTGTGGAGCTTCAGAGTGTTGATGAAACACAGAAATTGCATAGGGGTTGAATACAACAGGCAGCATGCGGACTTTTCAGCATGGGAGTAATGTCTCAATTTGTCTACGCGTTGATCGTTACCTGGTAGACCAGTAATAGTTTCCGAAGCACATCTGGAGGCATTATGTAATCTGTGGACCTTCAGAGTGTTGATGAACACCAGAAATTGCATGGACATTGAATACAACAGGCAACATGCGGACTTTTCTCCATGGGAGTAATGTCTCAAACTGTCTACGCTTTGATCGTTCCTTGGAAGACCAGTAACATTTTCCGAAGCACATCTGGAGGCATTCTGTAATCTGTGGACCTTCAGAGTGTTGATGAAACACAGTACTTGCATCGGGATTGAATACAACAGGCACCATACAGGCTTTTGTCCATGGGAGTAATGTCTCAATCTGACTACGATTTTTTCGATTCCTGGAAGACCAGTAGTAGTTTCCGAAGCACATCTGGCGCATTCCGTAATCTGTGGACCTTCAGAGTTATGATGAAACATAAAAATTGCATCGGCATTGAATACAACAGCCACCACGCCAATTTTTCTACATGGGAGTAATGTCTCAAACTGACTACCCTTTGATATATTAATGGAAGACCAGTATAGTTTCCGAAGCACATCTGAAAGATTTCTGTAATCTGTGGACCTTCAGAGTGTTGATGAAACACAGAAATTGAATCGGCATTGAATACAACAGGCACCATCCCGACTTTTCACAATTCGAGTAATGTCTCAAATTGTCTAACTTTTCACAGATTAATGGAAGACCACTATAGTTTCCGATGCACATCTGGAGGCATTGTGTAATTTGTGGATCTTCGGAATGTTGACGAAACACAGCAATTGCATGGACATTGAATACAACAGTCACCATGCGGACTTTTCTCCATGGGAGTAATGTCTCAAACTGTCTACGGTGTGATCGTTCCCTGGAAGACCAGTAGTAGTTTCCGAAGCACATCTGGAGGCATTGTGTAGTCTGTCGACTATCAGAGTGTTGATGAAACACAGAAATTGCATCGGGATTGAATACAATAGGCACCATGCAAACTTTTTTCCATGGGCGAAATGTCTCAAACTGTCTATGATTTTATCGATTCCTGGAAGACCAGTACTAGTTTTCGAAGCACATCTGAAGGCATTCCGTAATCAGTGGACCTTCAGAGTTTTGATGAAACACAAATATTGCATCGGCATTGAATACAACAGGCACCATGCTGACTTTTCTCCATGGGAGTAATGTCTCAAAATGTTTACCCTTTGATAGATTCATGGAAGACCGGTATAGTTTCCGAAGCACATCTGGAGGAATTGTGTAATTAGTGGATCTTAAAAGTGTTGATGAAACACAGAAATTGCATGGAGATTGAATACAACAGGCACCATACGGACTTTTCTCCATGGGAGTAATGTCTCAAACTGTCTACGGTTTGATCGTTCCCTGGAAGACCAGAAGTAGTATCAGAAGCACATCTGGAGCCATTCTGTAATTTGTGGACCTTCCGAGTGTTGATGAAACACAGATATTGCTTCGGGATTGAATACAACAGACACTATGTGGACTTTTCTGTATGGGAGAAATGTCTCAAACTTTCTACGCTTCGATCGTTCCTTGGATGACCAGTAACATATTCCGAAGCACATCTGGAGGCATTCTCTAATCTGTGGACCTTCAGAGTGTTGATGAAACACAGAAATTAAATCGGGATTGAATACAACAGGCACTATGCGGAGTTTTCTGTATGGGAGAAATGTCTCAAACTGTCTACGCTTTGATCGTTCCTTGAAAGACCAGTAACATTTTCCGAAGCACATCTGCGGGCATTGTGTAATCTGTGGACCTTCAGAGTTTTGATGAAACACAAAAATTGCATCGGCATTGAATACAACAGGCACCATGCGGACTTTACTGATTGGTCGTAATGTCTCAAACCGTCTACGCTTTGATCGACTCGTGGAAGACCAGTAGTAGTTTCCGAACCACATCTGGAAGCATTCTGTAATCTGAGGAGCTTCAGAGTGTTGATGAAACACAGAAATTCTATCGAGATTGAATACAACAGGCACCATGCGGACATTTCTCCATGGGAGTAATAACTCAAAATATCTTCGCTTTGATCGTTCCCTGGAAGTCCAGTAGAAGTTTCCGAAGCACAGGTGGAGGCTTTCTCCAATCTGTGGACCTACAGAGAGTTGATGAAATACGGAAAATGCATCAGGATTGATTACAACACGAACCTTGTGGACGTTTCTTCATGGGAGTAATGTCTCAAACTGTCTATGCTTTGATCGTTCTCTGGATAACCAGTAGGAGTTTTCGAAGCATATCTGGAAGCATTCTGTAATCTGTGGACCTTCAGAGTGTTGATGAAACACAAAAAATGCATCGGGATTGAATACAGCAGACACCATGCGGACGTTTCTCCATGGGAGTAATGTCTCAAATTGTTTACGATTTGATCGTTCATTGGTAGACCAGTAGTAGTTTCCGAATCACATCTGGAGGCATTCTGCATTCTGTGGACCTTCAGAATGTTGATGAATCACAGAAATAGCATCGAGATTGAATACAACAGACTCCATGCGCACGTTCCCCCATGGGAGTAAGGTCTCAAAAAGTCTACGCTTTGATCGATTCATGGAAGACCAGTAGTAGTTTCCGAAGCACATCTGGAAGCATTCTGTAATCTGTGGACCTTCAGAGTGTTGATGAAACACAGAAATTGCATCGGGATTGAATACAACAGGCACTATGCGGAGTTTTCTGTATGGGAGAAATGTCTCAAACTGTCTACGCTTTGATCGTTCCTTGAAAGACCAGTAACATTTTCCGAAGCACATCTGCGGGCATTGTGTAATCTGTGGACCTTCAGAGTTTTGATGAAACACAAAAATTGCATCGGCATTGAATACAACAGGCACCATGCGGACTTTACTGATTGGTCGTAATGTCTCAAACCGTCTACGCTTTGATCGACTCGTGGAAGACCAGTAGTAGTTTCCGAACCACATCTGGAAGCATTCTGTAATGTGAGGAGCTTCAGAGTGTTGATGAAATACATAAATCGCATCGGGAGTGAATACAACAGGCACCGTGCGGCCTTTTTTCCATGGGAGTAATGTCTCAAATTGTCTACGCTTTGATCGTTCCATGGGTGACCAGTAGTAGTTTGCGATGCACATCTGGAGGCATACTGTAATCTGTGGACCTACTGATTGTTGATGAAATACGGAAAATGCATCAGGATTGATTACAACAGGCACCATGTGGACGTTTCTCCATGGGAGAAATGTCTCAAACTGTCTACGCTTTCATCGTTCCCTGGATAACTAGTAGTAGTTTCCGAAGCACATCTGGAGGCATTCTGTAATCTGTGACCTGCAGAGTGTTGATGAATCACAGAAATAGCATCGAGATTGAATACAACAGACACCATGCGGACCTTCCTCCATGGGAGTAATGTCTCTTACTGTCTACGCTGTGAACGTTTCCTGGAAGGCCAGTAGTAGTTTCCGAACCACATCTGGATTCAATCTGTAATCTGAGGAGCTTCAGAGTGTTGATGAAATACAGAAATTGCATAGGGATTGAATACAACAGGCACCGTGCGGACTTTTTTCCATGGGAGTAATATCTCAAATTGTCTACGCTTTGATCGTTCCCTGGAAGACCAGTAGCAGATTCCAAAGCACATGTGGAGGCGTCCTGTAATCTATCGACCTTCAGAGTGTTGATCAAACATAGAATTTGCATCGGGATTGAATATAAGAGACACCATTTGGACTTTTCTCCATGGGCGTAATGTCTCAAACTCTTTACGCTTTGATCGTTGCCTGGAAGATTAGTAGTAGTTTCCGAACCACATGTGGAGGCAATCTGTAATCTGAGGAGCTTCAGAGTGTCGTTGAATTACAGAAATTGCATCGTTATTGAATACAACAGACTCCGAGCGTACTTTTCTCCATGGGAGTAATGTCTCAAACCGTCTACGCTGTGATTGTTTACTGGAAGACCAGTAGTAGTATCCGAAGCATAGCTGGAAGCATTCTGTAACAGAGTGTTGATGAAACACAGAAATTGCATCGGGATTGAATGCAACAGGCACCATGCGGACTTCTCTCCATGTCAGTAATGTCTCTAACAGTCTACGCTTTGAACGTTTCCTGGAAGTGCAGTAGTAGTTTTTGAAGCACATCTGGAGGTAATCTGTAATCTGTGGTCCTTCAATGTGTTGATGAAACACAGAAATTGCTTCGGGATTTAATACTACAGGCCCCATGTGGGCTTTTTCCCATGGGCGTAATGTCTCAAACTTACTACGTTTTGATCGATTCCCGGAAGACCAGTAGTACTTTCCGAAGCACATCTAAAGGCATTCTGTAATCTGTGGACCTTCAGCGTGTTGATGAAACGCAGAAATTGCATCCGGGTTGAAAACAACAGACAC
Source organism: Schistocerca gregaria (assembly GCF_023897955.1). NCBI lineage: Eukaryota > Metazoa > Arthropoda > Insecta > Orthoptera > Acrididae > Schistocerca > Schistocerca gregaria. Next base: position 10,320,197 of record NC_064930.1, on the reverse strand, counting down.
CAGGAGGACGTTTCTCCACGGGAGTATTGTCTCAAACTGTCTACGCTGTGATTGTTTACTGGAAGACCAGTAGTAGTATCCGAAGCATACCTGGAAGTATTCTGTAACAGAGTGTTGATGAAACACAGAAATTGCATCGGGATTGAATACAACAGGAACCATGCGGACTTTATCACATGGGCGTAATGACTCAAACTTACTACGTTTTGATCGATTCCCGGAAGACCAGTAGTACTTTCCGAAGCACATCTGGATGCATTCTGTAATCTGTGGACCTTCAGAGTGTTGATCAAACATAGAAATTGCATCGGGATTGAATACAACGTGCACATGCTTACTTCTCACCATGGTAGGAAAGTCTCAAACTGTCTACGCTTTCATCGTTCTGTGGAAGACCAGTAGTAGATTCCAAAGCACATGTGGAGGCGTCCTGTAATCTGTGGACCGTCAGAGTATTGATCAAACATAAAAATTGCATCGGGATTGAATACAACGGGCAAATGCTGACTTCTCTTCATGGGAGGAATGTGTCAAACTGTCTTCGCTTTGATCGTTCCCTCGAAGACCAGTAGAAGTTTCCGATGCACATGTGGAGGCGTTATGCGATTTGTGGACCTTCAGAGTGTTCATGACACAGAGAAATGGCATCATAATTGCATACAACAGGCACTATATGGACTCTTCTCCGCGGGAGTAACGTCTCAAACTGTCTACGCTGTGATAGTTCACTGGAAGACCAGTAGTAGTTTCCGAAGCACATCTGGAACCATTCGGTAACTGAGTGTTGATGAAACACAGAAATTGCATTGGGATTGAATACAACAGGAACCATGTGGACTTTATCACATGGGCGTAATGACTCAAACTTACTACGTTTTGATCGATTCCCGGAAGACCAGTAGTACTTTCCGAAGCACATCTGGAGGCATTCTGTAATCTGTGGACCTTCAGAGTGTTGATGAATCACAGACATTTCATGGGGATTGAATTAAACATGCGGAATTTTCATCATCGGAGTAATGTCTCAAAATGTCTACGCTTTGATCATGCCCTGGAAGACTAGTAGTAGTTTCCGAAGCACATCTGGAGGCATTCTGTAGTCTGTGGACCATCAGAGTTTTGATGAAGCACAGAAATTGCATCGGGATTGAATACAACATGCACCATGGTGACTTCTCCCTATAGGAGTAAGGTCTCAATCTGGCTATGCTTTGATCGATTCCTGGAAGACCAGTAGTAGTTTTCGAAGCACATCTGGAGGCATTCTGTAATCTGTGGACCTTCAGAGTGTTGATGAAACACAGAAATTGCTTCGGGATTCAATACAACAGGCACCATGCGGACTTTTCCCCACCTGAGTAATGTCTCAAACTGACTACGTTTTGATCGATTCCTGGGAGACTAGTAGTACTATCCGAAGCACATCTAGAGTCATTCTATAACCTTTGGACCGTTAGAGTGTTGATGAAACACATAAATAGCGTCGGGATTGAATACAACAGACACCATGCGAACTTTTCTCCATTTGAGTAATGTCTCAAACTGACTACGTTTTGATCGAACCCTGGAAGACCAGTAATACTATCCGATGCACATCTAGACTCATTCTGTAATCTGTGTACCGTCAGAGTATTGATGAAACAGAGAAATTGCATCAGGATAGAAAACGACAGGCACCATGCGGACATTTCTCAATCTGCCTACGTTTTTGATCGTTCCCTGGAAGACCGGTAGTAGTTTCCGAAGCACATCTGGAGGCATTCTGTAATCTGTGGACCTTCAGAGATTTGATGAAACACAGAAATTGCTTCGGGAGTGATTACATCAGACACCATTAGGCCTTTGTTCCACTTGAGTAATGTTTCAAACTGTTTTCGATTTGATCGATTCCTGGAACACCAGAAGTACTATCCGAAGCACATCTAGAGGCATTCTGTAATCTGTGGACCGTCAGTGTGTTGATCAAAAACATAAATTGCATCGGGGTTGAATACAACAGACACCATGCGGACTTTTCTCCATTTCAGTAATGTGTCAAACTGTCTATACTTTGATCGATTCCTAGAAGACCACTAGTAGTTTCCGAAGCACATCTGGAAGCATTCTTAATCTGTGGACTTTCAGAGTATTGATGAAACACAGATATTGCATTGGGATTGAATACAACAGGCACCTTGCAGTCTTTTCTCCATGGGAGTAATGTCTCTAACTGTCTACGGTTTGATAATTCCCTGGAAGACCAGTAGTAGTTTCCGAAGCACATATGGTGGCATTCTGTAATCTGTGGACCTTTAGAGTGTTGATGAAACACAGAAATTGCATCCGGATTGAATACAAGATGCACCATGGTGCCTTTCCAAATAGGAGTAATGTCTCAAACTGTCTACGCTTTGATCGTTTTCTGAAAGACCAGTAGTAATTTTCGAAGCACATCTGGAGGCATTCTGTAATCTGTGGACCTTCAGAGTGTTGATGAAACACAAAAATTGCATCGGGATTGAATACAAATGCGCCATGCTGATTTCTCTCCATGCGAGTAATGTCTAAGGTTGTCTACGCTTTGATCGTTCCCTGGAAGACCAGTAGTAGTAGTTTCGAAGCACATCTGGACTAATTCTGTAGTCAGTGGAACTTCAGAGTGTTGATGGAACACAGAAATTGAGTCGGTATTGAATACAACAGGCACCATGCGGATCTTTCTCCATGGGAGTAATGTCTCAAAGTTTCTTCGCTTTGATCGTTCCCTGGAAGACCAGTAGCAGTTTCCAAAGCACATGTGGCGGCGTAGTGTAATCTGTGGACCTTCAGAGTGTTGATCAAACATAGAAATTGCATCGGGATTGAATACAACGGGCAGCATGCGGACTTTTCCCCATGGGAAGATTGTCTCAAACTGTCTACGCTTTGATCGATTCCTGGAAGACCAGTATTAGTTTCGGAAGCACATCTGGAGGCATTCCGTAATCTGTGGACTCTCAGAGTGATGATGAAACACAGAATTTACATCGGGATTGAATACAACATGAACCATGCTGACTTTTCTCTATAGGAGTAATGTCTCAAACTGTCTACCTTTTGATCGTTCCCTGGAAGACCAGTAGTAATTTCCGAAGCACATCTGGAGGCGTTCTGTAGTCTGTGGATCTTCAGAGTTTTGATGAAACACAGAAATTGCATCAAGATTGAATACGAAAGGCAACATGCGGACATTTCCCGATTTGAGTAATGTCTCTAACTGTCTACGGTTTGATCGTTCCCTGGAAGACCAGTATAGTTTCGAAGCGCATCTAGACTCATTCTGTAATCTGTGGACTGTCAGAGTGTTGAAGAAACACATAAATTGCATCGGAATTCAATACAACCGACACCATGCGGACTTTTCTCCATAGGAGTAATGTCTCAAACTGTCTACGCTTTGATCGTTCCCTGGAAGGCCAGTAGTAGTTTCCGAAGCACATCTGGATGAATTCTGTAACCTGTGGAACTTCAGAGTATTGATGAAACACAGAAATTGGATCGGGATTAAATACAACAGGCACCATGCAGACTTATCTCCATGGGAGTAATGTCTCGAACTGTCTTCGCTTAGATCGTTCCCTGGAAGTCCAGTATGTTTCCGAAGCACAGGTGTAGGCGTTCTGTAATCTGTGGTCCTTCAGAGTGTTGATGAAACACAGAAATTGCATCGGGATTGAATACAACAGATACCATGCGGACTTTTCTCCATTTGAGTAATGTCTCATACTGTCTACGCTTTGATCGATTCCTAGAAGTCCAGTAGATGTTTCCGAAGCACATCTGGAGGCATTCTGTAATCTGTGGACCTTCAGAGTGTTGATGAAACACAGAAATTGCATCGGGATTGAATACAACAGACACCATGCGGACTTTTCTCCATTTGAGTAATGTCTCAAACTGTCTACGTTTTGATCGATTCCTAGAAGACCAGTAGTAGTTTCCGAAGCACATCTGGAAGCATTCTGTAATCTGTGGACATTTAGAGTGTTGATGAGTCACAGACATTTCATCGGGATTGAATACAACAGTCACCATGCGGACTTTTCATCATGGGAGTAATGACTCAAACTGTCTACGCTTTGATCATGTCCTAGAAGACTAGTAGTAGTTCCGAAGCATATCTGGAGGCTTTCTATAATCTGTGGATCTTCAGAGTGGTGATGAAACACAGCAATTGCCTCGTGATTGAGTACACCAGGCACCATGCAGTATTTTCTCCAAGGGAGTAACGTCTCAAACTGTCTACGCTTTGATCGACTCCTGGATGACCATTAATAGTTTCGGAAGCACATCTGGAGGCGTTCTGTAATCTGTGGACTCTCAGAGTGTTGATGAAACACAGAAATTACATCGGGATTGAATTCAACATGCACCATGCTGACTTTTCTCTATAGGAGTAATGTCTCAAACTGTCTACGCTTTGATCGTTCCCTGGAAGGCCAGTAGTAGTTTCCGAAGCACATCTGGAGGCATTCTGTAATCTATGGACCTTCAGAGTATAGATGAAACACAGAAATTGGATCGGGATTGAATACAAATGGCACCATGTAGACTTTTCTCCATGGGAGTAATGTCTCGAACTGTCTTCGCTTAGATCGTTCCCTGGAAGTCCAGTAGATGTTTCCGAAGCACAGGTGGAGGCGTTCTGTAATCTGTGGACCTTCAGAGTGTTAATGAAACACAGAAATAGCTTAAGGATTCAATACAACAGGCACCATGCGGACTTTTCCCCATTTGAGTAATGTCTCAAACTGACTACGTTATGATCGATTCCTGGAAGACCAGTAGTACTATCCGAAGCACATCTAGAGGCATTCTGTAATCTGTGGACCGTCAGAGTGTTGATGAAACACAGAAATTGCAATGGGATTGAATACAACAGATACCATGCGGACTTTTCTCCATTTGAGTAATGTCTCATACTGTCTACGCTTTGATCGATTCCTAGAAGTCCAGTAGATGTTTCCGAAACGCATCTGGAGGCATTCTGTAATCTGTGGACCTTCAGAGTATTGATGAAACACAGAAATTTCTTCGGGATTCAATACAACAGGCACCATGGGCACTTTTCCCCATTTCAGTAATGTCTCAAACTGACTACGTTTGATCGATTCCTGGAAGACCAGTAGTACTATCCGAAATACATCTAGAGGCATTCTGTAATTTGTAGACCGTCAGTATGTTGATGAAACACATAAATTGCATCGGGATTGAATACAACAGGTACCATGTGGTCTTCTCACCATGGGAGTAATGTCAAAAACTGAATTCGCTTGGATCGTTCCCTGGAAGTCGAGTACAAGTTTCCGAAGCACAGGTGGAAGTGTTCTGTAATCTGTGGACCTTCAGAGTATTAATGAAACACAGAAATGGTTTCGGGATTCAATACAACAGGCACCATGCGGACTTTTCCCCATTTGAGTAATGTCTCAAACTGACTACATTTTGATCGATTCCTGGAAGACCAGTAGTACTATCCGAAGCACATCTAGAGGCATTCTGTAATCTGTGGACCATCAGAGTGTCGATCAAACACATAAATTGCATCGGGATTGAATACAACAGACACCGTGCGGACTTTTCTCCATTTGAGTAATGTCTCAAATTGTCTACGCTTTGATCGATTCCTAGAAGACCAGTAGTAGTTTCCGAAGCACATCTGATAGCATTCCGTAAACTGTGGACTTTCAGAGTATTGATGAAACACATAAATTGCATTTGGATTGAATACAACAGACACCATTGGGGCTTTTCTCCGTGTGTGTAATGTCTCAAACTGTCTACGCTTTTATACATTCCTGGAAGATCAGTAGTAGTTTCCGAAGCATATCTGGGGGCTTTCTCTAATCTGTACACCTTCAGATTAGTGATGAAATTTAGCAATTGCATCGGGATTGAGTACAACAGGCACCATGTAGTCTTTTCCCCATGGGAGTAATGTCTCTAACTTTCTACGGTTTGATCATTTTCTGAAAGACCAGTAGTAGTTTCCGAAGCACATCTGGAGGCATTCTGTAATCTGTGGACCTTCAGAGTGTTAATGAAACACAGAAATTGCATCGGGATTGAATACAACAGACACCATGCAGACTTTTCTCAGTGCGTGTAATGTCTCAAACTGTCTCTACGTTTCCGAAGCACATCTGGAAGCATTCTGTAATCCGTGGACATTTAGAGTGTTGATGAGTCACAGACATTTCATCGGGATTGAATACAACAGTCACCATGCGGACTTTTTTCCATGGGAGTAATGTCTCAAACTGTCTACGTTTTGATCGATTCCTAGAAGACCAGTAGTAGTTTCCGAAACACATCTGGAAGCATTCTGTAATCTGTGGACTTTCAGAGTGTGGATGAATCACAGACATTTCATCGGGATTGAATACAAATGCACCATGCGGAATTCTCTCAATGCGAGTAATTTCTAAGGCTCTCTACGCTTTGATCGATTCCTGGAAGACCAATAGTAGTTTCCGTAGCACATGTGGAGGCGTTCTGTAATCTGTGGACCTTGAGAGTGTTGATGAAACACAGAAATTGCATCAGAATTGATTACAACAGGCAGCATGCGGACTTTTCTCCGTGGTAGTAATGTCTCATACTGTCTACGCTTCGATCGTTCCCTGGAAGACCAGAAGTAGTTTCCGAAGCACATCTGGAGGCATTCTGTAATCTGTGGACCTTCAGAGTGTTGATGAAAGACAGAAATTTCTACGGGATTGAATACAACAGGTACCCTGCGGACTTTCTCACTGGGAGTAATGTCTCAAACTGTCTACGATATGATCGTTCCCTGGAAGACTAGTAGTTGTTTCCGAAGCACATCTGGAGGAATTCTGCAATTTGTGGACCTTCAGAGTCTTGATGGAACACAGAAATTGCATCGGAATTGATTACAACAGGCACCATGATCACTTTTCTCCGTGGGAGTAATGTCTCAAACTGTCTACGCTTTGATCGTTCACTGGAAGACCAGTAGTAGTTTCCGAAGCGCATCTGGATTTATTCTGTAAAATGTGGACCGTCAGAGTGTTGATCAAACATAGAAAAATGCATCGGGATTGAATACAACAGGCACCATGCGGCCTTTTCTCCATGGGAGTAATGTCTCAAATTGTCTACGCTTTGATCGATTCCTGGAAACAAATAGTAGTTTCCGAAGCTCATCTGAGGGCATTTTGTAATCTGTGGACCTTCAGAGTGTTAATGAAACACAGAAATTGCATCGGGATTGACTACAACAGGCACCATGCGGACTTTTCTCCATGGGAGTAATATTTCAAACTGTCTACGTTGTGATCGTTCCTGGAAGACCAGTAGTAGTTTCCGAAGCACATCTGGAGGCATTCTGTAATCTGTGGACCTTCCGAGTGTTGATGAAACACAGAAATTGCATCGGGATTGACTACAACAGGCACCATACGCACTTTTCTCCATGGGAGTAATGTCTGTAACTGTCTACGCTTTTATCGCTCCCCTGAAGACCAGTAGTAGATTCCGAAGCGCCTCTGGATTTATTCTGTAACCAATGGACCTTCAGAGTGTTGATGAAACAGAAATTGCACCGAAGTTGAATATAACAGGCACCATGCGGTCTATTCTTAATTGGGGTAATGTCTCAGATTGTCTACGCTTTGATCGTTTCCTAGAAGACCAGTAGCAGTTTACGAAGCATATGTGGAGGCGTTCTGTAATCTGTGGACCTTCAGAGTGTTGATCAAAGAAAGAAATTGCATCGGGATTGAATACAACAGGCATCATGCGTACTTTTCTCAATGGTAGTAATGTCTCAAACTGTTTACGATTTGATCGTTCCCTGGAAGACAAGTAGTAGTTTGCGAAAAACATCTTAGGGCATTCTGTAATCTGTGGCCCTTCAAAGTGTTGATGAAACACAGAAATGGCTTCGGGATTGTTTACAACAGGCACCATAAGGTCTTTTATCCATGGGAGTAAAGTCTCAAACTGTCTACGCTTTGTTCGATTCCTGGGAGACCAATAGTAGTTTCCGTGGCACAAGTGGAGTCATTCTGTAATCTGTGGACCATCAGAGTGTTGATGAAACACAGATATTGCATCGGGATTGAACACAACAGGCACCATGCGGACTTTTCTCGATGTTAGTAATATCTCAAATTGTCTACGACTTCATCGATCCCTGAAAGACCAGAAGAAGTTTCAGAAACTTATCTGGAGACACTCTGTAATCTGTGGACCTTCAGAATGTTGATGAAACACAGAAGTTGCATCGGGATTGAATACAACAGGCACCATGCGGACTTTTCTCCACGGGGTAACGTCTCAAACTGTCTACGATATGATCGTTTACTGGAAGACCAGTAGTAGTTTCCGAAGCACATCTGGAGGCATTTAGTATTCTGTGGACCTTCCGAGTGTTGATGAAACACAGAAATTCCATCCGGATTGAATACAAAAGATACCATGTCGACTTTCCTCCATGGGAGTAATGTCCCAATCTGTCTTCGCTTTGATCGTTCACCGGTTGACCAGTAGTAGTTTATGAAGCACATGTGGAAGCCTTGTGTAATCTGTGGACCTTCAGAGTGTTGATCAAAGACAGAAAATGCATCGGTATTGAATACAACAGGCACCTTGCAGACTTTTCTAAATGGGAGTAATGTCTCAAACTGTCTACGCTTTGATCGATTCCTGGAAGCCCAGTAGTAGTTTCCGAAGCACATCTGGAGGCATTCTGTAATCTGTGGAACATCAGAGTGTTGATGAATCAGTAATGGCACCGAAGTTGAATATAACAGGCACCATGCGGTCTATTCTCCATCGGAGTAATGTCTCAAACTGTCTACGATTTGATCGTTCCTTAGAAGACAAGTAGCAGTTTCCGAAGCACATGTGGAGGCGTTCTGTAATCTTTGGACCTTCAGAGTGGTGATCAAACATAGAAATTGCATCGGTATTGAATACAACAGGCACCATGCGGACTTCTCTCCATGGTAGTAATGTCTCTAACCGTCTACGCATTGATCGTTCCCAGGATAACCAGTAGTAGTTTGCGAAGCACATCTTAGGGCATTCTGTAATCTGTGGACTTTCAGAGTGTTGATGAAACACAGAGATGAGTTCGGGATTGTTTACAACATGCACCATGAGGACTTTTATCCATGGGAGTAATGTCTCAAACTGTCTACGCTTTGATCGATTCCTGGAAGCCCAGTAGTAGTTTCCGAAGTTCATCTGGAGGCATTCTGTAATCTGTGGTCTTCCAGGGTGTTGATGATTCACAGTAATTGCATCGGGATTCAATACAACAGGCAACATGCGGAATTTTCTTTATGGGAGTAATGTCTCAAACTTTCTACGATGTGATCGTTTCCTGGAAGACGAGTAGTAGTTTCCTTAGCACATCTGGAGGCATTCTGTAATCTGTATACCTTGAGAGTGTTGATGAGACAAAGAAATTGTATCGGGATTGAATACAACATGCACCATGCGGACTATTTCTCCACGGGAGTAATGTCTCAAATTGTCTACGCTGTAATCATTACCTGAAAGACCAGTAGTAGTTTCCTAAGCACATCTGGAGGAATTCTGTAATCTGTGGATCTTCAGGGTGTTGATGAAACACTGAAATTGCATCGGGATTGAATACAAAAGGCACCATGCGCACTTTTCTATATGGGAGCAATGTCTCAAACTCTCTACGTATTGATCGATTCCTGGAAGCCCAGTAGTAGTTCCCGAAGTTCATCTGGAGGCATTCTGTAATCTGTGGTCTTTCAGAGTGTTGATGATTCTCAGTAATTGCGTCGGGACTGCATACAACATGCACCATGCGGACTTTTCTCCATGGGAGTAATGTCTCAAGCTGTCTACGCTGTGTTCGTTTACTGAACGACCAGTAGTAGTTTCCGAAGCACATCTATAGTCACTCTGTAATCTGTAAAATTTCAGAGTGTTGACGAAACACAGAAATTGCATCGGGATTGAATACAACAGGCACCATTCGGACTTTTCTTAATGCGAGTAATGTCTCAAACTGTCTACGCTGGGATCGATTCCCGGATCACAAGTAGTAGTTTCCGAAGCACATCTGGATTCATTCCGTAATCTGCGGACATTCAGAGTGTTGATGAAAGACAGAAATTTCATCGGGATTGAATACAACAGGCACCATGCGGCCTTTTCTCCATGGTAGTAATGACTCAAACTGTCTACGCTTTGATCGTTCCCTGGAAGACCAGTATTAGTTTGTGAAGCACATCGTAGGGCATTCTGTAATCTGTGGACCTTCAGAGTGTTGATGAAACACAGAAATGCCTTCGGGATTGTTTACAACAGGCACCATAAGGGCTTTTATCCATGGGAGTAATGTCGCAAACTGTCTACACTTTGTCCGATTCCTCGAAGACCAATAGTAGTTTCCGCAGCACATCTGGAAGCATTCTGTAATCAGTGGACCGTCAGACTGTTGATGAAACACAGAAATTGCATCGGGTTAGAATACAACAGCCACCATGCGGACTTTTCTCCATGGGAGTGATGTCTCAAACTGTCTACGATTTGATCGATCCCTGGAATACCAGAAGTAGTTTCCGAAGCTTATCTGGAGGCATTCTGTAATCTGTGGATCATCAGAGTGTTGATTAAACTTAGAAATTGCATCGGGATTGAATACAACGTGCACCATGCGGACTATTTCTCCACAGGAGTAATGACTCAAACTGTCTACGCTGTAATCATTACCTGGAAGACCAGTAGTAGTTTCCGAATCACATCTGGAGGTATTCTGTAATCTGTGGATCTTCAGAGTGTTGATGAAACACTGAAAATTCATCGGGATTGAATACAAAAGGCACCATGTTGACTTTTCTCCATGGGAGTAATGTCTCAAGCTGTCTACGCTGTGTTCGTTTACTGGACGACCAGTAGTAGTTTCCGAAGCACATCTGGAGTCACTCTGTAATCTGTGGAATTTCAGAGTGTTGATGAAACACAGAAATTGCATCGGGATTGAATACAACAGGCACCATGTGGACTTCTCTTCACTGGAGTAATGTCTCAATCTGATTGCTTTTTGATTGCGTTCTGAAAGACCAGTAGTAATTTCCGAAGACATCTGGAGGCGTTCTGTAGGCTGTGGACCTTCAGAGTGTTGATGAAACACAGAAATTGCATTGTGAATGAATCTAATAGGCACAATGCGGTCTTTTCTCCATTTCAGTAATATCTCAAACTGTCTACGCTGTAATTTTTTCCTGGAAGACCAATAGTAGTCTTAGAGCATATCAGGAGGCATTCTGTAATCTGTGGACCTTCAGAGTGTTGATGAAACACAGAAATTGCATCGGTATTGAATACAACAGGCACCATGCGGAGTTTTCTCCATGGGAGTAATTTCTCAAAGTGTCTACGCTTTGATCGATTCCTGGAAAATCAGTAGTAGTTCCCGAAGCACAACTGGAGGTATTCTGTAAACTGTAGACCTTCAGAGTGTTGATGAAACACACAAATTGCTTCGGTATTGAATATAACAGGCAACATGCGGTTTTTCTATATGGGAGTAATGTCTCAAACTGTCTACGCCTTGATTCTTCCAGGGAAGACCAGTAGTAGTTTTAGAAGCACATCTGGAGGAATTCTGTAATCTGTGGATCTTCAGAGTGTTGATGAAACACAGAAATTGCATCGTGATTTAATACAAAAGGAACCATGTCGACTTTTCTCCATGGGAGTAATGTCTCAATCTGTCTTCGCTTTGATCGTTCACCGGTTGACCAGTAGTAGTTTATGAAGCACATGTGGAAGCGGTCTGTAATCTGTGGACATTCAGAGTGTTGATGAAACACAGAAATTGAATCGGGAATGAATATAAGAGGCACCATGCGGTCTTTTTTCCATTGGGGTAATATCTCAAACTGTCTATGCTGTAATCGTTTCCTGGAAGACCAATAGTAGTTTCAGAGCACACCAGGAGGCATTCTGTAATCTGTGGACCTTCAGAGTGTTGATGAAACACAGAAATTGCATCGGTATTGAATACAACAGGCACCATGCGGACTTTTATCAATGGCAGTAATGTCTCAAACTGTCTACGTTTTCATCGATTCCTGGAAGACCAGTAGTAGTTTCTGAGGCATATCTGGAAGCATTCTGTAATCTGTGGACATTCATAGTGTTCATGAGATACAGAAATTGCATCGGTATTGAATACAACAGGCACCATGCGGACGTTTCTAAACGGGAGTAATGTCTCAAACTGTCTACGCTTTTGATCTTTTCCTGGAAGACCAGTATTAGTTTCCGAAGAACATCTGGAGGCATTCTATAAACTGTGGGCCTTCAGAATGTAGATGAAACACAGGAATTGCATCGGGATTGAATACAACAGGCACCATGCGTACTTTTCCACACGGGAGTAATGTCCCAAACTGTCTACGTTGTGATCGTTTACTGGAAAACCAGTAGTAGTTTCCAAACCACATCTGAAAGAATTCTGTATTATGTGGACCTTCAGAGTGTTGATGAAACACAGAAATTGCATCGGGATTGAATACAACAGGCAACATGCGGCTATTTTACACGGAAGTAATATCTAGAGCTGTCTACGCTGTTATCGTTTACTGGACGACCAGTAGTAGCTTCCAGAGCACATCTGGAGGCATTCTGTAATCTGTGGTCGTTCAGAGTGTTGATGAGACACAGAAATTGCACCGGGATTTAATACAACAGGCATCATGCGGATTTTTCTCCATGCGAGTAATCTCTGAAACTGTCTACGCTGTGATCCATTCCTAGAAAACCAGCAGTAGTTATCCAAGCTAATCTGGAGGCATTCTGTAATCTGCGGACCTTCAGAGTGTTGATGAAACACAGAAATTGCATCGGGATTGAATACAACAGGCACCATGCGGACTTTTCTTCATGAGACTAATGTCTCTAACTGTCTACACTTTGATCGCGTTCTGAGAGACCAGTAGTAGTTTCCGAAACACATCGGAGGGAATTCTGTACTCTGTGGTCCTTCTGAGTGTTGATGAAACACAGAAATAGCATCGGGAATGAATACAACTTGCACCATGTTGACTTTTCTCACAGTGAGTAATGTATCAAATTGTCTACGCTTTGCTCGTTCCCTGGAAGACCTCTAGTGGTTTCCGAAGCACATCTGGAGTCATTCTGTAATCCGCGGACATTCGGAGTGTTGTTAAAACACAGATATTGCATAGGGGTTGAATACAACAGGCACCATGCGGTGTACTCTCCACCGGAGTAATGTCTCAAACTGTCTACGCTGTGATCGTTAACTAGAAGACCAATAGTAGTTCCCGTAGCACATCTAGAGGCATTCTGTAATCTGTGGACCTTCAGAGTGTTGATGAAACACAGAAATTGCTTCTTGATTGTTTACAGAAGGCACCACGGGGACTTTTATCCATAGGAGTAATGTCTCAAACTGTCGACGCTTTCTTCGATTCCTGGAAAATCAGTAGTAGTTTCCGTATCACATCTGGAGGGATTCTGTAATCTGTGGACCTTCAGATTGTTGATGAAACACAGAAATTGCATCAGGAATGAATACAACAGGCACCATGCGGACTTTTCTCCATTGGAGTAATATCTCAAACTGTCTTCGCTGTGATCGTTTCCTGGAAGACCAACAATAGTTTCAGAGCACATCAGGTGGCATTCTGTAATCTGTGGACCTTCAGAGTGTTGATGAAACACAGTAATTGCATCGGGATTGAATACAACATGCACCATGGGGACTTTTTTCACTGGGAGTACTGTCTCAAACTGTGTACGCTATTATCTTTCACTGGAAGACCAGAAGTAGTTTCGAAGCACATCTGGAGGCATTGTGTAATTTGAGGACCTTCAGAGTGTTGATGAAACACAGAAATTGCATCGGAATTGAATACATCTGGCACCATGCGCAATTTTCTCCATGGAAATAATGTCTCAAACTGTCTACGCTTTGATCGTTCCCTGGAAGACCAGTAGCAGTTTCCGATCACATCTGTATTCATTCTGTAATCTGCAGACCTTCAGAGTGTTGATGAAACACGGAAATTGCATCGGGATTTAATACAACCTGCGCCATGCGGAACTTTGCCACTGGGAGTAATGTCTCAAACTATCTACGCTTTGATCGTTCCCTGGAAAACCAGTAGCGGTTTCCGAAGCACATCTGGATTCATTCTGTAATCTGCGGACATTCAGAGTGTTGATTAAACACAGGAATTGCATCGGGATTGAATACAACAGGCACCATGCGGCTATTTTTCCACCGGAGTTATGTCTCAAGCTGTCTACGCTGTGATCGTTTACTGGAAGACCAGTAGTTGTTTCCGTAGCATATCTGGAGTCATTCTGTTATCTGTGGACTTTCAGCGTGTTGATGAAACACAGAAATTGCATCGGGATTGAATACAACAGGCACCATACGGACTTTTATCCATGGACGTAATGTCTCAAACTGTCTACGCTGTGATCGTTTACTGGAAGACCAGTAGTACTTTCCGAAGCATATCTGGACTCATTCTGTAATCTGTGGACCTTCAGAGTGTTGATGAAACACAAAATTTCCATCGGTATTGAATACAACAGTCACCATGCTCACTTTTCTTCATGGGAGTAATGTCTCAAACTCTCTACACTTTGATCGTTTCCAGGAAAACCAGTAGTAGTTTCTGAAGCACAACTGGACGCATTCTGTAATCTGTGGACCTTCAGAGTGTTGATGAAACACAGAAATTGCATCGGGATTGAATACAACAGGCTCCACTGAGACTATTCTCCATGCGAGTAATGTCTCAAACTGTCTACGCTTTGATAGATTCCTGGAAGACCAGTAGTAGTTTCTGAAACACATCTGGAGCCATTCTGTAGTCTGTGGACGTTCAGAGTGTTGATGAAACACAGAAATTGCATCGGGATTGAATACAACAGGCACCAAGCGGACTTTTCTTCATGGGAGTAATGTCTCTAAAAGTCTACTTCTTGATCGCGTTCTGAAAGACCAGTAGTAGTTTCCGAAGCACATCTTACGGCATTCGGTAATTTTGTGGTCCTTCAGAGTGTTGATGAAACACAGAAATTGCATCGGGATTGAATACAACAGGCACCATGCGGACTTTTCTCCATGGGAGTAAAGTCTCAAACTGTCTTCCCTTTGATCGTTCCCTAGATGACCAATAGAAGTTTCCGAAGCGCATCTGTAATCATTTTGTAATCTGCTCACCTTCAGAGTGTTGATAAAACACAGAAATTGCATCGGGATTGAATACAAAAGGCACCATGTCGAATTTTCTCCATGGGAGTAATGTCTCTAACTGTCCTCGCTTTGATCGTTCCCTGGAAGACCAGTAGGTGATTGCGAAGCACATCTGAGAGCATTCTGTAATCTGTGGACCTTCAGAGTTTTGATGAAACATAGTAATTGCATCGGGATTGAATACAACATGCACCATGCGGACTTTTGTCACTGGGAGTAATGTCTCAAACTGTCTACGCTTTGATCGTTCCCTGGAAGACCAGTAGCAGTTTCGGAAGCACATCTGTATTAATTCTGTAATCTGCGGACCTTCTGAGTGTTGATGGAACACAGAAATTGCATCGGGATTGAATACAACAGGCATCATGTGGACTTATCTCCATGCGAGTAATGTCTCAAACAGTCTACGCTGTGATCGATTCCTGGAAAACCAGTAGTAGTTTCCGAAGCTCATCTTGAGGCAGTCTGTAATCTGCAGACCTACAGAGTGTTGATAAAACGCAGACATTGCATCGGGATTGAATACAACAGGCACCATGCGGACTTTTCTCACTCGGAGTAATGTCTGAAACTGTCTACGCTTTGATCGTTCCTTGTAGTAGTTTCCGAAGCACATCTGGAGGCATTCTGCAATCTGTGGACCTTCAGAGTGTTGATGAAACACAGAAATTGCATCGGGAGTGAATACAACAGTCACCTTGCGGACTTTTCTCCATTGGAGTAATATCTCAAAGTGTGTACGCTGTGATCGTTTCCTGGAAGACCAACAGTAGTTTCCGAGCACATCTGGATTCATTCTGTAATCTGTCGACCTTCAGAAAGTTGGTGAAACACAGAAATCGCATAGGGATTGAATACAACAGGCACCATGGGGACTTTTCTCCACGGAAGTAATGTCTCAAGATGGCTACGCTGTGATCGTTTACTGGAAGACCAGTAGTTGTTTCCGAAGCACATCTGGAGTCATTCTCTAATCTGTGGATTTTTTGAGTGTTGATGAAACATAGAAATTGCATAGGGATTGAACACAACAGGCACCATGCGTACTTTACTCCATGGGAGTAACGTCTCAAACTGTCTACGCTTTGATCGATTCCTGGAAGACCAGTAGTAGTGTCTGAAGCACATCTGGGGCATTCTGTAATATGTGGACCTTCAGAGTGTTGATGAAACACAGAAATTGCATCGGGATTGAATACAACAGGCACCATGCGGACATTTCTCCTTTGGAGTAATATCTCAAACTGTCTAAGCTGTGATCGTTTCCTGGAAGACCAACAGTAGTTTCGGAGCACATCAGGGGGCATTCTGTAATCTGTGGACCTTCAGACTGTTGATGAAACACAGAAATTGCATCTGAATTGAATACAACAGGCACCATGGGGACTTTTCTATACGGGAGTAATGTCTTAAGCTTTCTACGCTGTGATCTCTTTTTGGAAGACCAGTAGTTGTTTCCGAAGCACATCTGGAGTCATTCTGTAATTTGTGGACTTTCAGAATGTTAATGAAACACAGAAATTGCATCGGGATTTAATACAACAGGCACCATGGGGATTTTTCTCCACTAGAGTAATGTCTCAAGCTGTCTACGCTGTGATCGCTTACTGGAAGACCAGTAGTTGTTTCCGAAGCACATCTGGAGTGATTCTGTAATCTGTGGACTTTCAGAGTGTTGATGAAACACAGAAATTGCCTCGGGATTGAATACAACAGGCATCATGCGGACTTCTCTCCATGCGAGTAATGTCTATAATTGTATACGCTTTGATCGTTCCCTGGAAAACCAGTAGAGGTTTCCGAAGCACATCTGGAGTCATTCTCTAATCTGTGGACTTTCAGAATGTTGATGAAACACAGAAATTGCATCGGGATTGAATACAACAGGAACCATGCAGTCTTTTCCACTGGGAGTAATGTCTCAAACTGTCTTCGCTTTGATCGTTTTCTGGAAGACCAACAGTAGTTTCCGAGCACATCAGGAGGCATTCTGTAATCTGTGTAGATTCTGACTGTTGATGAAACACAGAAATTGCATCCTGATTGAATACAACAGGCACCATGCAGCTATTTTGCACGGGAGTAATTTCTCAAACAGTCTATACTGTGATCGATTCCTGGAAAACCAGTAATAGTTTCCGAAGCTCATCCTGTGGCAGTCTGTAATCTGCTGTCCTTCGAAGTGTTGATGAAACACAGACATAGCATCATGAACTAATACAACAGGCACCAAGCGGACTTTTCTTAATGCGAGTAATGTGTCTAACTGTCTACTTTTTGATCGCGTTCTGAAAGACCAGTAGATGATGCAAATCTGAAGGCATTCTGTAATCTGTGGTCCTTCAGACTGTTGATGAAACATGCAAATTTGATGGGGAAAGAAAGAACAGGCACCATGTGGACTTTTCTCACTGGGAGCAATGTCTCAAACTGTCCACGCTTTGATCGTTCCTTGTAGTAGTTTCCGAACCACATCTGGAGGCAATCTGCAATCTGTGGACCTTCAGAGTGTTGATGAAACACAGAAATTGCATCGGTAATGAATACAACAGGCACCTTGCGGACTTTTCTCCATTGGAGTAATATCTCAAAGTGGCTACGCTGTGATCGTTTCCTGGAAGAACAACAGTAGTTTCCGAGCAGATCTGGATTCATTCTGTAATCTGTCGACCTTCAGAAAGTTGGTGAAACACAGAAATCGCATCGGGATTGAATATAACAGGCAGCATGGGGACTTTTCTCCACGTGAGTAATGTCTCAAGATGTCTACGCTGTGATCGTTTACTGGCAGACCAGTAGTAGTTTCTGAAGCACATCTGGGGCATTCTGTAATATGTGGACCTTCAGAGTGTTGATGAAACACAGAAATTGCATCGGGATTGAGTACAACAGGCACCATGCGGACTTTTCTCCATTGGAGTAATATCTCAAACTGTCTATGCTGTGATCGTTTCCTGGAAGACCAACAGTAGTTTCGGAGCACATCAGGAGGCATTCTGTAATCTGTGGACCTTGAAGAGTGTTGATGAAGACAGAAGTTGCATCGGGATTGAATACAACAGGAACCATGCGGTCTTTTCTCACTGGGAGTAATGTCTCAAACTGTCTTCGCTTTGATCGTTTTCTGGAAGACCAACAGTAGTTTCCGAAGCACATCTAGAGTCATTCTGTAATTTGTGGACATTCAGAATGTTGATGAAACACAGAAATTGCATCGGGATTGAATACAACAGGCATCATGCTGACTTTTCTCCATATGATTAATGTCTCAAACTGTATACGCTCTGATCGATTCCTGGAAAACCAGTAGTACTTTCTGAAGCTCATCTGGCGGCATTCTGTAATCGGTGGACCATCAGAGTGAGGATGAAACACAGACATTGCATCGCGATTGAATACAAGAGGCACCAAGCGGACTTTTCTTCATGGGAGTAATGTCTCTAATTGTCTACTTTTTGATCGCGTTCTGAAAGACCAGTGGTAGTTTCCGAAGCACATCTGAAGGCATTCTGTCATCTGTGGTCCTTCAGACTGTTGAGGAAACATGCAAATTGCATGGGGAATGAAAGAGCAGGCACCATGCGGACTTTTCTAACTGGGAGCAATGTCTCAAATTGTCTATGCTTGGATCGTTCCCTGTAGTAGTTTCCGAATTACATCTGGACGCATTCTACAATCTGTGGACCTTCAGAGTGTTGATGAAACACAGAGATTGCATCGGGATTGAATACAACAGGCACCATGGGGACTATTCCTTACTAGAGTAATGTCTCAAGCTGTGTACGCTGTGATCGCTTACTGGAAGACCAGTAATTGTTTCCGAAGCACATCTGGAGTCAAATCTGTGGACTTTCAGAATGTTGATGAAACACAGAAATTGCATCGGGATTGAATACAACAGGCATCATGCGGACTTTTCTCCATATGATTAATGTCTCAAACTGTCTACACTGTGATCGAGTCCAGGAAAACCAGTAGTAGCTCCCGAAGCACATCTGGCGGGATTTTGTAATCGGCGGACCATCAGAGTGTGGATAAACACAGACATTGCATCGGGATTGAATACAACAGGCACCATGCGGACTTTTCTGACTTGGAATAATGTCTCAAACTGTCTACGCTTTGATCGATTCCTTGAAGATCAGTAGTAGTTTCTGAAGCACATCTGGAAGCATTCTGTTATCTGTGGACCTTCAGAGTGTTGATGAAACACAGAAATTGCATCGTGATTGAATACAACAAGCACCATGCGGACTTTTTCCATGGGAGTAATGTCTCAAACTCTCTACTCTTTGATCGATTCCTGGAAGGCAAATAGTAGTTTCCGAAGCACATCTGGAGGCATTTTGTAATCTGTGGTCTTTCAGAGTGTTGATTAAACACAGAAATTGAATCGGGATTGAATACAACAGGCACCATGCTGCTATTTTGCACGGGAGTAATGTCTCAAACTGTCTATACTGTGATCGATTCCTGGAAGACCAGTAATAGTTTCCGAAGCTTATCTTGAGGCAGTCTGTAATCTGCTGTCCTTCAGAGTGTTGATAAAACACAGACATTGCATCGGGATTGAATACAACAGGCACCATGCGGACTTTTCTTAATGGGAGTAATGTCTCTAACTGTCTGCTTTTTGATCGCGTTCTGAAAGACCAGTAGTAGTTTCCGATGCACATCTGAAGGCATTCTGTAATCTGTGGTCCTTCAGACTGTTGATGAAACATGCAAATTTCATGGGAAATGAAAGAACAGGCACCATGCGGACTTTTCTCTCTGGGAGCAATGTCTCAAACTCTCTACGCTTTGATCGTTCCTTGTAGTAGTTTCCAAAGCACATCTGGAGGCATTCTGCAATCTGTGAACCTTCAGAGTGTTGATGAAACACAGAAATTGCATCGGGAATGAATACAACAGGCACCTTGCGGACTTTTCTCCATTGGAGTAATATCTCAAAGTTTCTACGCTGTGATCGTTTCCTGGAAGACCAACAGTAGTTTCCAAGCACATCTGGATGCATTCTGTAATCTGTCGACCTTCAGAAAGTTGATGAAACACAGATATCGCATCGGGATTGAATACAACAGGCACCATGGGGACTTTTCTCCACGGGAGTAATGTCTCAAGATGTCTACGCTGTGATCGTTTACTGGAAGACCAGTAGTTGTTTCCGAAGCACATCTGGAGTCATTCTCTAATCTGTGGATTTTTTGAGTCTTGATGAAAAATTGCATAAGGACTGAACACAACAGGCACCATGCCGACATTACTCCATGGGAGTAACGTCTCAAACTGTCTACGCTTCGATCGATTCCTGGAAGACCAGTAGTAGTTTCTGAAGCACATCTGGGGCATTCTGTAATATGTGGACCTTCAGAGTGTTGATGAAACACGGAAATTGCATCGGGATTGAATACAACAGGCACCATGCGGACTTTTCTCCACAGGAGTAATATCTCAAACTGTCTACGCTGTGATCGTTTCCTGGAAGACCAACAGTAGTTTCGGAGCACATCAGGAGGCATTCTGTAATCTGTGGACCTTCAGGGTGTTGATGAAACACAGAAATTGCATCGGGATTGAATACAACAGGAACCATGCGGTCTTTTCTCACTGGGAGTAATGTCTCAAACTGTCTTCGCTTTAATCGTTTTCTGGAAGACCAACAGTTGTTTCCGAGGACATAAGGAGGCATTCTGTAATCTGTGGACATTCAGACTGTTGATGAAACACAGAAATTGCATCGGGATTGAATACAACAGGCACCATGCGGACTTTTCTCCACAGGAGTAATATCTCAAACTGTCTACGCTGTGATCGTTTCCTGGAAGACCAACAGTAGTTTCGGAGCACATCATCAGGCATTCTGTAATCTGTGGACATTCAGACTGTTGATGAAACACAGAAATTGCATCGGAATTGAATACAACAGGCACCATGGGGACTTTTCTCCACGGGAGTAATGTCTTAAGCTGTCTACGCTGTGATCTCTTTTTGGAAATACCAGTAGTTGTTTCCGAAGCACATCTGGAGTCATTCTGTAATCTGTGGTTTTCAGAATGTTGATGAAACACAGATTGAATACAACAGTCACCATGCGCACATTCCTCAATGGGAGTAATGTCACAAACAGTCTACGCTTTGATCGTTCCCCGGAAGACTAGTACTAGCTTCCGATGCACATCTGGCGGCATTCTGTAATCGGTGGACCATCAGAGTGTGGATGAAACACAGACATTGCATCTCGATTGAATACAACAGGCACCAAGCGGATTTTTCTTCATGGGAGTAAGGCCTCTAACTGTCTACTCTTTTGATCGCGTTCTGAAATACCAGTAGTAGTTTCCGAAGCACATCTGGAGGCATTCTGCAATCTGTGGAGCTTCAGAGTGTTGATGAAACACAGAAATTGCATCGGGAATGAATAAAACAGGCACCTTGCGGACTTTTCTCCATTGGAGTAATATCTCAAACTGTCTACGCTGTGATCGTTTCCTGGAAGACCAACAGTAGGTTCCAAGCACTTCAGGAGGCATTCTGCAATCTGTGGACTTTCAGAGAGTTGAAAAAACACAGAAATTGCATCGGGAATGAATACAACAGGCCCCTTGCGGACTTTTCTCCATTGGAGTAATATCTCAAACTGTCTACTCTGTGATCGTTTCTTGGAAGACCAACAGTAGTTTCCGAGCACATAAGGAGTAATTCTGTAATCTGTGGACTTTCAGAGTGTTGATGAAACACCAAAATTGCATCGGGATTGAATACAACGGCACCATGAGCAATTTTCTAAATAAAAGTAATGTCTCAATCTCTCTACGCTTTGATCGTTCCCTGGAAGACCAGTAGCACTTTTCGAAGCACATCTGGATTCATTCTGTAATCTACGGACCTTCAGAGTGTCGATGAAACACAGAAATTGCATCGGGATTGAATACAACAGGCACCATGCGGTCAATTCTCCTTCGGAGTAATGTCTCAAACTGTCTACGTTGTGATCGTTAACTAGAAGGCCAATAGTAGTTTCCGAAGGACATCTGGAGGCAATCTGTAATCTGTGGAACTTTAGAGTGTTGATGAAACAGAGAAATTGCATCGGGATTGAATACAATAGGCACCATGGGGACTTTTCTCCATTGGAGTAATATCTCAAACTACGCTGTGATCGTTTCCTGGAAGACCAACCGTAGTTTCTGAGCACATTAGGAGGCATTCTGTAATCTGTGGACCTTCAGAGTGTTGATGAAACAGAAATTTCATCGGAATTGAAGACATTAGGCACCATGCGCAATTTTCTCCATGGAAGTAATGTCTCAAACTATCTACGCTTTGATCGTTTCCTGGAAGACCAATAGTAGTTTCAGAGCACATCAGGAGGCATTCTGTAATCTGTGGACCTTCAGAGTGTTGATGAAACATAGAAATTGCATCGGGATTGAATACAAGATGCAGAATGCGGACTTTTGTCACTGGGAGTAATGTCTCAAACTATCTACGCTTTGATTGTTCCCTGGAAGCACAATAGCAGTTTCCGAAGCACATCTTGATTCATTCTGTAATCTGCGGACCTTCTGAGTGTTGATGAAACACAGATATTGCATCGGGATTGAATACAACAGGCACCATGCGGACTTTTCTCCATTGGAGTAATATCTCAAACTATCTACGCTGTGATCGTTTCCTGGAAGACCAACAGTAGTTTCCGAGCACAACAGGAGGCATTCTGTAATCTGTGGACATTCGGACTGTTGATGAAACACAGAAATTGCATCGGGATTGAATACAACAGGCACCATGCGGACTTTTCTCACTGGGAGTAATGTCTCAAACTGTCTACGTTGTGATCGTTAACTAGAAGACCAATAGTAGTTTTCGAGCAGTCTGGAGGCATTCTGTAATCTGTGGACCTTCAGAGTGTTGATGAAACACAGATATTACATCGGGAATGAATACAACAGGCACCTTGCGGCTATTTTCCACGGGAGTAATGTCTAAAGCTGTCTATGCTGTGATCGTTTACTGGAAGACCAGTAGTTGTTTCCGAAGCATATCTGGAGTCATTCTCTAATCTGTGGACTTTCAGAGTGTTGATGAAACATAGAAATTGCATCGGGGTTGAATACAACAGGCACCATGCGGTCTATTCTCCATCGGAGTCTTGTCTCAAACTGTCTACGCTGTGATCGTTAACTGGAAGACCAATAGTACTTTCCGAAGCACATCTGGAGGCATTCTGTAATCTGTGGTCCTTCAGAGTGTTGATGAAACACAGAAGTTGCATCGGGATTGAATACAACATGCACCATGCGAACTTTTCTCCATGGGAGTAATGTCTCAAAGTGTCTACTTTTTGATCGCGTTCTCTAAGACCAGTAGTAGTTTCCCATGCTCATCTGGAGCCATTCTGTAATCTCATGACCTTCAGAGTGTTAATGAAACACAGAAATTGCATCGGGATTGAATACAAAAGGCACCATGTCGATTTTTCTCCATGGGAGTAATGTCTCAAACTATCTTCGCTTTGATCGTTCCATGGAAGACCAGTAGTAGTTTCCGTAGCGTATCTGGAGGCATTCTGTAATATACGGACCTTCAGAGTGTTGATGAAACACAGAAATTGCATCGGGAATGTATACAACTGACACCATGAGAACTTTTCTCCATTGGAGTAATATCTCAAACTGTCTACGCTTTTATCGTTTCCTGGAAGACCAATAGTAGTTTCAGAGCACATCAGGAGGCATTCTGTAATCTGTGGACCTTCAGAGTGTTGATGAAACATAGAAATTGCATCGGGATTGAACACAACATGCACCATGCGGACTTTTGTCACTGGGAGTAATGTCTCAAAGTGTCTACGCTTCGATCGTTCCCTGGAAGACCAGAAGTAGTTTCGAAGCACATCTGGAGGCATCGAGTAATTTGAGGACTTTCAGAGTGTTGATGAAACACAGAAACTGGATCGGAATTGAATACATTAGGCACCATGGGGACTTTTCTCCACGATAGTAATGTCTCAAGCTGTCTACGCTGTGATCCATTTACTGGAAGACCAGTTGTTGTTTCCGAAGCACATCTGGAGTCATTCTCTAATCTGTGGACTTTCAGAGTGTTGATGAAACATAGAAATTCCATTGGAATTGAATACAACAGGCACCATGCGGCCTTTTCTCTATGGAAGTAATGTCTCTAACTGTCTAAGCTTTGATCGATTCCTGGAAGACCAGTAGTAGTTACGGAAGCACATCTGGAGGCATTCTGTAATCTGAGGTCCTTCAGATTGTTGATGAAACACAGATATTGCATCGGAATTGAATACAACAGTCACCATGCGGACTTTTCTCCATGGGAGTAATTTCTCAAACTGTCTACTGTTTGATCGATTCCTGGATGACCAGTAGTAGTTTCTGAAGCACATCTGGAGGCATTCTGTAATCTGTGGACCTTCAAGGTGTTGATGAAACACAGAAATTGCATCGGGATTGAATATAACACGCACCTTGAAGACTTTTTCCATGTGAGTAATGTCTCAAACTCTCTACGATTTGATCGACTCCTGGAACACCAGTAGTAGTTTCCGAAGCACATCTGGAGGCATTCTGTAATATATGGACCTTCAGAGTGTTGATGAAACACAGACATTGCATCGGAATTGAATACAACAGGCACCAAGCCGATTTTTCTTCATGGGAGTAATGTCTGTAAATGTCTACGACTTGATCGTTCCCTGTAAGACCAGATGTAGTTGCGAAGTACATCTGGAGGCATCGTGTAATCTGCGGACCTTTAGAGTGTTGATGAAACACAGAAATTGCAACGGAATTGAATACAACAGGCACCATGAGCACTTTTCTGAATGGAAGTAATGTCTCAAACTGTCTAAGCTTTGATCGTTCCCTGGAAGACCAGTAGGAGTTTCCGAAGCACATCCGGATTCATTCTGTAATAGGCCGACCTTCAGAGTGTTGATGAAACACAGACAATGCATCGGGATTGAATACAACCGGCACAATGCGGCTATTTTCCACGGTAGTAATGTCTCAAGCGGTCTACGCTGTGATCGTTTACTGGAAGACCAGTAGTTGTTTCCGAAGCATATCTGGAGTCATTCTGTAATCTGTGGACCTTCAGAGTGTTGATGAAACACAGAAATTGCATCGGGATTGAATATAACACGCACCATGCGGACTTCTTCCATGGGAGTAATGTCTCAAACTGTCTACACTTTGATCGTTCCCTGGAAGACCAGTAGAAGTTTCCGAAGCACATCCGGATTCATTCTGTAATAGGCCGACCTTCAGAGTGTTGATGAAACACAGACAATGCATCGGGATTGAATACAACCGGCACAATGCGGCTATTTTCCACGGTAGTAAAGTCTCAATCTGTCTACGCTGTGATCGTTTACTGGAAGACCAGTAGTTGTTTCCGAAGCATATCTGGTGTCATTCTGTAATCTGTGGACCTTTAGAGTGTTGATGAAACACAGAAATTGCAACGGAATTGAATACAACAGGCACCATGAGCAATTTTCTGAATGGAAGTAATGTCTCAAACTGTCTACGCTTTGATCGTTCCCTGGAAGACCAGTAGAAGTTTCCGAAGCACATCCGGATTCATTCTGTAATAGGCCGACCTTCAGAGTGTTGATGAAACACAGACAATGCATCGGGATTGAATACAACCGGCACAATGCGGCTATTTTCCACGGTAGTAATGTCTCAAGCTGTCTACGCTGTGATCGTTTACTGGAAGACCAGTAGTTGTTTCCGAAGCATATCTGGAGACATTCTTATCTGTGGACTTTCAGAGTGTTGATGAAACATAGAAATTACATCGGGGTTGAATACAACAGGCACCATGCGTACTTTTCTCCATGGGAGAAACGTCTCAAACTGTCTACCCTTTGATCGATTCCTATAAGACCAGTATTACTTTCTGAAGCACATCTGGTGGCATTCTGTAATCTGTCGACTTTCAGAGTGTTGGTGAAACACAGAAGTTGCATCGGGATTGAATACAACAGGCACCATGCGAACTTTTCTTCATCGGAGTAATGTCTTTAACTGTCTACTATTTGATCGCGTTCTGAAAGAACAGTAGTAGTTTCCGAAGCACATCTGGAGGCATTCTCTAATCTGTGGACCTTCAGAGTGTTGATGAAACACAGACAATGCATCGGGATTGAATACAAAAGGCACCAAGCGGACTATTCTTCATGGGAGTAATGTTTCTAACTGTCTACTTTTTGATCGCGGTCTGAAAGACCAGTATTAGTTTCCGAAGCACATCTGAAGGCATTCTGTAATCTGAGGTCCTTCAGAGTGTTGATGAAACACGCAAATTGCATCGGGAATGAATACAATAGGCACCATGCGGAGTTTTCTCACTGGGAGTAATGTCTCAAACGTTCTACGCCTTGATCGTTCCCTGGAAGACCAGAAGTAGTTTTGAAGTACATCTGGAGGCATCCTGTAATTTGCGGACGTTCAGAGTGTTGATGAAACACAGAAATTGCAAAGGAATTGAATACAACAGGCACCATGCGCCACTTTCTCCATGGGAAAAATGTCTCAAACTGTCTACACTTTGATCGATTCCTGGAAGACCAGTAGTAGTTTATGAGGCACATCTGGAGGCATTCTGTAAACCGTGGACCTTCAGAGTGTTGATGAAGCACAGATATTGCATCGGGATTGAATACAACAGGCACCATGCGGACTTTTCTCCATGGGAGTAATGTCTCAAATTCTCTACGCTTTGATCGATTTCTGGAAGACAAGTAGTAGTTTCTGAAGCACATCTGGAGGCATTCTGCAATTTGTGGACCTTCAGAGTGAAGATGAAACGCAGAAACTGCATCGGGATTGAATACAACAGGCACCATGGGGACTTTTCTCCATAGGAGTAATGTCTCAAACTCTCTACGCTTTGATCGATTCCTGGAAGACCAGTAGTAGTTTCTGAAGCACATCTGGAGGCATTCTGTAATCTGTGGACCTTCAGAGTGTTGATGAAACACAGAAATTGCATCAGGAATGTATACAACTGGCACCATGAGAACTTTTCTCCATTGGAGTAATATCTCAAACTGTCTACGCTTTTATCGTTTCCTGGAAGACCAATAGTAGTTTCAGAGCACATCAGGAGGAATTCTGTAATCTGTGGACCTTCAGAGTGTTGATGAAACATAGAAATTGCATCGGGATTGCACACAACATGCACCATGCGGACTTTTGTCACTGGGAGTAATGTCTCAAAGTGTGTACACTTCGATCGTTCCCTGAAGGCCAGAAGTAGTTACGGAGCACATCTGGAGGATTCGAGTAATTTGAGGACTTTCAGAGTGTTGATGAAACACAGAAATTGGATCGGAATTGAATACATTAGGCACCATGGGGACTTTTCTCCACGATAAAAATGTCTCAAGCTGTCTACGCTGTGATCCATTTACTGAAAGACCAGTTGTTGTTTTTCGAAGCACATCTGGAGTCATTCTCTAATCTGTGGACTTTCAGAGTGTTGATGAAACATAGAAATTGCATCGGGGTTGAATACAACAGGCACCATGGGTACTTTTCTCCATGGGAGAAATGTCGCAAACTGTCTACCCTTTGATCGATTCCTGGATGACCAGTAGTTGTTTCTGAAGCACATCTGGAGGCATTCTGTAATCTGTGGAACTTCAGAGTGTTGATGAAACACAGAAATTGCATCGGGATTGAATAAAACAGGCACCATGCGAACTTTTCTCAATGGGAGTAATGTCTCTAAATGTCAACTTTTTGATCGGGTTCTGAACGACCAGCAGTAGTTTCCGAAGCACATCTGGAGGCATTCTGTAATCTGTGGACCTTCAGAGTGTTGATGAAACACAGACAATGCATCGGGATTGAATACAACATTCCCCAACCGGACTCTTCTTCATGGGAGTAATGTCTCTAACTGTCTACTTTTTGATCGCGGTCTGAAAGACCAGTAGTAGTTTCCTAAGCACATCTGAAGGCATTCTGTAATCTGTGGTCGTTCAGAGTGTTGATGAAACACGCAAATTGCATCGGGAATGAATACAACAGGCACCATGCGGACTTATCTCACTGGGAGTAATGTCTCAATCTGTCTACTCCTTGATCGTTCGCTGGAAGACCAGAAGTAGTTTCGAAGTACATCTGGAGGAATTCTGTAATCTGTGGACCTTCAGAGTGTTGATGAAACACAGAAATCGCATCGGGATTGAAAACAACAGGCAGTATTCGGACTTTTCTCCATGGGAGGAATCTCTCAAACTGTCTACGCTTTGATCGTTCCCTGGAATACCAGAAGTAGTTGCGAAGAACATCTGCAGGCATTCTAAAATCTGTGGTCCTTCAGAGTGTTGATGTAACACAGAAATTGCTTCGGGATTGAATACAACAGGCACCATCTGAACTTTTCTCCATGGGAGTAATGTCTGTAACGGTCTACTTTTTGATCGCGTTCTGAAAGACCAGTAGTAGTTTCCGAAACACATCTGTAGGCATTCTGTAATCTGTGGACCTTCAGAGTGCCGATGAAATACAGAAATTGCATCGGGAATGAATACAAAAGTAGACATGCGGCCTTTTCTCCACTGGAGTAATATTTGAAACTGTGTACGCTGTCATCGTTTCCTGGAAGACCAACAGTGGTTTCCGAGCACATCAGGAGGCATTCTGTAATCTGTGGACATTCAGAGTGTTGATGAAACACAGAAATTGCATCGGGATTGAATACAACTGGCACCATTCGGTCTTATCCCCATGGGAGTAATGTCTCAAACAATCTACGCTTTCATCGTTCCCTGGAAGACCAGAAGTAGTTTCGAAGCACATCTGGATACATCGCGAAATATTAGGACCTTCAGAGTGTTGATGATACACAGAAATGCCATCGCAATTGAATACATTAGGCACCATGCGCAATTTTCTCCATGGAAGTAATGTCTCAAACTGTCTACGCTTTGATCGTTCCCTGGAAGACCAGTAGCAGTTTCCGTAGCACATCTGGATTCATGCTGTAATCTGCGGACCTTCTGAGTGTTGATGAAACACAGATATTGCATCGGGAATTAATACAACAGGCACCATGCGGACATTTCTCCATTGGAGTAATATCTCAAACTGTCTACGCTGTGATCGTTTCTCTGGAAGACCAGCAGTAGTTTCTGAGCACATCCGGACGCATTCTGTAATCTGCGTTCCTCAGAGTGTTGATGAAACACAAAAATTGCATCGGGATTGAATACAACAAGCACCATGCGGACTTTTCTCCACGGAGTAATATCTCAAACTGTCTTCGCTTTGATCGTTCCCTGGAAGACCAATAGCACTTTCGGAAGGAAATGTGGAGGCGTTCTGTAATTTATGGACTCTCAGAGTGATGATGAAACTCAGAAATTGCATCGGGATTGAATACAACAGGCACAATGCGGACTTTTCTCACTGGGAGTAATGTCTCAAACTGTCTTCGCTTTGATCGTTCCCTGGAAGACCAATAGCAGTTTCCGAAGGAAATGTGGAGGCGTTCTGTAATTTATGGACTCTCAGAGTGATGATGAAACTCAGAAATTGCATCGGGATTAAATACAACAGGCACAATGCGGACTTTTCTCACTGGGAGTAATGTGTCAAACTGTCTACTTTATGTTCGCGTTCTGAGAGACCAGTAGTAGTTTCGGAAGCACATCTGGACGTATTCTGTATTCTGATGACCTTCAGAGTGTTAATGAAACACAGAAATTGCATCGGGATTGAATACAAAAGGCACCATGTCGACTTTTCTACATGGGAGTTAATGTCTCAAAATGTCTTCGTATTGATCGTTCCCTGGAAGATCAATAGCAGTTTCCGAAGCAAATGTGCAGTCGTTCTGTAATCTATGGACCTTCAGAGTCTTGATCAAACATAGAAATTGCATCGGGATTGAATACAACATGCACCATACGAACTTTTCTCCATGGGAGTAATGTCTCAAATTGTCTACGCTTTGATCGCGTTCTGAGAGACCAGTAGTTGTTTCGGAAGCACATCTGGACGCATTCTGTAATCTGATGACCTTCAGAGAGTTAATGAAACACAGAAATGGCAACGGGATTGAAAACAAAAGGCACCATGTGGACTTTTCTAAAAGGGAGTAATGTCTCAAACTGTCTTCGCTTTGATCATTCCCTGGAAGACCAGTAGTAGTTTGCGAAGCTTGTCTAAGGGCATCTGTAATCTGTGGAGCTTCAGAGTGTTGATGAAACACAGAAATTGCTTCGGGATTGTTTACAACAGGCACCATGAGGACTTTTATCCAAGGGAGTAATGTCTCAAACTGTCTAAGCTTTCTTCGATTCCTGGAAGACCAGTAGTAGTTTCCGTAGCACATCTGGAGGCATTCTGTAATCTGTGGATCTTCAGACTGTTGATGAATCACAGAAATTGCATCGGGAATGAGTACAACAGGCACCATGAGGACTCTTCTCCATTGGAGTAATATCTCAAACTGTCTACGGTTTGATCGTTTCCTGGAAGACCAATAGTAGTTTCAGAGCACACCAGGATGCATTCTGTAATCTGTGGAGCTTCAAAGGGTTGATGAAACACAGAAATTACATCTGATTGGAATACAACAGGCACTACGCGCAATTTTCTCCATGGAAGTAATGTCTCAAACTGTCTACGCTTTGATCGTTCCCTGGAAGACCAGAAGTAGTTTCGAAGCACATCTGAGAGCATCTGTAATCTGTGGACTTTCAGAGGGTTGATGAAACACAGAGATTGCTTCGGGATTGAATACAACAGGCACTATGCCGACTTTTCTCCATGGGAGGTAATGTCTCAAACTGTCTTCGCTTTGATCGTTCCCTGGAAGACCAATAGCAGTTTCCGAAGCAAATGTGCAGTCGTTCTGTAATCTATGGACCTTCAGAGTCTTGATCAAACATAGAAATTGCAACGGGATTGAGTACAACATGCACCATACGAACTTTTCTCCATGGGAGTAATGTCTCAAACTGTCTACTCTTTGATCGCGTTCTGAGAGACCAGTAGTAGTTTCGGAAGCACATCTGGACGCATTCTGTAATCTGATGACCTTCAGAGAGTTAATGAAACACAGAAATGGCATCGGGATTGAATACAAAAGGCACCATGTCGACTTTCCTCCATGGGAGTAATGTCTCAAACTGTCTTCGCTTTGATCATTCCCTGGAAGACAAGTAGTAGTTTGCGAAGTTTATCTGAGAGCATCTGTAATCTGTGAACCTTCAGAGGGTTGATGAAACACAGAAATTGCTTCGGGATTGTTTACAACAGGCACCATGAGGACTTTTATCCATGGGTTGTAATGTCTCAAACTGTCTACGCTTTCTTCGATTCCTGGAAGACCAATAGTAGTTTGCGAGCACATCAGGAGGCATTCTGTAACGTGTGGACCTTCAGAGGGTTGATGAAACACAGAAATTGCATCGGATTTGAATACAACAGGCACCATGCGCAATTTCCTCCATGGAAGTAATGTCTCAAACTCTCGACACTTTCATCGTTCCCTGGAAGACCAGAAGTAGTTTCGAAGCACATCTGGAGGCATCGTGTAATTTAAAGACCTTCAGAGTGTAGATGAAACACAGAAATTGCATCGGAATGGAATACATTAGGCACCATGCGCAATAATCTCCATGGAACTAATATCTCAAACTGTCCACGCTTTGATCATTCCCTGGAAGGCCAGTAGAAGTTTCCGAAGCACATCTGGATTCATTCTGTAATCTGCAGACCTTCTGAGTGTTTATGAAACACAGATATTACACCGGGAATGGATAAAACAGGCACCAAGCGGACTTTTCTCCATGGGAGTAATGTCTCAAACTGTCTTCGCTTTGATCGTTCCCTGGAAAACCAATAGCAGTTTCCGAAGCAAATGTGGAGGCGTTATGTAATCTATGGACCTTCAGGGTCTTGATCAAACACAGAAATTGCATCGGGATTGAATACAACATGCACCATGCGAACTTTTCTCCATGGGAGTAATGTGTCAAACTGTCTACCCTTTCTTCGATTCCTGGAAGACCAGTAGTAGTTTCCGTAGCACATCTGGAGGTATTCTGTAATCTGTGGACCTTCAGAGTGTTGATGAAGCACAGAAATTGCATCGGGATTGAATACAACAGGCAGAATTCGGACTTTTGTCACTGGGAGTAATGTCTCAAACTGTCTACGCTTTGATCGTTCCCTGGAAGACCAGCAGTAGTTTCGAAGCACATCTGGAGGCCTCGTGTAATTTGAGGACCTTCAGAGTGTTGATGAAAGACAGAAAGTTCTTCGGAATTGAATACATTAGACACCATGCGCAATTTTCTCCATTGAAGTAATGTCTCAAACTGTCTACGCTTTGATCGTTCAATGGAAGGCCAGTAGCTCTTTCCGAAGCACATCTGGATTCTTTCTGTAATCTGCGGACCTTCTGAGTGTTGATGAAACACAGATATTGCATCGGGGTTGGATACAACAGGCACCATGCGGTCTATACTCCATTGGATAAATGTCTCAAACTCTCTACGCTGTGATCGTTAAATAGAAGGCAAATAGTATTTCCGAAGCTCATCTTGAGGCATTCTTTAATCTGTGGACCTTCAGAGTATTGATGAAACACAGAAATTGCATCAGGATTGAATGCAACAGGCAACATGCGGACTTTTCTCCATGGGAGAAATGTCTCAAACTGTCTACCCTTTGATCGATTCCTGGATGACCAGTAGTTGTTTCTGAAGCACATCTGGAGGCATTCTGTAATCTGTGGACCTTCAGTGTGTTGATGAAACACAGAAATTGCATCGGGATTGAATACAACAGAGACCATGCGGACTTTTCTCCATGGGAGTAATGTCTTAAACTCTCTACGCTTTGATCGATTCCTGGAAGACCAGTAGTAGTTTCTGAAGCACTTCTGGAGGCATTCTGTAATCTGTGGACCTTAAGAGTGTTGATGAAACACAAATATTGCATCGGGATTGAATACAACAGGCAGCATGTCGACATTTCTCCATGGGAGTAATGTCTCTAACTGTCTCCTTTTTGATCGCGTTCTGAAAGACCAGTAGTAGTTTCGAAGCACATCTGGAGACAATCCATGATCTGTGGAACTTCAGAGTGTTGATGAAACACAGAAATTGCATCGGGATTGAATACAACAAGCACCATGGGGACTTTTCTCCACGGGAGTAATGTCACAAGCTGTCTACGCTGTGTTCTTTTACTGAAAGACCAGTAGTTGTTTGCGAAGCACATCTGGAGTCATTCTCTAATCAGTGGACCTTCAGAGTGTTGATGAAACACAGAAATTGCATCCGGAATGAATACAACAGGCACCATGCGGACTTTTCTCCATTGGAGTAATATCTCAAACTGTCTACGCTGTGATCTTTTACTGGAAGACCAGTAGTTGTTTGCGAAGCACATCTGGAGTCATTCTCTAATCAGTGGTCCTTCAGAGTGTTGATGAAACACAGAAATTGCATCCGGAATGAATACAACAGGCACCATGCGGACTTTTCTCCATTGGAGTAATATCTCAAACTATCTATGCTGTGATCGTTTCCTCGAAGACCAACAGTAGTTTCCGAACACATCAAGAGGCATTCTGTAATCTGTTGATCTTCAGAGTGTTGATGAAACACACAAATTGCATCGGTATTGAATACAACAGGCACCATGAAGACTTGTCTCACTGGGAGTAATGTCTCAAACTGTCTACGTTTGATCGTTCCCTGAAAGACCAAAAGCTGTTTCGGAAGCAAATGTGGTGGCATTCTGTAATCTATGGACCTTCAGAGTCTTGATCAAACATAGAAATTGCATCGGGATTGAATACAACATGCACCATGCGATCTTTTCTACATAGGAGTAATGTCTGAAACTGTCTTCGCCTTGATAGTTCCCTGGAAGACCAGAAGTAGTTGCGAAGCACATCTGGAGGCATTCTGTAATCTGTGGTCCTTCAGGGTGTTGATGAAACATAGAAATTGCATCGGGATTGAATACAACAGGCAGAATTCGGACTTTTCTCCATAGGAGTTAATGTCTCAAACTGTCTTCGCTTTGATCGTTTCCTGGAAGACCAATAGCAGTTTCCGAAGCAAATGTGGAGGCGTTCTGTAATCTGTGGACATCCAGAGTCTTGATCAGGCATGGAAATTACATCGGGATTGAATACAACATGTAGCATGCAAACTTTTCTCCATGGGAGTAATGTCTCAAACTATCTACTTTTGATCGCGTTCTGAAAGAGCAGTAGCAGTTTCCGAAGGACATCTGGTGACGTTCTGTAATCTGATGACCTTCAGAGTGTTAATGAAACACAGAAATTGCATCGGGATTGAATACAAAATGCACCATGTCGACTTATCTCCATGAAAGTAATGTCTCAAACTGTCTTCGCTTTGATCGTTCCCTGGAAGACCAGTAGTAGTTTGCGAAGCACATCTGAGAGCATTTTGTAATCTGTGGACCTTCAGAGAGTATATGAAACACCGAAATTGCATCGGGAATGAATACAACAGGCACCATGAGGACTTTTCTCCATTGGAGTAATATCTCAAACTGTCTACGTTTTGATCGTTTCCTGGAAGACCAATAGTAGTTTCAGAGCACATTAGGAATCATTCTGTAATCTGTCGACCTTCAGAGTGTTGATTAAACACAGAATATGCATCTTGATTGAATACAACAGGCACCATGCGGTATTTTCCACGGTAGTAATGTCTCAATCTGTCTACGCTGTGATCGTTCACTGGAAGACCAGTAGTTCTTTCCGAAGCATATCTGGAGGCATTCTCTAATCTGTGGACTTTCACAGTGATGATAAACATAGAAATTGTATCGGGGTTGAATACAACAGGCACCATGCGGATTTTTCTCCATGGGAGAAATGTCTCAATCTGTCTACCCTTTGATCGATTCCTGGAAGACCAGTATTAGTTTCTGAAGCACATCTCGAGTCATTCTGTAATCTGTGGACCATCACAGTGTTGATGAAACACAGAAATTGCATTTGGACTGAATACAACAGGCACCATGCGGACTTTTCTCCATAGGAGAAATATCTCAAATTCCCTACTCCTTGATCGATTCCTGGAAGACCAGTAGTACTTTCTGAAGCACATCTCGAGGCATTCTGTAATCTGCGGACCTTCAGAGTGTTGATGAAACACAGATATTGCTTCTTGATTATTTACAACAGGCACCATGATGGCTTAAATTTATGGGAGTAATGTCTCAAACTGTCTACTGTTTGATCGATTCCTGGATGACCAGTAGTAGTTTCTGAAGCACATCTGGACGCATTCTGTAATCTGTGGACTTTCATAGTGTTGATGAAACACAGAAATTGCATCGGGATTGAATACAACAGGCACCATGCGGACTTTTCTCTCTGGGAGTAACGTCTCAAACTGTCTACACATTGAAGGTTCCCAGGAAGACCAGAAGTAGTTGCGAAGCACATCTGGAGGCATTCTGTAAACTGTGCTCCAGAGTGTTGATGAAACACAGAAATAACATCGGGATTGCCTACAATATGCACCATGCGAACTTTTCTCCATGGGGTTAATGTCTCATATTCTCTACGCTTTGATCGATTCCTGGAAGACCAGAAGTAGTTTCTGAAGCACATCTTGGAGCATTCTGTAATCTGTCTACCTTCAGAGTGTTGATGAAACACAGAATTTGCATCGGGATTGAATGCAACAGGCATCATGCGGACTTTTCTCCATGCGAGTAATGTCTGAAGCTGTCTACGCTGTGATCGCTTACTGGAAGACCAGTAGTTGTTTCCGAAGCACATCTGGTGTCATTCTGTAATCTGTGGACTTTCAGAGTGTTGATGAAACACAGAACTTGCATCGGGATTGAATTCAACAGGCATCATGCGGACTTTTCACCATGCGAGTAATGTCTCAAACTATCTACGCTTTAATCGATTCCTAGAAAACCAGTAGTAGTTACCGAAGTTCATCTGAATGCATTCTGTAATCTGTGGTCCTTCAGAGTGTTGATGAAACACACAAATTGCATCGGGATTGAATACAAAAGGCACCATGTCGCCTTCTCTCTATGAGAGTAATGTCTCAAACTGTATTCGTTTAGATCGTTCCCTGCAAGACCAGTAGTAGTTTGCGAAGCACATCTGAGAGCATTCTGTAATCTGTGGACCTTCAGAGTGTTGATGAAACACAGAAATTGCATCGGGAATGAATACAACAGGCACAATGTGGACTTTTCTCCATGGGTGTTATGTCTCAAACTGTCTTCGCTTTGATCGTCCCCTGGAAGACCAATAGAAGTTTCTGAAGCACACGTGGATGCGTTCCGTAACCTATTGACCTTCAGAGTCTTGATCAAACATAGAAATTGCATCGGGATTGAATACAACAGGCACCATGCGGACTTTTCTCTCTGGGAGTAATGTCTCAAACTGTCTACGCATTGAAAGTTCCCAGGAAGACCAGAAGTAGTTGCGAAGCACATCTGGAGGCATTCTGTAATCTGTGGTCCAGAGTGTTGATGAAACACAGAAATAGCATCGGGATTGACTACAATATGCACCATGCGAACTTTGGTCCATGGGAGTAATGTCTCAAACTGTCTACTATTTGATCGCGTTCTGAAAGACCAGTAGTAGTTTCCGAAGCACATCTGGAGGCATTCTGTAATCTGATGACCTTCAGAGTGTTGATGAAACACAGAAATTGCTTCGTGATTGAATACAAAAGGCACCATGTCGACTTTTCTCCATGGGAGTAATGTCTCAAACTGTCTACCGTTTCTTCGATTCTTGGAAGACCAGGAGTAGTTTAGGTAGCACATCTGTAGGCATTCTGTAATCTGTGGACCTTCAGAGTGTTGATGAAACACAGAAATTGCATCGGGCATGAATACAACAGGCACCATGCGGACTTTTCTCCATTGGAGTAATATCTCAAACTGTCTACGCTTTGAACGTTTCCTGGAAGACCAATAGTAGTTTCAGAGCACATCAGGACTCATTCTGTAATCTGTTGACCTTCAGATAGTTGTTGAAACATAGAAATTGCATCGGGATTGAATACAAAATGCACCATGCGGACTTTTGTCACTTGGAGTAATGTCTAAAACTGTATACGCTTTGATCGTTAACTGGAAGACCAGAAGTAGTTTCGAAGCACATCTAGAGGCATCGTGTAATCTGTGGTCCAGAGTGTTGATGAAACACAGAAATTGCATCGGGATTGACTACAATATGCACCATGCGAACTTTGCTCCATGGGAGTAATGTCTCAAACTGTCTACTTTCTGATCGCGTTCTGAAAGACCAGTAGTAGTTTCCGAAGCACATCTGGAGGCAATCTGTAATCTGTGGTCCAGAGTGTTGATGAAAGACAGAAATTGCTTCGGAATTGAATACATTAGTCACCATGCGCAATTTTCTCCATCTAAGTAATGTCTCAAACTGTCTACGCTTTGATCGTTCAATGGAAAACCAGTAGCACTTTCCGAAGCACATCTGGATTGTTTCTGTAATCTGCTGACCTTCTGAGTGTTGATGAAACACAGATATTGCATCGGAGTTGAATACAACAGGCACCATGCGGTCTATTCTCCATTGGATTAATGTATCAAACTGTCTCCGTTGTGATCGTTAACTAGAAGACCAATTGTAGTTTCCGAAGCACATCTGGAGGCATTCTGTAATCTGTGGACCGTCAGAGTGTTGATGAAACACAGAAATTGCATCGGGATGAATACAACAGGCACCATGCGGACTTTTCTCACTGGGAGTAATGTGTCAAACTGTCTACACTTTGATCGTCCCCTGGAAGACCAGAAGTCGTTGCGAAGCACATCTGGAGGCATTCTGTAATCTGTGGTCCAGAGTGTTGATGAAACACAGAAATTGCATCGGGATTGACTACAATATGCACCAAGCGAACTTTGGTCCATGGGAGTAATGTCTCAAACTGTCTACTCTTTGATCGCGTTCTGAAAGACCAGTAGTAGTTTCCGAAGCACATCTGAAGGCATTCTGTAATCTGTGGTACTTCAGAGTGTTGATGAAACACGCAAATTGCATCGGGAATGAATACAACAGGCATCATGCGGACTTTTCTCCATTGGAGTAATATCTCAAACTGTCTACGCTGTAATTGTTTCCTGGAAGACCAACAGTAGTTTCCGAGCACATCAGAAGGCATTCTGTAATCTGTGGACATTCAGACTGTTGATGAAACACAGAAATTGCATCGGGATTGAATACAACAGGCACCATGCGGACTTTTCTCACTGGGAGTAATGTCTCAAACTGTCTACGCTTTGATCGTTGCCTGGAAGACCAGTAGCAGTTTTTCGAAGCACATCTGGATTCTTTCTGTAGTCTGCGTACCTTCTGAGTGTTGATGAAACACAGTTATTGCATCGGGGTTGAATACCACAGGCACCATGCGGTCTATTCTCCATTGGATTAATTTCTCAAACTGTCTACGTTGTGATCGTTAACTAGAAGACCAATTGTAGTTTCCGAAGCACATCTGGAGGCATTCTGTAATCTGTGGACCTTCAGAGTGTTGATGAAACACAGAAATTGCTTCGGGATTGAATACAAAAGGCACCATGTCGACTTTTCTCCATGGGAGTAATGTCTCAATCTGTCTTCGCTTTGATCTTTTCCTGGAAGACCAGTTGTAGTGTCGAAGCACATCTGGGGGCATTCTGGAATCTGTGGACCTTCAGAGTGTTGATGAAACACAGAAATTGCTTCGGGATTGAATACAAAAGGCACCATGTCGACTTTTCTCCATGGGACTAATGTCTCAAACGGTCTACGGTTTGATCGTTCCCTGGAAGACCAGTAGCAGTTTTTCGAAGCACATCCGGAATCATTCTGTAATCTGCGGACCTTCAGAGTGTTGATGAAACACAGAAATTGCATCGGGATTGAATACAACAGGCAGAATTCGGACTTTTCTCCATGGGAGTTAATGTCCCAAACTGTCTTCGCTTTGATCGTTTCCTGGAAGACCAATAGCAGTTTCCAAAGCAAATGTGGAGGCGTTCTGTAATCTATGGACATCCAGAGTATTGATCAGACATAGAAATTACATCGGGATTGAATACAACATGTAGCATGCGAACTTTTCTCCATGGTAGTAATGTCTCAAACTATCTACTTTTTGATCGCGTTCTGAAAGAGCAGTAGCAGTTTCCGAAGGACATCTGGTGGCATTCTGTAATCTGAGGACCTTCAGAGTGTTATTGAAACACAGAAATTGCATCGGGATTGAATACAAAAGGCACCATGTCGACTTTTCGCCATGAAAGTAATGTCTCAAACTGTCTTCGATTTGATCGTTCCCTGGAAGACCAGTAGTAGTTTGCGAAGCACATCTGAGAGCATTCTGTAATCTAAGGACCTTCAGAGTGTATATGAAACACAGAAATTGCATTGGGAATGAATACAACAGGCACCATGAGGACTTTTCTCCATTGGAGTAATATCTCAAACTGTCTACGTTTTGATCGTTTCCTTGAAGACCAATAGTAGTTTCAGAGCACATCAGGAGGCATTCTGTAATCTGTGGACCTTCAGAGTGTTGATTAAACACAGAAATTGCATCGGGATTGAATACAACAGGCACCATGCGGACTTTTCTTCATGGGAGATATGTCTCAAACTGCCTACCTTTTGATCGATTCCTGGAAAACCAGTATTAGTTTCTGAAGCACATCTGGAGGCATTCTGTAATCTGTGGACCTTCAGAGTGTTGATGAAACACAGATATTGCATTGGGATTGAATACAACAAGAACCATGGGGACTTTTCTCCACGGGAGTAATGTCTGAAGCTGTCTACGCTGTGATCGCTTACTGGAAGACCAGAAGTTGTTTCCGAAGCACATCTGGTGTCATTCTGTAATCTGTGGACTTTCAGAGTGTTGATGAAACACAGAAATTACATCGGGATTGATTGCAACAGGCATCATGTGGACTTTCTCCATGCGGGTAATGTCTCAAACTGTCTACGCTTTGATCGATTCCTAGAAATGCAGTAGTAGTTTCCGAAGCTCATCTGAAGGCATTCTGTAATCTGTGGTCCTTCGGAGTGTTGATGAAACACACAAATTGCATCGGGATTTAATACAACAGGCACAAATGAAGACTTGTCTCACTGGGAGTAATGTCTCAAACTGTCTACGTTTGATCGTTCCCTGGAAGAACAAAAGCTGTTTCTGAAGCAAATGTGGTGGCATTCTGTAATCTATGGACCTTCAGAGTCTTCATCAAACATAGAAATTGCATCGGGATTGAATACAACATGCACCATGCGATCTTTTCTCCATGGGGGTAATGTCTCAAACTGTCTTTGCCTTGATCGTTCCCTGGAAGACCAGAAGTAGTTGCGAAGCACATCTGGAGGCATTCTGTAATCTGTTGTCCTTCAGAGTGTTAATGAAACACAGATATTGCATCGGGATTGAATACAAAAGGCACCATGTCGACTTTTCTCCATGAAAGTAATGTCTCAAACTGTCTTCGCTTTGATCGTTCCCTGGAAGACCAGTAGTAGTTTGCGAAGCACATCTGAGAGCATTCTGTAATCTGTGGACCTTCTCAGTGTGTATGAAACACAGAAATTGCATCAGGAATGAATAGAACAGGCACCATGAGGACTTTTCTCCATTGGAGTAATATCTCAAACTGTCTACGTTTTGATCGTTTCCTGGAAGACCAATAGTAGTTTCAGAGCACATTAGGAGGCATTCTGTTATCTGTGGACCTTCAGAGTGTTGATTAAACACAGAAATTGCATCGTGATTGAATACAACAGGCACAATGCGGCTATTTTCCTCGGTAGTAATGTCTCAAGCTGTCTACGCTGTGATCGTTTACTGGAAGACCAGTAGTTGTTTCCGAAGCATATCTGGAGTCATTCTCTAATCTGTGGACTTTCACAGTGTTGATGAAACATATCGGGGTTGAATACAACAGGCACCATGCGGACTTTTCTCCATGGGAGAAATGTCTCAAACTGTCTACCCTTTGATCGATTCCTGGAAGACCAGTATTAGTTTCTGAAGCACATCTGGAGGCATTCTGAAATCTGTGGACCTTCAGAGTTTTGATGAAACACAGAAACTGCATCTGGATTGAATACAACAGGCACCATGCGGACTTTTCTCCATGGGACAAATGTTTCAAATTCCCTACGATTTGATCGATTCCTGGAAGACCAGTAGTAGTTTCTGAAGCACATCTGGAGTCATTCTGTAATGTGTGGACCTTCAGTGTGTTGATGAAACACAGATATTGCATTGGGATTATATACAACAGGAACTTTGGGGAGTTTTCTCCACGGGAGTAATGTCTGAAGCTGTGTACTTTGTGATCGCCTACTGGAAGACCAGTAGTTGTTTCCGAAGCATATCTGGAGTCATTCTCTTACCTGTGGACTTTCAGAGTGTTGATGAAACATAGAAATAGTATCGGGGTTGAATATAACAGGCACCATTCGGACTTTTCTCCATGGGAGAAATGTCTCAAACTGTCTACCCTTTCATCGATTCCTGGAAGACCAGTATTAGCTTCTGAAGCACATCTGGAGGCAATCTTTAATCTGCGGACCTTCAGACTGTTGATGAAACACACAAATTGCATCGGGATTGAATACAACAGTCACCTTGACGACTTGTCTCACTGGGAGTAATGTCTCAAAGTGTCTACCTTCTGATCGCGTTCTGAAAGAGCAGTAGCAGTTTCCGAAGCACATCTGGTGGCATTCTGTAATCTGAGGACCTTCAGAGTGTTAATGAAACACAGTAATTGTATCGGGATTGAATACAAAAGGCACCATGTCGACTTCTCTCTATGAGAGTAA
Source organism: Schistocerca gregaria (assembly GCF_023897955.1). Lineage (NCBI taxonomy): Eukaryota > Metazoa > Arthropoda > Insecta > Orthoptera > Acrididae > Schistocerca > Schistocerca gregaria. The sequence goes on along the minus strand of NC_064930.1, from coordinate 10,278,025 downwards.
TGTCTCAAACTGTCTTCGCTTTGATCGTTCCCTGCAACACCAGTAGTAGTTTGCGAAGCACATCTGAGAGCATTCTGTAATCTGTGGACCTTCAGAGTGTTAATGAAACACAGAAATTGCATCGGGATTGAATACAACAGGCACCATTCGGACTTTTCTCCATGGGAGAAATGTCTCAAACTGTCTACCCTTTGATCGATTCCTGGAAGACCAGTATTAGTTTCTGAAGCACATCTGGAGGCATTCTGTAATCTGCTGACCTTGAGAGTGTTGATGAAACACAGAAATTGCATCGGGATTCAATACAACAGGCACCATGCAGCTATTTTCCACGGTAGTAATGTCTCAAGCTGTCTACGCTGTGATCGTTCACTGGAAGACCAGTAGTTGTTTCCGAAGCATATCTGGAGTCATTCTCTTACCTGTGGACTTTCAGAGTGTTGATGAAACATAGAAATTGTATCGGGGTTGAATACAACAGGCACCATTCGGACTTTTCTCCATGGGAGAAATGTCTCAAACTCACTACCCTATCATCGATTCCTGGAAGACCAGTATTAGTTTCTGAAGCACATCTGGAGGCATTCTGTAATCTGCGGACCTTCAGAGTGTTGATGAAACACAGAAATTGCATCAGGATTGAATACAACAGGCACCATGCGGACTTTTCTCCATGGGAGTAATGTCTCAAATTCTCTACGCTTTGATCGATTCCTAGAAGAGCACTATTAGTTTCTGAAGCACATCTGGAGGCATTCTGTAATCTGCGGTCCTTCAGAGTGTTGATGAAACACACAAATTGCATCGGATTTGAATACAACAGGCACCATGACGACTTGTCTCACTGGGAGTAATGTCTCAAAGTGTCTACTTTTTGATCGCGTTCTGAAAGAGCAGTAGCAGTTTCCGAAGCACATCTAGTGGCATTCTGTAATCTGAGGACCTAAAGAGTGTTAATGAAACACAGAAATTGTATCGGGATTGAATACAAAAGGCACCATGTCGACTTCTCTCTATGAGAGTAATGTCTCAAACTGTCTTCGCTTTGATATTTCCCTGCAACACCAGTAGTAGTTTGCGAAGCACATCTGAGAGCATTCTGTAATCTGTGGACCTTCAGAGTGTTAATGAAACACAGAAATTGCATCGGGATTGAATACAACAGGCACCATTCGGACTTTTCTCCATAGGAGAAATGTCTCAAACTGTCTACCGTTTGATCGATTCCTGGAAGACCAGTAGTAGTTTCTGAAGCACATCTGGAAGCATTCTGTAATCTGTGGACCTTCAGAGTGTTGATGAAACACAGAATTTGCATCGGGATTGAATACAAAAGGCACCATGTCGACTTCTCTCTATGAGAGTAATGTCTCAAACTGTCTGCGCTTTGATCGTTCCGTGCAAGACCAGTAGTAGTTTGCGAAGCACATCTGAGAGCATTCTGTAGTATGTGGACCTTCAGAGTGTTAATGAAACACAGAAATTGCATCGGGATTGAATACAAAAGGCACCATGAAGACTTGTCTCACATGGAGTAATGTTTCAAACTGTCTACTCTTTGATCGCGTTCTGAAAGACCAGTAGTAGTTTCTGAAGCACATCTGGAAGCATTCTGTAATCTGTGGACCTTCAGAGTGTTGATGAAACACAGAAATTGCGTCGGGATTGAATACAACAGGCACCATGAAGACTTTTCTCACTGGGAGTTATGTCTCAAACTGTCTACTTTTTGATCGCGTTCTGAAAGACCAGTAGTAGTTTCTGAAGCACATCTGGAAGCATTCTGTAATCTGTGGACCTTCAGAGTGTTGATGAAACACAGAAATTGCATCGGGATTGAATACAAAAGGCACCATGTCGACTTCTCTCTATGAGTGTAATGTCTCAAACTGTCTACGCTTTGATCGTTCCCTGGGAGACCAATCGCAGTTTCCGAAGCAAATGTGGAAGTGTTCTGTAATCTATGGACCTTCAGAGTCTTGATCAAACATAGAAATTGCATCGGGATTGAATACAACATGCACCATGCGAAATTTTTTCCATGGGAGTAATGTTTCAAACTGTCTTCGCTTTGATCGTTCCCTGGAAGAACAGAAGTAGTTGCGAAGCACATCTGGAGGTATTCCGTAATCTGTGGTCTTTCAGAGTGTTGATGAAACGCAGAAATTGCATCGGGATTGAATACAACAGGCAGAATTCGGACTTTTCTCCATGTGAGTTAATGTCTCAAACTGTCTTCGCTTTCATCGTTTCCTGGAAGACCAATAGCAGTTTCCGAAGCAAATGTGGAGGCATTCTGTAAACTATGGACATCCAGAGTCTTGATCAGACACACAAATTACATCGGGATTGAATACAACATGTAGCATGCGAACTTTTCTCCATGAGATTAATGTCTCAAACTATCTACTTTTTGATCGCGTTCTGAAAGAGCAGTAGCAGTATCCGAAGGACATCTGGTGGCATTCTGTAATCTAATGACCTTCAGAGTGTTAATCAAACACGGAAATTGCATCAGGATTGAATTCAAAAGGCACCATGTCGACTATTCTCCATGAAAGTAATGTCTCAAACTGTCTTCGCTTTGATCGTTCCCTGGAAGACCAGTAGTAGTTTGCGAAGCACATCTGAGAGCATTCTGTAATCTGTGGAACTTCAGAGTGTATATGAAACACAGAAATTGCATCGGGAATGAATACAACAGGCACCATAAGGACTTTTCTCCATTGGAGTAATATCTCAAACTGTCTACGTTTTGATCGTTTCCTGGAAGACCAATAGAAGTTTCAGAGCACATCAGGAGGCATTCTGTAATCTGTGGACCTTCAGAGTGTTGATTAAACACAGAAATTGCATCGGGATTGAATACAATAGGCACCATGCGACTATTTTCCACGATAGTAATGTCTCAAGCTGTCTACGCTGTGATCGTTTACTGGAAGACCAGTAGTTGTTTCCGAAGCATATCTGGAGTCATTCTCTAATCTGTGGACTTTCAGAGTGTTGATGAAACATAGAAATTGTATCGGAGTTGAACACAACAGGCAACATGTGGACTTTTCTCCAAGGGAGTTGTGTCTCAAACTGTCTTCGCTTTGATCGTTCCCTGGAAGACCAGAAGTAGTTGCGAAGAACATCTGGAGGCATTCTGTAATCTGTGGTCCTTCAGAGTGTTGATGAAACACAGAAATTGCATCGGGATTGAATACAACAGTCAGAATTCGGACTTTTCTCCATGTGAGTTAATGTCTCAAACTGTCTTCGCTTTGGTCGTTTCCTGGAAGACTAATGGGAGTTTCCGAAGCAAATGTGGAGGCATTCTGTAATCTATGGACATCCAGAGTCTTGATCAGACACAAAAATTACATCGGGATTGAATACAACATGTAGCATGCGAACTTTTCTCCATTGGAGTAATGTCTCAAACTATCTACTTTTAGATCGCGTTCTGAAAGAGCAGTAGCAGTTTCCGAAGGACATCCGGTGGCATTCTGTACTCTGATGACCTTCAGGGTGTTAATGAAACACAGAAATTGCATCGGGATTGATTACAAAACGCACCATGTCGACTTTTCTCCATGAAAGTAATGTCTCAAACTGTCTTCGCTTTGATCGTTCCCTGGAAGACCGGTAGTAGTTTGCGAAGCACATCTGAGAGCATTCTGTAATCTGTGGACCTTCAGAGTGTTGATTAAACACTGAAATTGCATCGGGATTGAATACAACAGGCAACATCCGGCTATTTTCCACGGTAGTAATGTCTCAAGCTGTCTACGCTGTGATCGTTTAATGGAAGACCAGTAGTTGTTTCCGAAGCATATCTGGAGTCATTCTCTAATCTGTGGACCTTCAGAGTGTTGAAGCATAGAAATTGTATCGGGGTTGACTACAACAGGCACCGTGCGGACTTTTCTCAATGAGAGAAATGTCTCAAACTGTCTACCCTTTGATCGATTCCTGGAAGACCAGTATTAGTTTCTGAAGCACATCTGGAGGCATTCTGTAATCTGTGGACCTTCAGAGTGTTGATGAAATACAGAAATTGCATCGGGATTGAAAACAACATGCACCATGCGAACTTTTCTCCATGGGAGTAATGTCTCAAACTGTCTTCGCTTTGATTGTTTCCTGGAAGACCAATAGTAGCTTCAGAGCACATCAGGAGGCATTCTGTAATCTGTGGACCTTCAGAGTGTTGATTAAACACAGAAATTGCATCGGGATTGAATACAACAGGCACCATGCGGCTATTTTCCACGGTAGTAATGTCTCAAGCTGTCGACGTTGTGATCGTTTACTGGAAGACCAGTAGTTGTTTCCGAAGCATATCTGGAGTCATTCTCTAATCTGTGGACTTTCAGAGTGCTGATGAAACATAGAAATTGTATCGGGGTTGAATACAACAGGCACCATGTGGACTTTTCTATATGGGACAAAGACTCAAACTGTCTACCCTTTGATGGATTCCTGGAAGACCAGTATTAGTTTCTGAAGCACATCTGGAGGCATTCTGTAATCTGTGGACCTTCAGAGTGTATATGAAACACAGAATTTGCATCATGATTGAATACAACCGTCACTATGGGGACTTTTCTCCATGGGAGTAATGTCTCAAGCTCACTACGCTATGATGGATTCCTGGAAGACCAGTAGTAGTTTTTGAAGCACATCTGGAAGCATTCTGTAATCTGTGGACCTTCAGAGTGTTGATGAAACACAGATATTGCATTGGGATTGGATGCAACAGGAACCATGGGGTCCTTTCTCCACGGGAGTAATGTCTGAAGCTGTCTACGTTGTGATCGCTTACTGGAAGACCAGTACTTGTTTCCGAAGCACATCTGGTGTCATTCTGTAATCTGTGGACTTTCGGAGTGTTGATGAAACACAGAACTTGCATATGGATTGAATACAACAGCAACCATGGGGACTTTTCTACACGGGAGTAGTGTCTGAAGCTGTCTACGTTGTGATCGCTTACTGGAAGACCAGCAGTTGTTTCGGAAGCACATCTGGTGTCATTCTGTAATCTGTGGACTTTCAGAGTGTTGATGAAACACAGAACTTGCATCGGGATTGAATGCAGCACGCATCATTCGGACTTTTCTCCATGCGAGTAATGTCTGAAACTGTCTACGCTTTGATCGATTCCTAGAAAACCAGTAGTAGTTTCCGAAGCTCATCTGTAGGCATTATGTAATCTGTGGTCCTTCAGAGTGTTGATGAAACACAGAAATTGCATCGGGATTGAATACAACAGGCAGAATTCGGACTTTTTTCCATGTGAGTTAATGTCTAAAACTGTCTTCGCTTTGATCGTTACCTGGAAGACCAGAAGTAGTTGCGAAGCACATCTGGAGGCATTCTGTAATCTGTGGTCCTTCAGAGTGTTGATGAAGCACAGAAATTGCATCGGGATTGAATACAACAGGCAGAATTCGGACTTTTTTCCATGTGAGTTAATGTCTCAAACTGTCTTCGCTTTGATCTTTTCCTGGAAGACCAATAGCAGTTTCCGAAGCAAATGTGGAGGCGTTCTGTAATCTATGGACATCCAGAGTATTGATCAGGCATAGAAATTACATCGGGATTGAAAACAACATGTAGCATGCGAACTTTTCTCCATGGGAGTAATGTCTCAAACTATCTACTTTTAGATCGCGTTCTGAAAGAGCAGTAGCAGTTCCCGAAGGACATCTGGTGGCATTCTGTACTCTGATGACCTTCAGAGTGTTAATGAAACACAGAAATTGCATCGGGATTAAATACAAAAGGCACCATGTCGACTTTTCTCCATGAAAGTAATGTCTCAAACTGTCTTCGCTTAGATCGTTCCCTGGAAGACCAGTAGTAGTTTGCGAAGCACATCTGAGAGCATTTTGTAATCTGTGGACCTTCAGAGTGTATATGAAACACAGAAATTGCATCGGGAATAAATACAACAGGCACCATTAGGACTTTTCTCCATTGGAGTAATATCTCAAACTGTCTACGTTTTGATCGTTTCCTGGAAGACCAATGGAAGTTTCAGAGCACATCAGGAGGCATTCTGTAATCTGTGAACCTTCAGAGTGTTGATTAAACACAGAAATTGCATCGGGATTGAGTACAACAGTCACCATGCGGCTATTTTCTACGGTAGTAATGTCTCAAGCTGTCTACGCTGTGATCGTTTACTGGAAGACCAGTAGTTGTTTCCGAAGCATATCTGTTCTCTAATCTGTGGACTTTCAGAGTGCTGATGAAAAATAGAAATTGATCGGGGTTGATACAACAGGCACCATGTGGACTTTTCTCCATGGGACAAATGTCTCAAACTGTCTACCCTTTGATCGATTCCTGGAAGACCAGTATTAGTTTCTGAATCACATCTGGAGGCATTGTGTAATCTGTGGACCTTCAGAGTGTTGATGAAACACAGAAATTGCATCGGGATTGATTACAACAGGCAACATGCGGACTTTTCTCCATCGGAGTAATGTCTCAAGCTCACTACGCTATGATGGATTCCTGGAAGACCAGTAGTAGTTTTTGAAGCACATCTGGAAGCATTCTGTAATCTGTGGACCTTCAGAGTGTTGATGAAACACAGATATTGCATTGGGATTGGATGCAACAGGAACCATGGGGTCCTTTCTCCACGGGAGTAATGTCTGAAGCTGTCTACGTTGTGATCGCTTACTGGAAGACCAGTACTTGTTTCCGAAGCACATCTGGTGTCATTCTGTAATCTGTGGACTTTCGGAGTGTTGATGAAACACAGAACTTGCATATGGATTGAATACAACAGCAACCATGGGGACTTTTCTACACGGGAGTAGTGTCTGAAGCTGTCTACGTTGTGATCGCTTACTGGAAGACCAGCAGTTGTTTCGGAAGCACATCTGGTGTCATTCTGTAATCTGTGGACTTTCAGAGTGTTGATGAAACACAGAACTTGCATCGGGATTGAATGCAGCACGCATCATTCGGACTTTTCTCAATGCGAGTAATGTCTGAAACTGTCTACGCTTTGATCGATTCCTAGAAAACCAGTAGTAGTTTCCGAAGCTCATCTGTAGGCATTATGTAATCTGTGGTCCTTCAGAGTGTTGATGAAACACAGAAATTGCATCGGGATTGAATACAACAGGCAGAATTCGGACTTTTTTCCATGTGAGTTAATGTCTAAAACTGTCTTCGCTTTGATCGTTACCTGGAAGACCAGAAGTAGTTGCGAAGCACATCTGGAGGCATTCTGTAATCTGTGGTCCTTCAGAGTGTTGATGAAGCACAGAAATTGCATCGGGATTGAATACAACAGGCAGAATTCGGACTTTTTTCCATGTGAGTTAATGTCTCAAACTGTCTTCGCTTTGATCGATTCCTAGAAAACCAGTAGTAGTTTCCGAAGCTCATCTGAAGGCATTCTGTAATCTGTGGTCCTTCAGAGTGTTGATGAAACACAGAAATTGCATCGGGATTGAATACAACAGGCACCATGAAGACTTGTCTCACTGGGAGTAATGTCCCAAACTCTCTACTCTTTGATCGTTCCCAGGAAGACCAATAGCAGTTTCCGAAGCAAATGTGGAGGCGTTCTGTAATCTATGGACCTTCAAAGTCTTGATCAAACATAGAAATTGCATCGGGATTGAATACAACATGCACCATGCGAACTTTTCTCCATGGGAGTAATGTCTCAAACTATCTACTTTTAGATCGCGTTCTGAAAGAGCAGTAGCAGTTTCCGAATGACATCTGGTGGCATTCTGTACTCTGATGACCTTCAGGGTGTTAATGAAACACAGAAATTGCATCGGGATTGAATACAAAAGGCACCATGTCGACTTTTCTCCATGAAAGTAATGTCTCAAACTGTCTTCGCTTTGATCGTTCCCTGGAAGACCAGTAGTAGTTTGCGAAGCACATCTGAGAGCATTCTGTAATCTAGGGACCTTTAGAGTGTATATGAAACACAGAAATTGCATCGGGAATAAATACAACAGGCACCATTAGGACTTTTCTCCATTGGAGTAATATCTCAAACTGTCTACGTTTTGATCGTTTCCTGGAAGACCAATGGAAGTTTCAGAGCACATAAGGACGCATTCTGTAATCTGTGAACCTTCAGAGTGTTGATTAAACACAGAAATTGCATCGGGATTGAATACAACAGTCACCATGCGGCTATTTTCCACGGTAGTAATGTCTCAAGCTGTCTACGCTGTGATCGTTTACTGGAAGACCAGTAGTTGTTTCCGAAGCATATCTGTTCTCTAATCTGTGGACTTTCAGAGTGCTGATGAATAATAGAAATTGTATCGGGGTTTATACAACATGCACCATGTGGACTTTTCTCCATGGGACAAATGTCTCAAACTGTCTACCCTTTGATCGATTCCTGGAAGACCAGTATTAGTTTCTGAAGCACATCTGGAGGCATTCTGAAATCTGTAGACCTTCAGAGTGTTGATGAAACACAGAAATTGCATCGGGATTGATTACAACAGGCAACATGCAGACTTTTCTCCGTGGAGTAATGTCTCAAGGTCACTACGCTATGATGGATTCCTGGAAGACCAGTAGTAGTTTCTGAAGCACATCTGGAGGCGTTCTGTAATCTGTGGACCTTCAGAGTGTTGATGAAACACAGATATTGCATTGGGATTGGATACAACAGGAACCATGGGGGCCTTTCTCCACGGGAGTAATGTCTGAAGCTGTCTACGTTGTGATCACTTACTGGAAGACCAGTAGTTGTTTCCGAAGCACATCTGGTGTCATTCTGTAATCTGTGGACTTTCGAAGTGGTGATGAAACACAGAACTTGCATTTGGATTGAATACAACAGGCATCATTCGGACTTTTCTCCATGCGAATAATGTCTCAAACTGTCTACGCTTTGATCGATTCCTAAAAAACCAGTAGTAGTTTCCGAAGCTCATCTGAAGGCATTCTGTAATCTGTGGTCCTTCAGAGTGTTGATGAAACACAGTTATTGCATCGGGATTGAATACAAGAGGCACCATGAAGACTTGTCTCACTGGGAGTAATGTCTCAAACTGTCTACTCTTTGATCGTTCCCTGGAAGACCAATAGCAGTTTCCAAAGCAAATGTGGAGGCGTTCTGTAATCTATGGACCTTCAGAGTCTTGATCAAACATAGAAATTGCATCGGGATTGAATACAACATGCACCATGCAAACTTTTCTCCATGGGAGTAATGTCTCAAACTGTCTTCGCTTTGATCGTTCCTTGGAAGACCAGAAGTAGTTGCGAAGCACATCTGGAGGCATTCTGCAATCTGTGGTCCTCCAGAGTGTTCGTGAAGCACAGAAATTGCATCGGAATTGAATACAACAGGCAGAATTCGGACTTTTCTCCATGTGAGTTAATGTCTCAAACTGTCTTCGCTTTGATCGTTCCCTGGAAGACCAGAAGTAGTTGCGAAGCACATCTGGAGGCATTCTGTAATCTGTGGTCCTTCAGAGTGTTCATGAAGCACAGATATTGCATCGGGATTGAATACAACAGGCAGAATTCGGACTTTTCTCCATGTGAGTTAATGTCTCAAACTGTCTTCGCTTTGATCGTTTCCTGGAAGACCAATAGCAGTTTCCGAAGCAAATGTGGAGGCGTTCTGTAATCTATGGACATCCAGAGTATTGATCAGGCATAGAAATTACATCGGGATTGAATACAACATGTAGCATACGAACTTTTCTCCATGGGAGTAATGTCTCAAACTATCTACTTTTAGATCGCGTTCTGAAAGAGCAGTAGCAGTTTCCGAAGGACATCTGGTGGCATTCTGTACACGGATGACCTTCAGGGTGTTAATGAAACACAGACATTGCATCGGGATTGAATAAAAAAGGCACCATGTCGACTTTTCTCCGTGAAAGTAATGTCTCAAACTGTCTTCGCTTTGATCGTTCCCTGGAAGACCAGTAGTAGTTTGCGAAGCACATCTGAGAGCATTCTGTAATCTGTGGACCTTCAGAGTTTATATGAAACACAGAAATTGCATCGGAAATAAATGCAACAGGCACCATTAGGTCTTTTCTCCATTGGAGTAATATCTCTAACTTTCTACGTTTTGATCGTTTCCTGGAAGACCAATGGAAGTTTCAGAGCACATCAGGAGGCATCCTGTAATCTGTGCACCTTCAGAGTGTTGATTAAACACAGAAATTGCATCGGGATTGAATTCAACAGTCACCATGCGGCTACTTTCCACGGTAGTAATGTCTCAAGATATCTACGCTGTGATCGTTTACTGGAAGACCAGTAGTTGTTTCCGAAGCATATCTGCAGTCATTCTGTAATCTGTGGACTTTCAGAGTGCTGATGAAACATAGAAATTGTATCGGGGTTGAATACAACAGGCACCATGTGGACTTTTCTCCATGGGACAAATGTCTCAAACTGTCTACCCTTTGATCGATTCCTGGAAGACCAGAATTAGTTTCTGAAGCACATCTGGAGGCATTCTGTAATCTGTGGACCTTCAGAGTGTTGATGAAACACAGAAATTGCATCGGGATTGATTACAACAGGCACCATGCGGACTTTTCTCCATGGGAGTATTGTCTCAAACTCACTACGCTTTGATGGATTCCTGGAAGACCAGTAGTAGTTTCTGAAACACATCTGGAGGCATTCTGTAATCTGTGGACTTTCGGAGTGTTGATGAAACACAGAACTTGCATTTGGATTGAATACAACAGGAACCATGGGGACTTTCCTCCACGGGAGTAATGTCTGAAGCTGTCTACGTTGTGATCGCTTACTGGAAGACCAGTAGTTGTTTCCGAAGCACATCTGGTGTCATTCTGTAATCTGTGGACTTTCAGAGTGTTGATGAAAAACAGAACTTGCATCGGGATTGAATGCAACAGGCATCATTCGGACTTTTCTCCATGCGAATAATGTCTCAAGCTGTCTACGCTTTGATCGATTCCTAGCAAACCAGTAGTAGTTTCCGAAGCTCATCTTAAGGCATTCTGTAATCTGTGGTCCTTCAGAGTGTTGATGAAACACAGAAATTGCATCGGGATTGAATACAACAGACACCATGAAGACTTGTCTCACTGAGAGTAATGTCTCAAACTGTCTACACTTTGATCGTTCCCTGGAAGACCAATAGCAGTTTCCGAAGCAAATGTGGAGGCGTTCTGTAATCTATGGACATCCAGAGTATTGATCAGGCATAGAAATTACATCGGGATTGAATACAACATGTAGCATGCGAACTTTTCTCCATGGGAGTAATGTCTCAAACTGTCTTCGCTTTGATCGTTCCCTGGAAGACCAGAAGTAGTTGGGAAGCACATCTGGAGGCATTCTGTAATCTGTGGTCCTTCAGAGTGTTCATGAAGCACAGAAATTGCATCGGGATGGAATACAACAGGCAGAATTCAGACTTTTATCCATGTGAGTTAATGTCTCAAACTGTCTTCGCTTTGATCGTTTCCTGGAAGACCAATAGCAGTTTCCGAAGCAAATGTGGAGGCGTTCTGTAATCTATGGACATCCAGAGTATTGATCAGGCATAGAAATTACATCGGGATTGAATACAACATGTAGCATGCGAACTTTTCTCCATGGGAGTAATGTCTCAAACTATCTACTTTTAGATCGCATTCTGAAAGAGCAGTAGCAGTTTCCGAAGGACATCTGGTGGCATTCTGTACTCTGATGACCTTCAGAGTGTTAATGAAACACAGAAATTGCATCGGGACTGAATACAAAAGGCACCATGTCGACTTTTCTCCATGAAAGTGATGTCTCAAACTGTCTTCGCTTTGATCGTTCGCTGGAAGACCAGTAGTAGTTTGCGAAGCACATCTGAGAGCATTCTGTAATCTGTGGACCTTCAGAGTGTATATGAAACACAGAAATTGCATCGGGAATAAATACAACAGGCACCATTAGGGATTTACTCCATTGGAGTAATATCTCAAACTGTCTACGTTTTGATCGTTTCCTGGAAGACCAATGGAAGTTTCAGAGCACATCAGGATTCATTCTGTAATCTGTGGACCTTCATAGTGTTGATTAAACACAGAAAATGCATCGGGATTGAATACAACAGTCACCATGCGGCTACTTTCCACGGTAGTAATGTCTCAAGCTGTCTACGCTGTGATCGTCTACTGGAAGACCAGTAGTTGTTTCCGAAGCATATCTGGAGTCATTCTCTAATCTGTGGACTTTCAGAGTGCTGATGAAACATAGATATTGTATCGGGGTTGAATACAACAGGCACCATGTGGACTTTTCTATATGGGACAAAGTCTCAAACTGTCTACCCTTTGATCGATTCCTGGAAGACCAGTATTAGTTTCTGAAGCACATCTGGAGGCATTCTGTAATCTGTGGACCTTCAGAGTGTTGATGAAACACTGAAATTGCATCGGGATTGATTACAACAGGCAACATGCGGACTTTTCTCCATGGGATTAATGTCTCAAACTCACTACGCTATGATGGATTCCTGGAAGACCAGTAGTAAGTAGTTTCTGAAGCACATCTGGAGGCATTCTGTAATCTGTGGACCTTCAGAGTGTTGATGAAACACAGATATTGCATTGGGATTGAATACAACAGTAACCATGGGGACTTTTCTCCACGGGAGTAATGTCTGAAGCTGTCTACGTTGTGATAGCTTACTGGAAGACCAGTAGTTGTTTCCGAAGCACATCTGGTGTCATTCTGTAATCTGTGGACTTTCAGAGTGTTGATGAAACACAGAACTTGCATTTGGATTGAATACAACAGGAACCATGGGGACTTTTCTCCACGGGAGTAATGTCTGAAGCTCTCTACGTTGTGATCGCTTACTGGAAGACCAGTAGTTGTTTCCGAAGCACATCTGGTGTCATTCTGTAATCTGTGGACTTTCAGAGTGTTGATGAAACACAGAACTTGCATCGGGATTGAATGCAACAGGCATCATTCGGATTTTTCTCCATGCGAATAATGTCTCAAACTGTCTACGCTTTGATCGATTCCTAGAAAACCAGTAGTAGTTTCCAAAGCTCATCTGAAGGCATTCTGTAATCTGTGGTCCTTCAGAGTGTTGATGAAACACAGAAATTGCATCGGGATTGAATACAACGGGCACCAAGAAGACTTGTCTCACTGGGAGTAATGTCTCAAACTGTCTACTCTTTGATCGTTCCCTGGAAGGCCAATAGCAGTTTCCGAAGCAAATGTGGAGGCGTTCTGTAATCTATGGACCTTCAGATTCTTGATCAAACATAGAAATTGCATCGGGATTGAATACAACATGCACCATGCGAAGTTTTCTCCATGGGAGTAATGTCTCAAACTGTCTTCGCTTTGATCGTTCCCTGGAAGACCAGAAGTAGTTGCGAAGCACATCTGGAGGCATTCTGTAATCTGTGGTCCTTCAGAGTGTTCAAAAAGCACAGAAATTGCATCGGGATTGAATACAACAGGCAGAATTCGGACATTACTCATTGTGATTTAATGTCTCAAACTGTCTTCGATTTGATCGTTTCCTGGAAGACCAATAGCAGTTTCCGAAGCAAATGTGGAGGCGTTCTGTAATCTATGGACATCCAGAGTATTGGTCAGGCATAGGATTTACATCATGATTGAATACAACATGTAGCATGCGAACTTTTCTTCATGGGAGTAATGTCTCAAATTATCTACTTTTTGATTGCGTTTTGAAAAAACCGTAGCAGTTTTCGAAGGACATCTGGTGGCATTCTGTAATCTGAAGACCTTCAGAGTGTTAATGAAATACAGAAATTGCATCGGGATTGAATACAAAAGGCACCATGTCAACTTTTCTCCATGAAAGTAATGTCTCAAACTGTCTTCGCTTTGATCGTTCCCTGGAAGACCGGTAGTAGTTTGCGAAGCACATCTGAGAGCATTCTGTAATCTGTGGACCTTCAGAGTGTATATGAAACACAGAAATTGCATCGGGAATAAATACAACAGGCACCATTAGGACTTTTCTCCATTGGAGTAATATCTCAAACTGTCTACGTTTTGATCGTTTCCTGGAAGACCAATGGAAGTTTCAGAGCACATCAGGATTCATTCTGTAATCTGTTGTCCTTCAGAGTGTTGATTAAACACAGAAATTGCATTGGGATTGAATACAACAGGAACCATGGGGACTTTTCTCCACGGGAGTAATGTCTGAAGCTGTGTAGGTTGTGATCGCTTACTGGAAGACCAGTGGTTGTTTCCGACGCACATCTGGTGTCATTCTGTAATCTGTGGACTTTCGGAGTGTTGATGAAACACGGAACTTGCATTTGGATTGAATACAACAGGAACCATGGGGACTTTTCTCCACGGGAGTAATGTCTGAAGCTGTCTACGTTGTGATCGCTTACTGGAAGACCAGTAGTTGTTTCCGAAGCACATCTGGTGTCATTCTGTAATCTGTGGACTTTCAGAGTGTTGATGAAAAACAGAACTTGCATCGGGATTGAATGCAACAGGCATCATTCGGACTTTTCTCCATGCGAATAATGTCTCAAGCTGTCTACGCTTTGATCGATTCCTAGAAAACCAGTAGTAGTTTCCGAAGCTCATCTTAAGGCATTCTGTAATCGGCGGTCCTTCAGAGTGTTAATGAAACACAGAAATTGCATCGGGATTGAATACAACAGGCACCATGAAGACTTGTTTCACTGGGAGTAATGTCTCAAACTGTCTACACTTTGATCGTTCCCTGGAAGACCAATAGCAGTTTCCGAAGCAAATGTGGAGGCGTTCTGTAATCTATGGACCTTCAGAGTCTTGATCAAACATAGAAATTGCATGGGGATTGAATACAACATGCACCATGCGAACTTTTCTCCATGGGAGTAATGTCTCAAACTGTCTTCGCTTTGATCGTTCCCTGGAAGACTAGAAGTAGTTGGGAAGCACGTCTGGAGGCATTCTGTAATCTGTGGTCCTTCAGAGTGTTCATGAAGCACAGAAATTGCATCGGGATGGAATACAACAGGCAGAATTCAGACTTTTCTCCATGTGAGTTAATGTCTCAAACTGTCTTCGCTTTGATCGTTTCCTGGAGGACCAATAGCAGTTTCCGAAGCAAATGTGGAGGCGTTCTGTAATCTATGGACATCCAGAGTATTTATCAGGCATAGAAATTACATCGGGATTGAATACAACATGTAGCATGCGAACTTTTCTCCATGGGAGTAATGTCCCAAACTATCTACTTTTAGATCGCATTCTGAAAGAGCAGTAGCAGTTTCCGAAGGACATCTGGTGGCATTCTGTACTCTGATGACCTTCAGAGTGTTAATGAAACACAGAAATTGCATCGGGACTGAATACAAAAGGCACCATGTCGACTTTTCTCCATGAAAGTAATGTCTCAAACTGTCTTCGCTTTGATCGTTCGCTGGAAGACCAGTAGTAGTTTGCGAAGCACATCTGAGAGCATTCTGTAATCTGTGTACCTTCAGAGTGTATATGAAACACAGAAATTGCATCGGGAATAAATACAACAGGCACCATTAGGATTTTTCTCCATTGGAGTAATATCTCAAACTGTCTACGTTTTGATCGTTTCCTCGAAGACCAATGGAAGTTTCAGAGCACATCAGGATTCATTCTGTAACCTGTGGACCTTCAGAGTGTTGATTAAAAACAGAAATTGCATCGGGATTGAATACAACAGTCACCATGCGGCTACTTTCCACGGTAGTAATGTCTCAAGCTGTCTACGCTGTGATCGTTTACTGGAAGACCAACAGTTGTTTCCGAAGCATATCTGGAGTCATTCTTTAATCTGTGGACTTTCAGAGTGCTGATGAAACATAGAAATTGTATCGGGGTTGAATACAACAGGCACCATGTGGACTTTTCTATATGGGACAAAGTCTCAAACTGTCTACCCTTTGATCGATTCCTGGAAGACCAGTATTAGTTTCAGAAGCACATCTGGAGGCATTCTGTAATCTGTGGACCTTCAGAGTGTTGATGAAACACAGAAATTGCATCGGGAATAAATACAACAGGCACCATTAGGAATTTTCTCCATTGGAGTAATATCTCAAACTGTCTACGTTTTGATCGTTTCCTGGAAGACCAATGGAAGTTTCAGAGCACATCAGGATTCATTCTGTAACCTGTGGACCTTCAGAGTGTTGATTAAACACAGAAATTGCATCGCCATTCAAAACAACAGTCACCATGCGGCTACTTTCCACGGTAGTAATGTCTCAAGCTGTCTACGCTGTGATCGTCTACTGGAAGACCAGTAGTTGTTTCCGAAGCATATATGGAGTCATTCTCTAATCTGTGGACTTTCAGAGTGCTGATGAAACATAGATATTGTATCGGGGTTGAATACAACAGGCACCATGTGGACTTTTCTATATGGGACAAAGTCTCAAACTGTCTACCCTTTGATCGATTCCTGGAAGACCAGTATTAGTTTCTGAAGCACATCTGGAGGCATTCTGTAATCTGTGGACCTTCAGAGTGTTGATGAAACACTGAAATTGCATCGGGATTGATTACAACAGGCAACATGCGGACTTTTCTCCATGGGATTAATGTCTCAAACTCACTACGCTATGATGGATTCCTGGAAGACCAGTAGTAAGTAGTTTCTGAAGCACATCTGGAGGCATTCTGTAATCTGTGGACCTTCAGAGTGTTGATGAAACACAGATATTGCATTGGGATTGAATACAACAGTAACCATGGGGACTTTTCTCCACGGGAGTAATGTCTGAAGCTGTCTACGTTGTGATCGCTTACTGGAAGACCAGTAGTTGTTTCCGAAGCACATCTGGTGTCATTCTGTAATCTGTGGACTTTCAGAGTGTTGATGAAACACAGAACTTGCATTTGGATTGAATACAACAGGAACCATGGGGACTTTTCTCCACGGGAGTAATGTCTGAAGCTGTCTACGTTGTGATCGCTTACTGGAAGACCAGTAGTTGTTTCCGAAGCACATCTGGTGTCATTCTGTAATCTGTGGACTTTCAGAGTGTTGATGAAACACAGAACTTGCATCGGGATTGAATGCAACAGGCATCATTCGGATTTTTCTCCATGCGAATAATGTCTCAAACTGTCTACGCTTTGATCGATTCCTAGAAAACCAGTAGTAGTTTCCAAAGCTCATCTGAAGGCATTCTGTAATCTGTGGTCCTTCAGAGTGTTGATGAAACACAGAAATTGCATCGGGATTGAATACAACGGGCACCAAGAAGACTTGTCTCACTGGGAGTAATGTCTCAAACTGTCTACTCTTTGATCGTTCCCTGGAAGGCCAATAGCAGTTTCCGAAGCAAATGTGGAGGCGTTCTGTAATCTATGGACCTTCAGATTCTTGATCAAACATAGAAATTGCATCGGGATTGAATACAACATGCACCATGCGAAGTTTTCTCCATGGGAGTAATGTCTCAAACTGTCTTCGCTTTGATCGTTCCCTGGAAGACCAGAAGTAGTTGCGAAGCACATCTGGAGGCATTCTGTAATCTGTGGTCCTTCAGAGTGTTCAAAAAGCACAGAAATTGCATCGGGATTGAATACAACAGGCAGAATTCGGACATTACTCATTGTGATTTAATGTCTCAAACTGTCTTCGATTTGATCGTTTCCTGGAAGACCAATAGCAGTTTCCGAAGCAAATGTGGAGGCGTTCTGTAATCTATGGACATCCAGAGTATTGGTCAGGCATAGGATTTACATCATGATTGAATACAACATGTAGCATGCGAACTTTTCTTCATGGGAGTAATGTCTCAAATTATCTACTTTTTGATTGCGTTTTGAAAAAACCGTAGCAGTTTTCGAAGGACATCTGGTGGCATTCTGTAATCTGAAGACCTTCAGAGTGTTAATGAAATACAGAAATTGCATCGGGATTGAATACAAAAGGCACCATGTCAACTTTTCTCCATGAAAGTAATGTCTCAAACTGTCTTCGCTTTGATCGTTCCCTGGAAGACCGGTAGTAGTTTGCGAAGCACATCTGAGAGCATTCTGTAATCTGTGGACCTTCAGAGTGTATATGAAACACAGAAATTGCATCGGGAATAAATACAACAGGCACCATTAGGACTTTTCTCCATTGGAGTAATATCTCAAACTGTCTACGTTTTGATCGTTTCCTGGAAGACCAATGGAAGTTTCAGAGCACATCAGGATTCATTCTGTAATCTGTGGACCTTCAGAGTGTTGATTAAACACAGAAATTGCATTGGGATTGAATACAACAGGAACCATGGGGACTTTTCTCCACGGGAGTAATGTCTGAAGCTGTGTAGGTTGTGATCGCTTACTGGAAGACCAGTGGTTGTTTCCGACGCACATCTGGTGTCATTCTGTAATCTGTGGACTTTCGGAGTGTTGATGAAACACGGAACTTGCATTTGGATTGAATACAACAGGAACCATGGGGACTTTTCTCCACGGGAGTAATGTCTGAAGCTGTCTACGTTGTGATCGCTTACTGGAAGACCAGTAGTTGTTTCCGAAGCACATCTGGTGTCATTCTGTAATCTGTGGACTTTCAGAGTGTTGATGAAAAACAGAACTTGCATCGGGATTGAATGCAACAGGCATCATTCGGACTTTTCTCCATGCGAATAATGTCTCAAGCTGTCTACGCTTTGATCGATTCCTAGAAAACCAGTAGTAGTTTCCGAAGCTCATCTTAAGGCATTCTGTAATCGGCGGTCCTTCAGAGTGTTAATGAAACACAGAAATTGCATCGGGATTGAATACAACAGGCACCATGAAGACTTGTTTCACTGGGAGTAATGTCTCAAACTGTCTACACTTTGATCGTTCCCTGGAAGACCAATAGCAGTTTCCGAAGCAAATGTGGAGGCGTTCTGTAATCTATGGACCTTCAGAGTCTTGATCAAACATAGAAATTGCATGGGGATTGAATACAACATGCACCATGCGAACTTTTCTCCATGGGAGTAATGTCTCAAACTGTCTTCGCTTTGATCGTTCCCTGGAAGACTAGAAGTAGTTGGGAAGCACGTCTGGAGGCATTCTGTAATCTGTGGTCCTTCAGAGTGTTCATGAAGCACAGAAATTGCATCGGGATGGAATACAACAGGCAGAATTCAGACTTTTCTCCATGTGAGTTAATGTCTCAGACTGTCTTCGCTTTGATCGTTTCCTGGAGGACCAATAGCAGTTTCCGAAGCAAATGTGGAGGCGTTCTGTAATCTATGGACATCCAGAGTATTTATCAGGCATAGAAATTACATCGGGATTGAATACAACATGTAGCATGCGAACTTTTCTCCATGGGAGTAATGTCCCAAACTATCTACTTTTAGATCGCATTCTGAAAGAGCAGTAGCAGTTTCCGAAGGACATCTGGTGGAATTCTGTACTCTGATGACCTTCAGAGTGTTAATGAAACACAGAAATTGCATCGGGACTGAATACAAAAGGCACCATGTCGACTTTTCTCCATGAAAGTAATGTCTCAAACTGTCTTCGCTTTGATCGTTCGCTGGAAGACCAGTAGTAGTTTGCGAAGCACATCTGAGAGCATTCTGTAATCTGTGTACCTTCAGAGTGTATATGAAACACAGAAATTGCATCGGGAATAAATACAACAGGCACCATTAGGATTTTTCTCCATTGGAGTAATATCTCAAACTGTCTACGTTTTGATCGTTTCCTCGAAGACCAATGGAAGTTTCAGAGCACATCAGGATTCATTCTGTAACCTGTGGACCTTCAGAGTGTTGATTAAAAACAGAAATTGCATCGGGATTGAATACAACAGTCACCATGCGGCTACTTTCCACGGTAGTAATGTCTCAAGCTGTCTACGCTGTGATCGTTTACTGGAAGACCAACAGTTGTTTCCGAAGCATATCTGGAGTCATTCTTTAATCTGTGGACTTTCAGAGTGCTGATGAAACATAGAAATTGTATCGGGGTTGAATACAACAGGCACCATGTGGACTTTTCTATATGGGACAAAGTCTCAAACTGTCTACCCTTTGATCGATTCCTGGAAGACCAGTATTAGTTTCAGAAGCACATCTGGAGGCATTCTGTAATCTGTGGACCTTCAGAGTGTTGATGAAACACAGAAATTGCATCGGGAATAAATACAACAGGCACCATTAGGAATTTTCTCCATTGGAGTAATATCTCAAACTGTCTACGTTTTGATCGTTTCCTGGAAGACCAATGGAAGTTTCAGAGCACATCAGGATTCATTCTGTAACCTGTGGACCTTCAGAGTGTTGATTAAACACAGAAATTGCATCGCCATTCAAAACAACAGTCACCATGCGGCTACTTTCCACGGTAGTAATGTCTCAAGCTGTCTACGCTGTGATCGTCTACTGGAAGACCAGTAGTTGTTTCCGAAGCATATATGGAGTCATTCTCTAATCTGTGGACTTTCAGAGTGCTGATGAAACATAGATATTGTATCGGGGTTGAATACAACAGGCACCATGTGGACTTTTCTATATGGGACAAAGTCTCAAACTGTCTACCCTTTGATGGATTCCTGGAAGACCAGTATTAGTTTCTGAAGCACATCTGGAGGCATTCTGTAATCTGTGGACCTTCAGAGTGTTGAATAAACAAAGATATTGCATTGGGATTGAATACAACAGGAACCATGGGGACTTTTCTCCACGGGAGTAATGTCTGAAGCTGTGTAGGTTGTGATCGCTTACTGGAAAATCAGTGGTTGTTTCCGAAGCACATCTGGTGTCATTCTGTAATCTGTGGACTTTCGGAGTGTTGATGAAATACGGAACTTGCATTTGGATTGAATACAACAGGAACGATGGGGACTTTTCTCCACGGGAGTAATGTCTCAAGCTGTCTACGCTTTGATCGATTCCTAGAAAACCAGTAGTAGTTTCCGAAGCTCATCTTAAGGTATTCTGTAATCTGTGGTCCTTCAGAGTGTTGATGAAACACAGAAATTGCATCGGGATTGAATACAACAGACACCATGAAGACTTGTCTCACTGGGAGTAATGTCTCAAATTGTCTACACTTTGATCGTTCCCTGGAAGACCAATAGCAGTTTCCGAAGCAAATGTGGAGGCGTTCTGTAATCTATGGACCTTCAGATTCTTGATCAATTATAGAAATTGCATCGGGATTGGATACAACATGCACCATGCGAAGTTTTCTCCACGGGAGTAACGTCTAAAACTGTCTTCGCTATGATCGTTCCCTGGAAGACCAGAAGTAGTTGCGAAGCACATCTGGAGGCATTCTGTAATCTGTGGTCCTTCAGAGCGTTCATGAAGCACAGAAATTGCATCGGGATTGAATACAACAGGCAGAATTCGGACTTTACTCATTGTGATTTAATGTCTCAAACTGTCTTCGATTTGATCGTTTCCTGGAAGACCAATAGCAGCTTCCGAAGCAAATGTGGAGGCGTTCTGTAATCTATGGACATCCAGAGTATTGATCAGGCATAGGAATTACATCGGGATTGAATACAACATGTAGCATGCGAACTATTCTTCATGGGAGTAATGTCTCAAACTATCTACTTTTTGATTGCGTTTTGAAAAAACCGTAGCAGTTTCCGAAGGACATCTGGTGGCATTCTGTAATCTGAAGTCCTTCAGAGTGTTAATGAAACACAGAAATTGCATCGGGATTGAATACAAAAGGCACCATGTCAACTTTTCTCCATGAAAGTAATGTCTCAAACTGTCTTCGCTTTGATCGTTCCCTGGAAGACCGGTAGTAGTTTGCGAAGCACATCTGAGAGCATTCTGTAATCTGTGGACCTTCAGAGTGTATATGAAACACAGAAATTGCATCGGGAATAAATACAACAGGCACCATTAGGACTTTTCTCCATTGGAGTAATATCTCAAACTGTCTACGTTTTGATCGTTTCCTGGAAGACCAATGGAAGTTTCAGAGCCCATCAGGATTCATTCTGTAATCTGTGGACCTTCAGAGTGTTGATGAAACACAGTAATTGCATTGGGATTGAATACAACAGGAACCATGGGGACTTTTCTCCACGGGAGTAATGTCTGAAGCTGTGTAGGTTGTGATCGCTTACTGGAAGACCAGTGGTTGTTTCCGACGCACATCTGGTGTCATTCTGTAATCTGTGGACTTTCGGAGTGTTGATGAAACACGGAACTTGCATTTGGATTGAATACAACAGGAACCATGGGGACTTTTCTCCATGGGAGTAATGTCTGAAGCTGTCTACGCTTTGATCGATTCCTAGAAAACCAGTAGTAGTTTCCGAAGCTCATCTTAAGGCATTCTGTAATCTGTGGTCCTTCAGAGTGTTGATGAAACACAGAAATTGCATCGGGATTGAATACAACATGCACCATGCGAACTTTTCTCCATGGGAGTAATGTCTCAAACTGTCTTCGCTTTGATCGTTCCCTGGAAGACCAGAAGTAGTTGGGAAGCACGTCTGGAGGCATTCTGTAATCTGTGGTCCTTCAGAGTGTTCATGAAGCACAGAAATTGCATCGGGATGGAATACAACAGGCAGAATTCAGACTTTTCTCCATGTGAGTTAATGTCTCAAACTGTCTTCGCTTTGATCGTTTCCTGGAAGACCAATAGCAGTTTCCGAAGCAAATGTGGAGGCGTTCTGTAATCTATGGACAACCAGAGTATTGATCAGGCATAGAAATTACATCGGGATTGAATACAACATGTAGCATGCGAACTTTTCTCCATGGGAGTAATGTCCCAAACTATCTACTTTTAGATCGCATTCTGAAAGAGCAGTAGCAGTTTCCGAAGGACATCTGGTGGCATTCTGTACTCTGATGACCTTCAGAGTGTTAATGAAACACAGAAATTGCATCGGGACTGAATACAAAAGGCACCATGTCGACTTTTCTCCATGAAAGTAATGTCTCAAACTGTCTTCGCTTTGATCGTTCGCTGGAAGACCAGTAGTAGTTTGCGAAGCACATCTGAGAGCATTCTGTAATCTGTGGACCTTCAGAGTGTATGTGAAACACAGAAATTTAATCGGGAATAAATACAACAGGCACCATTAGGATTTATCTCCATTGGAGTAATATCTAAAACTGTCTACGTTTTGATCGTTTCCTCGAAGACCAATGGAAGTTTCAGAGCACATCAGGATTCATTCTGTAACCTGTGGACCTTCAGAGTGTTGATTAAAAACAGAAATTGCATCGGGATTGAATACAACAGTCACCATGCGGCTACTTTCCACGGTAGTAATGTCTCAAGCTGTCTACGCTGTGATCGTTTACTGGAAGACCAGTAGTTGTTTCCGAAGCATATCTGGAGTCATTCTCTAATCTGTGGACTTTCAGAGTGCTGATGAAACATAGAAATTGTATCGGGGTTGAATACAACAGGCACCATGTGGACTTTTCTATATGGGACAAAGTCTCAAACTGTCTACCCTTTGATCGATTCCTGGAAGACCAGTATTAGTTTCTGAAGCACATCTGGAGGCATTCTGTAATCTGTGGACCTTCAGAGTGTTGAATAAAAACAGATATTGCATTGGGATTGAATACAACAGGAACCATGGGGACTTTTCTCCACGGGAGAAATGTCTGAAGCTGTGTACGTTGTGATCGCTTACTGGAAAACGAGTGGTTGTTTCCGAAGCACATCTGGTGTCATTCTGTAATCTGTGGACTTTCGGAGTGTTGATGAAACACGGAACTTGCATTTGGATTGAATACAACAGGAATCATGGGGACTTTTCTCCAAGGGAGTAATGTCTGAAGCTGTCTACGTTGTGATCGCTTACTGGAAAACCAGTAGTTGTTTCCGAAGCACATCTGGTGTCATTCTGTAATCTGTGGATTTTCAGAGTGTTGATGAAAAACAGAACTTGCATCGGGATTGAATGCAACGGGCATCATTCGGACTTTTCTCCATGCGAATAATGTCTCAAGCTGTCTACGCTTTGATCGATTCCTAGAAAACCAGTAGTAGTTTCCGAAGCTCATCTTAAGGCATTCTGTAATCTGTGGTCCTTCAGAGTGTTGATGAAACACAGAAATTGCATCAGGATTGAATACAACAGACACCATGAAGACTTGTCTCACTGGGAGTAATGTCTCAAACTGTCTACACTTTGATCGTTCCCTGGAAGACCAATAGCAGTTTCCGAAGCAAATGTGGAGGCGTTCTGTAATCTATGGACCCTTAGAGTCTTGATCAAACATAGAAATTGCATCGGGATTGAATACAACATGCACCATGCGAACTTTTCTCCATGGGAGTAATGTCTCAAACTGTCTTCGCTTTGATCGTTCCCTGGAAGACCAGAAGTAGTTGGGAAGCACGTCTGGAGGCATTCTGTAATCTGTGGTCCTTCAGAGTGTTCATGAAGCACAGAAATTGCATCGGGATTGAATACAACAGGCAGAATTCGGACTTTACTCATTGTGATTTAATGTCTCAAACTGTCTTCGATTTGATCGTTTCCTGGAAGACCAATAGCAGTTTCCGAAGCAAATGTGGAGGCGTTCTGTAATCTATGGACATCCAGAGTATTGATCAGGCATAGGAATTACATCGGGATTGAATACAACATTAGCATGCGAACTTTTCTTCATGGGAGTAATGTCTCAAACTATCTACTTTTGATTGCGTTTTTAAAAAACCGTAGCAGTTTCCGAAGGACATCTGGTGGCATACTGTAATCTGAAGACCTTCAGAGTGTTAATGAAACACAGATATTGCATCGGGATTGAATACAAAAGGCACCATGTCAACTTTTCTCCATAAAAGTAATGTCTCAAACTGTCTTCGCTTTCATCGTTCCCTGGAAGACCGGTAGTAGTTTGCGAAGCACATCTGAGAGCATTCTGTAATCTGTGGACCTTCAGAGTGTATATGAAACACAGAAATTGCATCGGGAATAAATACAACAGGCACCATTAGGACTTTTCTCCATTGGAGTAATATCTCAAACTGTCTACGTTTTGATCGTTTCCTGGAAGACCAATGGAAGTTTCAGAGCACATCAGGAGGCATTCTGTAATCTGCGAACCTTCAGAGTGTTGATAAACACAGAAATTGCATCGGGATTGAATACAACAGTCACCATGCGGCTATTTTCCACGGTAGTAATGTCTCAAGCTGTCTACGCTGTGATCGTTTACTGGAAGACCAGTAGTTGTTTCCGAAGCATATCTGGAGTCATTCTCTAATCTGTGGACTTTCAGAGTGTTGATGAAACACAGAAATTGCATCGGGATTGATTACAACAGGCACCTTGCGGACTTTCCTCCATAGGAGTAATGTCTCAAACTCACTACGCTTTGATGGATTCCTGGAAGTCCAGTAGTAGTTTCTGAAGCACATCTGGAGACATACTGTAATCTGTGGACCTTCAGAGTGTTGATGAAACACAGTAATTGCATTGGGATTGAATACAACAGGAACCATGGGGACTTTTCTACACGGGAGTAATGTCTGAAGCTGTCTACGTTGTGATCGCTTACTGGAAGACCAGTAGTTGTTTCCGAAGCACATCTGGTGTCATTCTGTAATCTGTGGACTTTCGGAGTGTTGATGAAACACAGAACTTGCATCGGGATTGAATTCAACAGACATCATTCGGACTTTTCTCCATGCGAATAATGTCTCAAGCTGTCTACGCTTTGATCGATTCCTAGAAAACCAGTAGTAGTTTCCGAAGCTCATCTTAAGGCATTCTGTAATCTGTGGTGCTTCAGAGTGTTGATGAAACACAGAAATTGCATCGGGATTGAATACAACAGACACCATGAAGACTTGTCTCACTGGGAGTAATGTCTCAAACTGTCTACTCTTTGATCGTTCCCTGGAAGACCAATAGCAGTTTCCGAAGCAAATGTGGAGGCGTTCTGTAATCTATGGACCTTCAGAGTCTTTATCAAACATAGAAATTGCATCGGGATTGAATATAACATGCACCATGCGAACTTTTCTCCATGGGAGTAATGTCTCAAACTGTCTTCGATTAGATCGTTTCCTGGAAGACCAATAGCAGTTTCCGAAGCAAATGTGGAGGCGTTCTGTAATCTATGGACATCCAGAGACTTCATCAAACATAGAAATTGCATCGGGATTGAATACAACATGCACCATGCGAACTTTTCTCCACGGGAGTAATGTCTCAAACTGTCTACCCTTTGATCGATTCCTGGAAGACCAGTATTAGTTTCTGAAGCACATCTGGAGGCATTCTGTAATCTGTGGACCTTCAGAGTGTTGATGAAACACAGAAATTGCATCTGGATTGAATACAACAGGCACCATGAAGACTTGTCTCACTGGGAGTAATGTCTCAAACTGTCTTCGCACTGATCGTTCACGGGAAGAGCAGTAGCAGTTTCCGAAGCACATCTGGATTCATTCTGTAATCTGCGGACCTTCTGAGTGTTGATGAAACTCAGATATTGCATCGGGAATGAATACAACAGGCACCATGCAGACTTTTCTCCATTGGAGTAGTATCTCAAACTGTCTACGCTGTGATAGTTTCCTCTAAGACCAACAGTAGTTTCCGAGCACATCAGAAGGCATTCTGTAATCTGTCGACATTCAGACTGATGATGAACAACAGAAATTGCATCGGGATTGAATACACAGCCACCATGCGGACTTTTCTAACTGGTAGTAATGTCTCAAACTGTCTACGCTTTGATCGTTCCCTGGAAGACCAGAAGTAGCTTCGAAGCACTTCTGGAGGCATTCTGTAATCTGTGGTTCTTCAGAGTGTTGATGAAACACAGAAATTGCATCGGGATTGAATACAACAAGCACCATGCGGACTTTTCTCCATGGGATTAATGTCGCAAACTGTCTTCGCTTCGATCGTTCCCTGGAAGACCAGTAGAAGTTTGCGAAGCACATCTGAGAGCATTCTGTAATCTGTGGACCCTCAGAGTGTTGATGAAACACAGAAATTGCATCGGGATTGAATACAACAGGCACGATACGGACTTTTCTCCATGGGAGTAATGTCTCAAATCACTACGCTTTGATCGATTCCTGGAAGAGCAGTAGTAGTTTCTGAAGCACATCTGGAGGCATTCTGTAATCTGTGGACCTTCAGAGTGTTAATGAATCACAGAAATTGCATCGGGATTGAATACAACAGACACCATGCGGTTTTTACTCAATAAGAGTAATGTCTCAAACTGTCTACGCTTTGATCGTTCCCTGGGAGACCAGAAGTAGTTTCGAAGCACATCTGGAGGCATTCTGTAATCTGTGGTCCTTCAGAGTGTTGACGAAACACAGAAATTGCATCGGGATTGAATACAACAGGCACCATGCGGACTTTTCTCCATGGGGTAATGTCTCAAATTTTCTTCGCTTTGATCGTTCAATGGAAGACCAATAGTAGTTTCAGAAGCACATCTGAGAGCATTCTGTAATCTGTGGACCTTCAGAGTGTTGATGAAACACAGAAATTGCTTCGGGATTGTTTGCAACAGGAACCATGAGGACTTTTATCCATGGGAGCAATGTCTCAAACTGTCTACTTATTGATCGCGTTCTGAAAGACCAGTAGTAGTTCCCGAAGCACATCTGGAGGCATTCTGTAATCTGATGACGTTCAGAGTGTTGATGAAACACAGAAATTGCATCAGGGTTGAATACAAAAGGTACCATGTCGCCTTTTCTCCAAGGGGGTAATGCCTCAAACTTTCTTCGCTTTGATCGTTCCCTGGAAGACCAGTAGTAGTTTCCGAAGCACATCTGGAGGCATTCTGTAATCTGTGGATCTGCAGAGTGTTGATGAAAAACAGATATTGCATCGCAATTGAAAACAACAGGCACCAAGCGGACTTTTCTCCAAGGCAGTAATTTCTGAAAATGTCTACGCTTTGATCGATTCCTGGAAGACCAGTATTAGTTTCCAAAGCACATCTGGAGGCATTCAGTATCTGTGGTTTTTCACAGTGTTGCTTAAACACAGAAATTGCATCGGGATGAAACCAAAAGGCACCATGCGGCTCTTTTCCACGGGAGTAATGACTCAAACTGTCTACGATTTGATCGATTCCTGGACGACATGTAGTAGTTTCTGAAGCACATGTGGAGTCAATCTGTAATCTGTGGACCTTCAGAGTGTTGATGAAACACAGAAATTGCATCGGGATTGAATACAACAGGCACCAGGCGGACCTTTCTCCATGGTAGTAATGTCTCAAAGTGTCTACGCTTTCATCGATTAATGGAAGACCAGTAATAGTTTCTGAAGCACATTTGGAGGCATTTTGTAATCTGTGGACCTTCAGGGTGTTGATGAAACTCAGAAATTGCATCGGGATTGAATACAACAGGCACTATGCGGACTTTTCCCCATGGTAGTTATGTCTCAAACTGTCTACGCTTTCATCTTTTCCTGGAAGACCAGTAATAGATTCTGAAGCACATCTGGAGGCATTCTGTAATCTGTGGACCTTCAGAGTGTTGATGAAACAAAGAAATTGCATCGGGATTGAATACAACTGGCACCATGCGGACTTTTCTCCATGGGAGTAATGTCTCAAAGTCTCTACGCTTTGATCGATCCATGGAAGACCAGTAGAAGTTTCAGAAGTAACATCTGGAACCATTCTGTAATCTGTGGACATTCAGAGTGTTGATTAAACACAAAAATTGCATCTTGAATGAATACAACATGCACCATGAAGAATTTTCTCATTGGGAGTAATGTCTCAAACTGTCTACACTTTGAGCGTTCCCTGTAGTAGTTTCCGAAGCACATCTAGAGGCATTCTGCAAACTGTGGACAATTAGAGTGTTAATGAAACACAGAAATTGCATCGGGAATGAATACAACAGGCACCATGCGGACTTTTCTCCATGGGAGTAATGTTTCAAAGTCTCTACGCTTTGATCGATTCCTGGAAGACCAGAAGTAGTTTCGAAGTACATCTGGAGGCATCGTGAAATTTGCGGACCTTCAGAATGTTGATGAAACACAGAAATTGCATCGAAATGGAATACAACAGGAACCATGAGCAATTTTCTCCATGGAAGTAATGTCTCAAACTGTCTACGCTTTGATTGTTCCCTGGAAGACCTGTAGCAGTTTCCGAAGCACATCTGGATTCATTCTGTAATCTGCGGACATTCGGAGTGTTGATGAAACACAGAAATTGCATCGGGGTTGAATACAACAGGCACAATGCGGTCTATTCTCCATCGGTGTAATGTCTCAAACTGTCTACGCTGTGATCGTTAACTAGAAGACCAATAGTAGTTTCAGAAGCACATTTGGAGGCATTCTGTGAACTGTGGACCTTCAGAGTGTTGATGAAACACAGAAATTGCATCGGGATTGAATTCAACAGCCACCATTCGGTCTTTTCTCCATGGGAGTAATGTCTGAAACTGTCTACGCTTTGATCGTTCCCTGGAAGACCAGTAGTGGTTTGCAAAGCACATCTTGGAGCATTCTGTGATCTGAGGACCTTCAGAGTGTTGATGAAACACAGAAATTGCTTCGGGATTGTTTACACCAGGCACCATGAGGCTTTTATCCTTGGGAGTAATGTCTCAAAATGTCTACATATTGATTGCGTTCTGAAAGACCAGTAGTAGTTTCCGAAGCACATCTGGAGGCATTCTGTAATCTGATGACCTTCAGAGTGTTGATGAAACACAGAAATTGCAACGGGATTCAATACAAAAGGCACCATGTCGACTTCTCTCCATGCGAGTAATGTCTCAAACTGTCGTCGCTTTTATCGTTCCCTGGAAGACTAGTAGTAGTTTGCGAAGCACATCTGAGAGCATTCTGTAATCTGTGGACCTTCAGAGTGTTGATGAAACACAGAAATTGCTTCGGGATTGTTTACAACAGGAACCAGAGGCCTTTTATCCATGGGAGTAATGTCTCAAAATGTCTACGCTTTCTTCGATTCCTGGAAGACCAACAGTAGGTTCCGTAGCACATCTGGAGGCATTGTGTAATCTCTGGTCCTTCAGAGTGTTGATGAAAAACAGAAATTGCATCGGAATTGAATACAACAGGCACCATGCGGACTTTTCTCCATCGGAGAAATGTCTCAAACTGTCTACGCTTTGATCGATTCCTGGAAGACCAGTAGTAGTTTCTGAAGCACATCTGGAGGCATTCTGTAATCTGTGGACCTTCAGAGTGTTGACGAAACACAGAAATTGCATCGGGTTTGAATACAATAGGCTCCTTGCGGACTTTTTCCATGGGAGTAATGTCTCAAACTCTCTACACTTTGATCGATTCCTGGAAGACCAGTAGTACTTTCTGAAGCACATCTGGATGCATTCTGTAATCTGTGGACCTTCAGAGTGTTGATGAAACACAGAAATTGCATCGGGATTGCATACAACAGGAACCATGGGGACTTTTCTCCACCGGAGTAATGTCTCAAGCTGTCTACGCTGTGATCGTTTACTGGAAGACCAGTAGTTCTTTCCGAAGCACATCTGGAGTCATTCTCTAATCTGTGGACTTTCAGACTTTTGATGAAACATAGAAATTCCATCGGGATAGAATACAACAACCACCATGCGGACTTTTCTCCATGGTAGTAATGTCTCAAACTGTCTACGATTTGATCGATTCCTGGGAGACCAGTAGTAGTTTCTGAAGCTCATCTGGAGGCATTCTGTAATCTGTGGGCCTTCAGAGTGTTGATGAAACATAGAAATTGCATCGGGATTGAATACAACAGGCACCATGCGGACTTTTTCCATGGGAGTAATGTCTCAAACTGTATATCATTTGATCGATTCCTGGATTATATGTAGTAGTTTCTGAAGCATAACTGGAGGCATTCTGTAAACTGTGGACCTTCAGAGTGTTGATGAAACACAGAAATTGCATCGGGATTGAATACAACAGGCATCATGCGGACTTTTCTCCACGGGAGTAATGTCTCAAGCTATGTACGCTGTGATCGTTTACTGGAAGACCAGTAGTAGTTTCCGAAGCACTTCTGGAATCATTCTCTAATCTGTGGACCTTCAGAGTGTTGATGAAAGACAGAAATTGCATCGGGAATGAATACAACAGGCACCATGTAGACTTTTCTCCATTGGAGTAATATCTCAAACTGTCTACGCTTTGATCGTTTCCTGGAATCCCAGAAGTAGTTTCGAAGCACACCTGGAGGCATTCTGTAATCTGTGGTCCTTCAGAGTGTTGATGAAACACAAAAATTGCATCTTGATTGAATGCAACAGGCACCATGCGGATTTTTTCCATGGCAGTAATGTCTCAAGCTGTCTACGCTGTGATCGTTTACTGGAAGACCAGTAGTTGTTTGCGAAGCACAACTGGAGTCATTCTGTAATCTGATGGCCTTCAGAGTGTTGATGAAACACAGAAATTGCATCAGAGTTGAATACAAAAGGTACCATTTCATATTTTCTCCATGGGAGTAATGTCTCAAACTGTCTTCATTTTGATCGTTCCCTGGAAGACCAGTAGTAGTTTGCGAAGCACATCTGAGAGCAATCTGCAATCTGTGGACTTTCTGAGTGTTGATGAAATACAGAAATTGCTTCGGGACTGAATACAACGGGCTTCATGCAGACTTTTCTCCATGCGAGTAAGGTCTCAAACTGAGTACGCTGTGATCGATTCCTGGAAAACAAGTAGTAGTTTCCGAAGCTCATCTGGGGGCGTTCTGTTATCTGCGGACCTTCAGAGTGTTGATGAATCACAGACATTGCATCAGGGTTGAATACAATAGGTACTATGTCGACTTTTCTCCATGGGAGTAGTGTCTCAAACTTGCTACGCTGTGATCGTTTCCTGGAAGACCAACAGTAGTTCCCGAGCACATCAGGAGATATTCCGTAATCTGTGGACATTCAGACTGTTGATGTAACACAGAAATTGCATCGCGATTGAATACAACTTGACCATGCCGACTTTTCTCCATGGGAGTAATGTCTCAAACTGTCTACTATTTGATCGCGTTCTGATAAACCAGAAGTAGTTTCCGAAGCACATCTGGAGGCATTCTGTAATCTGATTACCTTCAGAGTGTTGATGAAACACAGAAATTGCATCAGGGTTGAATAAAAAAGGTACCATGTCGACTTTTCTCCATGGGAGTAATGTCTCGAACTGTCTTCACTTTGATCGTTCCCTGGAAGACCAGTAGTAGTTTGCGAAGCACATCTGAGAGCATTCTGTAATCTGTGGATCTTCAGAGTGTTGATGAAACACAGAAATTGCTTCGGGATTGAATACAACTGGCACCATGCGGACTTTTCTCAATGGGAGTAATGTCTTAAATTTTCTTCCATCTGATCGTTCCCTGGAAGACCAATAGCAGTTTCCGAAGCAAATGTGGAGGCGTTCTGTACTCTATGGACCTTCAGAGTCTTGATCAAACATAGAAATTGCATCGGGATTGAATACAATTGGCACCATGCGAACTTTTCTCCATGGAAGTAATGTCTCAATTTATATACACTTTGATCGATTCCTGGAAGACCAGTAGTAGTTTCTGAAGCATACTGTAATCTTTGGACCTTCAGAGTGTTAATGAAACTCAGAAATTGCATCCTGATGGAATACAACAGGCACCATGGGGACTTTTCTCCACGGGAGTAATGTCTTAAGCTGTCTACGCTGTGATCGTTTACTGGAAGACCGATAGTTGTTTCCGAAACACATCTGGAGTCATTCTCTAATCTGTGGACTTTCAGAGTGTTGATGAAACATAGAAATAGCATCGGGATTGAATACAACAGGCTCCATGCGGACTTTTCTATATGGGAGAAATGTCTCTAACTGTCTAATTTTTGATCGCGTTCTGAAAGCCCAGTAGTAGTTTCCGAAGCACATCTGGAGGCATTCTGTAATCTGTTGAACTTCAAAGTGTTGATGAAACACAGAAATTGCATCGGGATTGCATACAACAGGC
Organism: Schistocerca gregaria; assembly: GCF_023897955.1. Lineage (NCBI taxonomy): Eukaryota > Metazoa > Arthropoda > Insecta > Orthoptera > Acrididae > Schistocerca > Schistocerca gregaria. The sequence goes on along the minus strand of NC_064930.1, from coordinate 10,245,137 downwards.
ACCATGGGGACTTTTCTCCACCGGAGTAATGTCTCAAGCTGTCTACGCTGTGATCGTTTACTGGAAGACCAGTAGTTGTTTCCGAAGCACATCTGGAGTCATTCTCTAATCTGGGGACTTTCAGAGTTTTGATGAAACATAGAAATTCCATCGGGATTCAATACAATAGGCACCATGCGGACTTTTCTCCATGGTGGCAATGTCTCAAACTATCTACGATTTGATCGATTCCTGGAAGACCAGTAGTAGTTTCTGAAGCACATCTGGACGCATTCTGTAATCTGTGGACCTTCAGAGTGTTGCTGAAACACAGAAATTGTATTGGGATTGAATACAACAGGCATCATGCGGACTTTTCTCCAAGGGAGTAATGTCTCAAGCTGTCTACGCTGTGACCGTTTACTGGAAGATCAGTAGTTGTTCCCGAAGCACTTCTGGAATCATTCTCTAATCTGTGGACTTTCAGAGTGTTGATGAAACATAGAAATTGCATCGGAATTGAATACAACAGGCACCAAGCGGACTTTTCGCCATCGGAGAAATGTCTCAAACTGTCTACGCTTTGATCGATTCCTGGAAGATCAGTAGTAGTTTCTGAAGCACATCTGGATGCATTCTGTAATCTGTGGACCTTCAGAGTGTTGATGAAACACAGAAATTGCTTCGGGATTGCATACAACAGGCACCATAGGGACTTTTCTCCACCGGAGTAATGTCTCAAGCTGTCTACGCTGTAATCGTTTACTGGAAGACCAATAGTTGTTTCCGAAGCACATCTGGAGTCATTCTCTAATCTGTGGACTTTCAGACTTTTGATGAAACATAGAAATTCCATCGGGATTGAATACAACAGGCACCATGCGGACTTTTCTCCATGGTAGTAGTGTCTCAAACTGTCTACGATTTGATCGATTCCTGGAAGACCAGTAGTAGTTTCTGAAGCACATCTGGAGGCATTCTGTAATCTGTGGACCTTCAGAGTGTTCATGAAGCACAGAAATTGCATCGGGATTGAATACAACAGGCTCCATGCGGACTTTTCTCCATGGGAGTAATGTCTCAAACTTTCTACGTTTTGATCGATTCCTGGAAGACCAGTAGTAGTTTCTGGAGCACGTCTGGATGCATTCTGTAATCTGTGGACCTTCAGAGTGTTGATGAAACAAAGAAATTGCATCGGGATTGAATACAACAGGCACCATGGGGACTTTTCTCCGTGGGAGAAATGTCTCAAACTGTCTGCGCTTTGATCGATTCCTGGAAGACCAGTAGTAGTTTCCGAAGCACATCTGGAGGCATTCTGTAATCTGTGTACTTTCAGAGTGTTGATGAAACACAGAAATTGCATCGGGATTCAATACAACAGGGTCCATGCGGACTTTTCTCCATGGGAGTAATGTCTCAAGCTGTCTACGCTGTGATCGTTTATTGGAAGACCAGTAGTTGTTTCCGAAGCACTTCTGAAATCATTCTCTAATCTGTGGACTTTCAGAGTGTTGATGAAACATAGAAATTGCATCGGAACTGAATACAACAGGCACCATGCGGACTTCTCTAAATGGGATTAGAGTCTCAAACTCTCTACGCTTTGATCGTTCCCTGTAGTAGTTTCGGAAGCTCATGTGGAGGCATTCTGTAATTTGTGGACCTTCAGAGTGTTGATGAAACACAGAAATTGTATCGGGAATGAATACAACAGGCACCATTCGGACTTTTATCCATTGGAATAATATCTCGAACTGCCTACGCTGTGATCGTTTCCTGGAAGACCAACAGTAGTTTCCGAGCAAATCAGGAGGCATTCTGTAACCTGTGGACATTCAGACTGTTGATGAAACACAGAAATTGCATCGGGATTGAATACAACTGGCACCATGCGGACTTTTCTCCATGGGAGTAACGTCTCATACTGTCTTCGCTTTGATCGTTCCTTGGAAGACCAATAGCAGTTTCCGAAGAAAATGTGGAGGCGTTCTGTAATCTGTGGACCTTCAGAGTGTTGATGAAACAAAGAAATTGCATCGGGATTGTTTACAACAATCACCATGGGGACTTTTCTCCACCAGAGTAATGTCTCAAGCTGTCTACGCTGTGATCGTTCACTGGAAGACCATTAGTTGTTTCCGAAGCACATCTGGAGTCATTCTCTAATCTGTGGACTTTCAGACTTTTGATGACACATAGAAATTCCATCGGGATTGAATACAACAGGCACCATTCGAACTTTTCTCCATGGTAGTAATGTCTCAAACTGTCTACGATTTGTACGATTCCTGGAAGACCAGTAGTAGTTTCTGAAGCACATCTGGAGGCATTCTGTAATCTGTGGGCCTTCAGAGTGTTGACGAAACACAGAAATTGCATCGGGATTGAATACAACAGGCACCATGCGGACTTTTCCCATGGGAGTAATGTCTCAAACTCTCTACGCTTTTATCGATTCCTGGAAGACCAGTAGTAGTGTCCAAAGCACATCTGGAGGCATTCAGTAATATGTGGTTTTTCACAGTGTTGATTAAACACAGAAATTGCATCGGGATGAATCCACCAGTCACCATGCGGGTTTTTTCCATGGGAGTAATGTCTCAAACTGTCTACCATTTGATCGATTCCTGGAAGACATGTAGTAGTTACTGAAGCACAACTGGAGGCATTCTGTAATCTGTGGACCTTCACAGTGTTGATGAAACACAGAAATTGCATCGGGATTGAATATAACAGGCATCATGCGGACTTTTCTCCACGGGAGTAATGTCTCAAGCTGTCTACGCTGTGATCGTTTACTGGAAGACCAGTAGTTGTTTCCGAAACAGTTCTGGAATCAATCTCTAATCTGTGGACGTTCAGAGTGTTGATGAAACATAGAAATTGCATCGGAATTGAATACAACAGGCACCATGCGGACTTTTCTCCATGGGAGAAATGTCTCAATCTGTCTACGCTTTGATCGATTCCTGGAAGACCAGTAGTAGTTTCTGAAGCACAACTGGTGGAATTCTGCAATCTGTGGAACTTGAGAGTGTTGACGAAACACAGAAATTGCATCGGGATTCAATACAACAGGCTCCATGCGGACTTTTCTCCATGCGAGTAATGTCTCAATTTCTCTACGGTTTGATCGATTTCTGGAAGACCAGTAGTAGTTTCTGAAGCACATACGGAGGCATACTGAAATCTGTGGACCTTCAGAGTCTTTATGAAACACAGAAATTGCATCGGGATTGAATACAACTTGCACCATGCGAAATTTTGTCATTGGGATTAATGTCTCAAACTGTCTACGCTGTGATCGTTACCTGCAGTAGTTTCCGAAGCACATGTGAAGGCATTCTGTAATTTGCGGACCTTCAGAGTGTTGATGAAACACAGAAATTGTATCGGGAATGAATACAACAGCCACCATGCAAACTTTTCTCCATTGGAGTAATATCTCGAACTGCCTACGCTGTGATCGTTTCCTGGAAGACCAACAGTAGTTTCCGACCAAATCAGGAGGCATTCTGTAATCTGTGGACATTCAGACTGTTGATGAAACACAGAAATTGCATCGGGATTGAATACAACTGGCACTATGCGGACTTTTCTCCATTGGAGTAATATCTCAAACTGTCTACGCTGTGATCGTTTCCTGGAAGACCTATAGTAGTTTCAGAGCACATCAGTAGACATTCTGTAATCTGTGGACCTTCAGAAAGTTGATGAAACTCAGAAATTGCATTGGGATTGAATACAACATGTACCATGTGGTCTTTTCTCCATGGGAGTAATGTCTCTAACTGTCTACGCTGTGATCATTTCCTGGAAGACCAGTAGTAGTTTCCGAAGCACATCTTTACGCATTCTCTAATCTGCAGACCTTCGGAGTGTTGATGAAGCATAGCAATTGCATCGGGATTGAAAACAACAGGCACCTTGCGGACTTTTCTTCATGGGAGTAATGACTCAAACTGTCTTCGTTTTGATCGTTCCCTGGAAGACCAGTAGCAGTTTCGAAGCATATGTGGGGGTTTTCTGTAATCTGTTTACCTTCAGAGTGTTGATCAAACATAGAAATTGCATCGGGATTGAATACAACATGTACCATGAGGATTTTTCTCCATGGGAGTAATGTCTCAAACTGTCTTCGCTTTGATCTTTCCCTGGAAGACCAGTAGCAGTTTCCGAAGCACATGTGGAGGCGTTCTGTAATTTGTGGACCCTCAGAGTCTTGATCAAACATAGAAATTGCATCGGGATTGAATACAACAGGCACCATGCGGACTTTTCTCCACAGGAGTAATGTCTAAAGCTGTCTACGCTATGATCGTTTACTGGAAGACTAGTAGTAGTATCCGAAGCACATCTGGAGTCACTCCGGAATCTGTGGACCGTCAGAGTGTGGATGAAACACAGAAATTGCATCGGGATTGAATAAAACAGGCACCATGCATACTTTTATTACAGGGCGTAATGTCTCAATGTGTCTTCGCTTTGATCTTTCCCTGGAAGACCAGTAGCTGTTTCCGAAGCACATGTGGAGGCGTTCTGTAATTTGTGGACCCTCAGAGTCTTGATCAAACATAGAAATTGCATCGGGATTGAATACAACATGCACCATGTGGACTTTTCTCCAAGGGAGTAATGTCTCAAAGTGTCTACGCTTTGATCATTCTCTGGAAGACCAGTAGTAGTTTGCGAAGCACATCTAGGGGCTTTCTGTAATCTGTGTCCCATCACAGTGTTGATGAAAGAGAGAAATTGTTTCGGGATTGTTTACAACAGGCACAATGAGAATTTTTTCCCCGGGGAGTAATGTCTCAAACTGTCTACGTGTTGATCGATCCCTGGAAGGCCAGTAGCATTTTCCGAAGCAGATGTGGAGACGTTCTGTAATCTGTTGATCTTCAGAGTCTTGATCAAACATAGAAATTGCATCGGGATTGAATACAACAGGCACCATGCGGACTTTTGTCCACGGTAGTAATGTCTCAAGCTGTCTACGCTGTGATCGTTTACTGGAAAAACAGTAATAGTTTCCGAAGCACATCTGGAGTCATTCTGTAATCTGTGTACCTTCAGAGTGTTGATGAAATACAGAAATTGCATCGGGATTGAATACAACAGGCACCATGGGGACTTTTCTCCATGGGAGTAATCTCTCAAACTGTCTGCGCTGCGATCGTTTCCAGGAAGACCAGTAGTAGTTTCCGAACCATATCTTTAGGCGTTCTGTAATATGCGGACCTTCAGAGTGTTGATCAAACACAGAATTTGCACCGGGATTGAATATAAATGGCACCATGTGGGTCTTTTCTTCGTGGGAGTAATGTCCCATACTGTCTACGCATTCATCGCGTTCTGAAAGACCAGTAGTAGTTTCCGAAGCACATCTGGAGGCATTCTGTAATGTGTGGACCTTCAGCATGTTGATGAAACTCAGAACTTGCATCGGGATTGATTACAACAGGCACCATGCGGACTTTTCTCCATGGATTAATATCTCAAACTTTCTACGCTGTGATCGTTTCCTGGAAGACCAGTAGTAGTTTCCGAAGCACATCTTGAGGCATTCTGTAATTTGCGGACCTTCAGAGTGTTGATGAAACACAGAAATTGCATCGGGATTGAATACAACAGGCACCATGCGGACTTTTCTAGATGGGACTAATGTCTCAAACTGTCTACGCTTTGATCGTTCCCTGTAGTAGTTTCCGTAGCACATGTGGAGGCATTCTGTAATCTGTGGACATTAAGACTGTTGATGAAACACAGAAATTGCATCGGGATTGAATACAACTGGCACCATGCGGACTTTTCTACATGGGAGTAATGTCTCAAACTGTCTTCGCTTTGATCGTTCCCTGGAAGACCAACAGCAGTTTCCGAAGCAAATGTGGAGGCGTTCTGTAATCTGTGGACCTTCAGAGTCTTGATCAAACATAGAAATTGCATCGGGATTGAATACAACAGGCACCATGCGAACTTTCCTCGATGGGACTAATGTCTCAAACTGTCTACTTTTTGATCGCGTTCTGAAAGTCCAGTAGTAGTTTCCGAAGCACATCTGGAGGCATTCTCTAATCTGATGACCTCCAGAGTGTTGATGAAACACAGACATTGCATCATGATTAAATACAAAAGGCAACATGTTGACTTTTCTCCATGGGAGTAATGTCTCAAACTGTCTTCGCTATGATCGTTATCTGGAAGACCAGTAGTAGTTTGCGAAGCACATCTGAGAGCATTCTGTAATCTGTGCACCTTCAGAGTGTTGATGAAACACAGAAATTGCTCTGGGATTGTTTACAACAGGCACCATGCTGACTTTTCTCCATTGGAGTAATATCTCAAACTGTCAACGCTGTGTTCGTTTCCTGGAAAACCCATAGTAGTTTCAGAGCACATCAGTAGACATTCTGTAATCTGTGGACCTTCAGAGTGTTAATGAAACACATAAATTGCATCGGGACTGAATACAACATGCACCATGCGGAATTCTGTCATTGGGAGTAATGACTCAAACTGTCTACGCTGTGATCGTTCCCTGGACGACCAGAAGCAGTTTCGAAGCACATCTGGAGGCATTCTGTAATCCGTGGACCTTCGGAGTGTTTATGAAACACAGAAATTGCATCGGGATCGAATACAACAGGCACCATGCGGACTTTTCTCACTGGGAGTAATGTCTCAAACTGTTACGCTTTGATCGTTCGCTGAAACACCAGTAGTAGTTCAGGCAGCACATCTGGAGGCATTCTGTAATCTGTGGACCTTCAGAGTGTAGATAATACACAGAAATTTCTTCGGGATTGAATACGATAGGCACCATGAGGATTTTTCTCCATGGGAGTGAGTAATGTCTCAAACGGTCTTCGCTTTGATCTTTCCCTGGAAGACCAGTAGCAGTTTCCGAAGCACATGTGGAGGCGTTCTGTAATTTGTGGACCTTCAGAGGCTTGATCAAACATAGAAATTGCATCGGGATTGAATACAACAGGCACCAAGCGGACTTTTCTCCACAGGAGTAATGTCTAAAGCTGTCTACGCTATGATCGTTTACTGGATGACCAGTAGTAGTTTGCGAAGCACATCTGGGGGCTTTCTGTAATCTGTGTACCTTCAGAGTGTTGATCAAACATAGTAATTGCGTCGGGATTGAATACAACAGGCACCATGCATACTTTTCTCACTGGGAGTAATGTCTCAAACTGTCTACGCTTTGATCGTTCCCTGGACGACCAGAAGTAGTTTCGAAGCACATCTGGAGGCATTCTGTAATCTGTGGATCTTCAGAGTGTAGATAATTTACAGAAATTGCTTCGGGATTGAATACGACAGGCACCATGAGGATTTTTCTCCATGGGAGTAATGTCTCAAACTGTCTTCGCTTTGATCTTTCCCTGGAAGACCAGTAGCAGTTTCCGAAGCACATGTGGAGGCGTTCTTTAATTTTTGGACCCTCAGAGGCTTGATCAAACATAGAAATTGCATCGGGATTGAATACAACATGCACCATGTGGACTTTTCTACAAGGGAGATATGTCTCAAAGTGTCTACGCTTTGATCATTCTCTGGAAGACCAGTAAAAGTTTGCGAAGCACATCTGGGGGCTTTCTGTAATCTGTGGCACATCAGAGTGTTGAAGAAAGACAGAAATTGCTTCGGGAATGTTTACAACAGTCACCATGAGGATTTTTTTCCCTGGGAGTAATGTCTCAAACTATCTACGTTTTAATCTATCCCTGGAAGGCCAGTAGCAGTTTCCGAAGCAGATGTGGAGGCGTTCGGTAATCTGTGGATCTTCAGAGTCTTGATCAAACATAGAAATTGCATCGGGATTGAATACAACAGGCACCATGCGGACTTTTGTCCACGGTAGTAATGTCTCCAGCTGTCTGCGATGTGATCGTTTACTGGAAAACCAGTAATAGTTTCCGAAGCACATCTGGAGTCATTCTGTAATCTGTGTACCTTCAGAGTGTTGATGAAATACAGAAATTGCATCGGGATTGAATACAACAGGCACCATGGGGACTTTTCTCCATGGGTGTAATGTCTCAAACTGTCTGCGCTGCGATCGTTTCCAGGAAGACCAGTAGTAGTTTCCGAACCATATCTTTAGGCGTTCTGTAATATGCGGACCTTCAGAGTGTTGATCAAACACAGATTTTGCACCGGGATTGAATACAAATGGCACCATGTGGGCCTTTTCTTAATGGAAGTAATGTCCCAAACTGTCTACGCATTCATCGCGTTCTGAAAGACCAGTAGTAGTTTCCGAAGCACATCTGGAGGCATTCTGTATTGTGTGGACCATCAGCGTGTTAAAGAAACACAGAAATTGCATCGGGATTGATTACAACAGGCACCATGCGAACTTTTCTCGATGGGAGTAATGTCTCAAACTGTCTACTTTTTGATGGCGTTCTGAAAGACCAGTAGTAGTTTCCGAAGCACATCTGGAGGCATTCTCTAATCTGATGACCTTCAGAGTGTTGATGCAACACAGACATTGCATCAGGATAAAATACAAAAGGCAACATGTCGACTTTTCTCCATGGGAGTAATGTCTCAAACTGTCTTCCCTATGATCGTTATCTGGAAGACCAGTAGTAGTTTGCGAAGCACATCTGAGAGCATTCTGTAATCTGTGGACCTTCAGAGTGTTGATGAAACACAGGAATTGCATCGGGATTGTTTACAACAGGCACCATGCGGAGTTTTGTCATTTGGAGTAATGTCTCAAACTGTCTACGCTGTGATCGTTAACTAGAAGTCCAAAAGTATTTTCCGAAGCACATCTGGAGGCATTATGAAATCTATGGCCCTGCAGAGTAATGATGAAACACAGAAATTGCATCGGGAATGAATGCAACAGGAACCACGCGGACTTTTCTCCATGGGAGTAAAGTCTCAAACTGTCTACGCTTTGATTGTTCCCTGGACGACCACAAGTAGTTTCGAAGCACATCTGGAAGCATTCTGTAATCTGTGGGCCTTCTGAGTGGAGATAATACAAAGAAATTGCTTCGGTACTGAATACGACAGGCACCATAAGGATTTTTCTCCATGGGAGTAATGTCTCAAACTGTCTTCGCTTTGATCTTTCCCTGGAAGACCAGTAGCAGTTTCCGAAGCACATGTGGAGGCGTTCTGTAAATTGTGGACAATCAGAGTCTTGATCAAACATAGAAATGGTATCGGGATTGAATACAACATGCACCATGTGGACTTTTCTACAAGGGAGATATGTCTCAAAGTGTCTACGCTTTGATCATTCTCTGGAAGACCAGTAGTAGTTTGCGAAGCACATCTGGGGGCTTTCTGTAATCTGTGGCCCATCAGAGTGTTGATGAAAGACAGAAATTGCTTCGGGATTGTTTACAACAGGCTCCATGAGGATTTTTTTCCCTGGGAGTAATGTCTCAAACTGTCTACGTTCTAATCGATCCCTGGAAGGCCAGTAGCAGTTTCCGAAGCAGATGTGGAGTCATTCTGTAATCTGTGTACCTTCAGAGTGTTGATGAAATACAGAAATTGCATAGGGATTGAATACAACAGGCACCATGCGGACTTTTCTCCATGGGAGTAATGTCTCAAACTGTCTGCGCTGCGATTGTTTCCAGGAAGACCAGTAGTAGTTTCCGAACCATATCTTTAGGCGTTCTGTAATATGCGGACCTTCAGAGTGTTGATCAAACACAGAATTTGCACCGGGATTGAATACAAATGGCACCACGTGGGCCTTTTCTTCATGGGAGTAATGTCCCAAAGTGTCTACGCATTCATCGCGTTCTGAAAGACCAGTAGTAGTTTCCGAAGCACATCTGGAGGCATTCTGTATTTTGTGGACCATCAGCGGGTTGATGAAACACAGAAATTGCATCGGGATTGATTACAACAGGCACCATGCGAACTTTTCTCGATGGGAGTAATGTGTCAAACTGTCTACTTTTTGATCGCGTTCTGAAAGACCAGTAGTAGTTTCCGAAGCACATCTGGAGGCATTATCTATTCTGATGACCTTCAGAGTGTTGATGAAACACAGACATTGCATCAGGATGGGAGTAATGTCTCAAACTGTCTTCCCTATGATCGTTATCTGGAAGACCAGTAGTAGTTTGCGAAGCACATCTGAGAGCATTCTGTAATCTTTGGACCTTCAGAGTGTTGATGAAACGCAGAAATTGCATCGGGATTGTTTACAACAGGCACCATGCGGACTTTTCTCCATTGGAGTAATATCTCAAACTGTTCACCCTGTGATCGTTTCTTGGAAGCCCTATAGTAGTTTCAGAGCATATCAGTAGGCATTCTGTAATCTGTGGACCTTCAGAGTGTTGATGAAACACAGAAATTGCGTCGGGATTGAATACAACATGCACCATGCGGAATTTTGTCATTGGGAGTAATGTCTCAAACTGTCTACGCTGTGATCGTTAACTAGAAGTCCAGTAGTATTTTCCGAAGCACATCTCCAGGCATTATGTAATCTATGGCCCTGCAGAGTATTGATGAAACACAGAAATTGCATCGGGATTGAATGCAACAGGAACCACGCTTTCTTTTCTCCATGGGAGTAACGTCTCAAACTGTCTTCGCTTTGATCGTTCCCTGAAGGACCAGTAGCAGTTTCTGAAGCACATGTTGAGGCGTTCTGTAATTTGTGGATCTTCAGAGTCTTGATCAAACATAGAAATTGCATCGGGATTGAATAGAACAGGCACCATGCGGTCTTTTCTCCGTGGGAGTAATGTCTAAAGCTGTCTACGCTATGATCGTTTACTATAAGACCAGTAGTACCTTCAGAGTGTTGATAAAATACAGAAATTGCATCGGGATTGAATACAACAGGCACAATGGGGACTTTTCTCCGAGTGTTGATGAAATACAGAGATTGCATGGGGATTGAATACAACAGGCACCATGGGGACTTTTCTCCATGGGAGTAATGTCTCAAACTGTCTGCGCTGCGATCGTTTCCAGGAAGACCAGTAGTAGTTTCCGACCCAAATCTTTAGGCGTTCTGTAATATGCGGACCTTCAGAGTGTTGATCAAACACAAAATTTGCACCGGGATACAAATAGCACCATGTGGTCCGTTTCTCCATGGGAGTAACGTCCTTAACTGTCTACGCATTCATCGCGTTCTGAAAGACCAGTAGTAGTTTCCGAAGCACATCTGGAGGCATTCTGTATTGTGTGGACCTTCAGCGTGTTGATGAAACACAGAAATTTCATCGGGATTGATTACAACAGGCACCATGCGGACTTTTTTCCATGGAGTAATTTCTCAAACTGTCTACGCTGTGATCGTTTCCTGGAAGACCAGTAGTAGTTTCCGAAGCACATCTTAAGGCATTCTGTAATTTGCGGACCTTCAGAGAGTTGATGAAATACAGAAATTGAATCGGGAATGAATACAACAGGCACCATGCTGACTGTTCTTCATTGGAGTAATGTCTCAAACTGTCTACTTTTGATCGCGATTTGAAAGACCAGTAATAGGTTCCGAAGCATATCTGGAGGCTTTCTGTAATCTGTGAACCCTCAGAGAGATGGTGAAACACAGAAATTGCTTCGGGATTGTTTACAACAGGCACAATTAGGATTTTCTTTCCATGGGAGTAATGTCTCCAGCTGTGTACGCTTTGATAGATTCCTGGAGGACCAGTAGTAGTTTCCGTAGCTCATCTGGAGGCATTCTGTAATCTGTGGACCTTCAGAGTGTTGATGAAACACAGATATTGCATCGGGATTGAATACAACAGTCACCATGCGGACTTTTCTCCATGGGAGTAATGTCTAAAACTGTCTACGATATGATCATTCCCTGGAAGACCAGTAGTAGTTTGGGAAGCACATCTGAGGACATTCTGTAATCTGTGGACTTTCAGAGCGTTGATGAAATACAGAAATTGCATCGGGATTGAATACAAGAGGCACCATTTGGACGTATCTCCATGGTAGTAATGTCTCAAACTATCTACTTTTTGAACGCCTTCTGAAAGACCAGTAATAGATTCCGAAGCACATCAGTAGGCATTCTGTAATCTGTGGACCTTCAGAGTGTTGATGAAATACAGAAATTGCATCGGGATTGAATACAACAAGCACCATGCGGAATTTTGTCATTGGGAGTAATGTCTCAAACTGTCTACGCTGTGATCGTTAACTAGAAGTCCAATAGTATTTTCCGAAGCACATCTCCAGGCATTATGTAATCTATGGCCCTGCAGAGTATTGATGAAACACAGAAATTGCATCGGGATTGAATGCAACAGAAACCACGCGGACTTTTCTCCATGGGAGTAATGTCTCAAACTGTCTTCGCTTTGATCGTTCCCTGAAGGACCAGTAGCAGTTTCCGAAGCACATGTTGAGGCGTTCTGTAATTTGTGGACCTTCAGAGTCTTGATCAAACATAGAAATTGCATCGGGATTTAATAGAACAGGCACCATGCAGTCTTTTCTCCATGGGAGTAATGCCTCTAACTGTCTACGCTGTGATCATTTCCTGGAAGACCAGTAGTATTTTCCGAAGCACATCTTTACGCATTCTCTAATCTGCAGAGCTTCAGAGTGTTGATGAAATATAGCAATTGCATCTGGATTGAATACAACAGGCACCTTGGAGACTTTTCTTCATGGGAGTAATGTCTCACACTGTCTTCGTTTTGATCGTTCCCTGGAAGACCAGTAGCAGTTTGCGAAGCACATGTGGGGGTTTTCTGTAATCTGTTTACCTTCAGAGTGTTGATCAAACATAGAAATTGCGTCGGGATTGAATACAACAGGCACCATGCTGACTTTTCTCACTGGGAGTAATGTCTCAAACTGTTACGCTTTGATCGTTCGCTGAAAGACCAGTAATAGGTTCCGAAGCATATCTGGAGGCTTTCTGTAATCTGTGAACCCTCAGAGAGATGATGAAACACAGAAATTGCTTCGGGATTGTTTACAACAGGCACAGTGAGGATTTTTTTCCGTGTCAGTAATGTCTCCAGCTGTCTACGCTTTGATAGATTCCTGGAGGACCAGTAATAGTTTCCGTAGCACATCTGGAGGCATTCTGTAATCTGTGGACCTTCATAGTGTTGATGAAACACAGAAATTGCATCGGGATTGAATACAACAGGCACCATGCAGACTTTTCTCCATACGCTTTGATCATTCCCTGAGGACCAGAAGTAGTTTCGAAGCACATCTGGAGGTATTCTGTAACCTAAAGACCTTAAGAGTGTTGATGAAACACAGAAATTGCATCGGGAATGAATACAACAGGCATCATGCGGACTTTTCTCACTGGGAGTAATGTCTCAATCTGTCTACGCTTTGATCTTTCCCTGGAAGACCAGTAGTGATTTCTGGAGCACATCTGGAGGCATTGTGTAATCTGTGGACCGTCAGAGTGTTCATGAAACACAGAAATTGCTTTGGGATTGTTTACAACAGGCACCATGAGAATTTTTTTCCATGGGAGAAATGTCTCAATCTGTCTACGCTTTGATCGATTCCTGGAAGACCAGTAGTAGTTTCTGAAGCACAACTGGTGGAATTCTGCAATCTGTGGAACTTGAGAGTGTTGACGAAACACAGAAATTGCATCGGGATTCAATACAACAGGCTCCATGCGGACTTTTCTCCATGCGAGTAATGTCTCAATTTCTCTACGGTTTGATCGATTTCTGGAAGACCAGTAGTAGTTTCTGAAGCACATACGGAGGCATACTGAAATCTGTGGACCTTCAGAGTCTTTATGAAACACAGAAATTGCATCGGGATTGAATACAACTTGCACCATGCGAAATTTTGTCATTGGGATTAATGTCTCAAACTGTCTACGCTGTGATCGTTACCTGCAGTAGTTTCCGAAGCACATGTGAAGGCATTCTGTAATTTGCGGACCTTCAGAGTGTTGATGAAACACAGAAATTGTATCGGGAATGAATACAACAGCCACCATGCAAACTTTTCTCCATTGGAGTAATATCTCGAACTGCCTACGCTGTGATCGTTTCCTGGAAGACCAACAGTAGTTTCCGACCAAATCAGGAGGCATTCTGTAATCTGTGGACATTCAGACTGTTGATGAAACACAGAAATTGCATCGGGATTGAATACAACTGGCACTATGCGGACTTTTCTCCATTGGAGTAATATCTCAAACTGTCTACGCTGTGATCGTTTCCTGGAAGACCTATAGTAGTTTCAGAGCACATCAGTAGACATTCTGTAATCTGTGGACCTTCAGAAAGTTGATGAAACTCAGAAATTGCATTGGGATTGAATACAACATGTACCATGTGGTCTTTTCTCCATGGGAGTAATGTCTCTAACTGTCTACGCTGTGATCATTTCCTGGAAGACCAGTAGTAGTTTCCGAAGCACATCTTTACGCATTCTCTAATCTGCAGACCTTCGGAGTGTTGATGAAGCATAGCAATTGCATCGGGATTGAAAACAACAGGCACCTTGCGGACTTTTCTTCATGGGAGTAATGACTCAAACTGTCTTCGTTTTGATCGTTCCCTGGAAGACCAGTAGCAGTTTCGAAGCATATGTGGGGGTTTTCTGTAATCTGTTTACCTTCAGAGTGTTGATCAAACATAGAAATTGCATCGGGATTGAATACAACATGTACCATGAGGATTTTTCTCCATGGGAGTAATGTCTCAAACTGTCTTCGCTTTGATCTTTCCCTGGAAGACCAGTAGCAGTTTCCGAAGCACATGTGGAGGCGTTCTGTAATTTGTGGACCCTCAGAGTCTTGATCAAACATAGAAATTGCATCGGGATTGAATACAACAGGCACCATGCGGACTTTTCTCCACAGGAGTAATGTCTAAAGCTGTCTACGCTATGATCGTTTACTGGAAGACTAGTAGTAGTATCCGAAGCACATCTGGAGTCACTCCGGAATCTGTGGACCGTCAGAGTGTGGATGAAACACAGAAATTGCATCGGGATTGAATAAAACAGGCACCATGCATACTTTTATTACAGGGCGTAATGTCTCAATGTGTCTTCGCTTTGATCTTTCCCTGGAAGACCAGTAGCTGTTTCCGAAGCACATGTGGAGGCGTTCTGTAATTTGTGGACCCTCAGAGTCTTGATCAAACATAGAAATTGCATCGGGATTGAATACAACATGCACCATGTGGACTTTTCTCCAAGGGAGTAATGTCTCAAAGTGTCTACGCTTTGATCATTCTCTGGAAGACCAGTAGTAGTTTGCGAAGCACATCTAGGGGCTTTCTGTAATCTGTGTCCCATCACAGTGTTGATGAAAGAGAGAAATTGTTTCGGGATTGTTTACAACAGGCACAATGAGAATTTTTTCCCCGGGGAGTAATGTCTCAAACTGTCTACGTGTTGATCGATCCCTGGAAGGCCAGTAGCATTTTCCGAAGCAGATGTGGAGACGTTCTGTAATCTGTTGATCTTCAGAGTCTTGATCAAACATAGAAATTGCATCGGGATTGAATACAACAGGCACCATGCGGACTTTTGTCCACGGTAGTAATGTCTCAAGCTGTCTACGCTGTGATCGTTTACTGGAAAAACAGTAATAGTTTCCGAAGCACATCTGGAGTCATTCTGTAATCTGTGTACCTTCAGAGTGTTGATGAAATACAGAAATTGCATCGGGATTGAATACAACAGGCACCATGGGGACTTTTCTCCATGGGAGTAATCTCTCAAACTGTCTGCGCTGCGATCGTTTCCAGGAAGACCAGTAGTAGTTTCCGAACCATATCTTTAGGCGTTCTGTAATATGCGGACCTTCAGAGTGTTGATCAAACACAGAATTTGCACCGGGATTGAATATAAATGGCACCATGTGGGTCTTTTCTTCGTGGGAGTAATGTCCCATACTGTCTACGCATTCATCGCGTTCTGAAAGACCAGTAGTAGTTTCCGAAGCACATCTGGAGGCATTCTGTAATGTGTGGACCTTCAGCATGTTGATGAAACTCAGAACTTGCATCGGGATTGATTACAACAGGCACCATGCGGACTTTTCTCCATGGATTAATATCTCAAACTTTCTACGCTGTGATCGTTTCCTGGAAGACCAGTAGTAGTTTCCGAAGCACATCTTGAGGCATTCTGTAATTTGCGGACCTTCAGAGTGTTGATGAAACACAGAAATTGCATCGGGATTGAATACAACAGGCACCATGCGGACTTTTCTAGATGGGACTAATGTCTCAAACTGTCTACGCTTTGATCGTTCCCTGTAGTAGTTTCCGTAGCACATGTGGAGGCATTCTGTAATCTGTGGACATTAAGACTGTTGATGAAACACAGAAATTGCATCGGGATTGAATACAACTGGCACCATGCGGACTTTTCTACATGGGAGTAATGTCTCAAACTGTCTTCGCTTTGATCGTTCCCTGGAAGACCAACAGCAGTTTCCGAAGCAAATGTGGAGGCGTTCTGTAATCTGTGGACCTTCAGAGTCTTGATCAAACATAGAAATTGCATCGGGATTGAATACAACAGGCACCATGCGAACTTTCCTCGATGGGACTAATGTCTCAAACTGTCTACTTTTTGATCGCGTTCTGAAAGTCCAGTAGTAGTTTCCGAAGCACATCTGGAGGCATTCTCTAATCTGATGACCTCCAGAGTGTTGATGAAACACAGACATTGCATCATGATTAAATACAAAAGGCAACATGTTGACTTTTCTCCATGGGAGTAATGTCTCAAACTGTCTTCGCTATGATCGTTATCTGGAAGACCAGTAGTAGTTTGCGAAGCACATCTGAGAGCATTCTGTAATCTGTGCACCTTCAGAGTGTTGATGAAACACAGAATTTGCTCTGGGATTGTTTACAACAGGCACCATGCTGACTTTTCTCCATTGGAGTAATATCTCAAACTGTCAACGCTGTGTTCGTTTCCTGGAAAACCCATAGTAGTTTCAGAGCACATCAGTAGACATTCTGTAATCTGTGGACCTTCAGAGTGTTAATGAAACACATAAATTGCATCGGGACTGAATACAACATGCACCATGCGGAATTCTGTCATTGGGAGTAATGACTCAAACTGTCTACGCTGTGATCGTTCCCTGGACGACCAGAAGCAGTTTCGAAGCACATCTGGAGGCATTCTGTAATCCGTGGACCTTCGGAGTGTTTATGAAACACAGAAATTGCATCGGGATCGAATACAACAGGCACCATGCGGACTTTTCTCACTGGGAGTAATGTCTCAAACTGTTACGCTTTGATCGTTCGCTGAAACACCAGTAGTAGTTCAGGCAGCACATCTGGAGGCATTCTGTAATCTGTGGACCTTCAGAGTGTAGATAATACACAGAAATTTCTTCGGGATTGAATACGATAGGCACCATGAGGATTTTTCTCCATGGGAGTGAGTAATGTCTCAAACGGTCTTCGCTTTGATCTTTCCCTGGAAGACCAGTAGCAGTTTCCGAAGCACATGTGGAGGCGTTCTGTAATTTGTGGACCTTCAGAGGCTTGATCAAACATAGAAATTGCATCGGGATTGAATACAACAGGCACCAAGCGGACTTTTCTCCACAGGAGTAATGTCTAAAGCTGTCTACGCTATGATCGTTTACTGGATGACCAGTAGTAGTTTGCGAAGCACATCTGGGGGCTTTCTGTAATCTGTGTACCTTCAGAGTGTTGATCAAACATAGTAATTGCGTCGGGATTGAATACAACAGGCACCATGCATACTTTTCTCACTGGGAGTAATGTCTCAAACTGTCTACGCTTTGATCGTTCCCTGGACGACCAGAAGTAGTTTCGAAGCACATCTGGAGGCATTCTGTAATCTGTGGATCTTCAGAGTGTAGATAATTTACAGAAATTGCTTCGGGATTGAATACGACAGGCACCATGAGGATTTTTCTCCATGGGAGTAATGTCTCAAACTGTCTTCGCTTTGATCTTTCCCTGGAAGACCAGTAGCAGTTTCCGAAGCACATGTGGAGGCGTTCTTTAATTTTTGGACCCTCAGAGGCTTGATCAAACATAGAAATTGCATCGGGATTGAATACAACATGCACCATGTGGACTTTTCTACAAGGGAGATATGTCTCAAAGTGTCTACGCTTTGATCATTCTCTGGAAGACCAGTAAAAGTTTGCGAAGCACATCTGGGGGCTTTCTGTAATCTGTGGCACATCAGAGTGTTGAAGAAAGACAGAAATTGCTTCGGGAATGTTTACAACAGTCACCATGAGGATTTTTTTCCCTGGGAGTAATGTCTCAAACTATCTACGTTTTAATCTATCCCTGGAAGGCCAGTAGCAGTTTCCGAAGCAGATGTGGAGGCGTTCGGTAATCTGTGGATCTTCAGAGTCTTGATCAAACATAGAAATTGCATCGGGATTGAATACAACAGGCACCATGCGGACTTTTGTCCACGGTAGTAATGTCTCCAGCTGTCTGCGATGTGATCGTTTACTGGAAAACCAGTAATAGTTTCCGAAGCACATCTGGAGTCATTCTGTAATCTGTGTACCTTCAGAGTGTTGATGAAATACAGAAATTGCATCGGGATTGAATACAACAGGCACCATGGGGACTTTTCTCCATGGGTGTAATGTCTCAAACTGTCTGCGCTGCGATCGTTTCCAGGAAGACCAGTAGTAGTTTCCGAACCATATCTTTAGGCGTTCTGTAATATGCGGACCTTCAGAGTGTTGATCAAACACAGATTTTGCACCGGGATTGAATACAAATGGCACCATGTGGGCCTTTTCTTAATGGAAGTAATGTCCCAAACTGTCTACGCATTCATCGCGTTCTGAAAGACCAGTAGTAGTTTCCGAAGCACATCTGGAGGCATTCTGTATTGTGTGGACCATCAGCGTGTTAAAGAAACACAGAAATTGCATCGGGATTGATTACAACAGGCACCATGCGAACTTTTCTCGATGGGAGTAATGTCTCAAACTGTCTACTTTTTGATGGCGTTCTGAAAGACCAGTAGTAGTTTCCGAAGCACATCTGGAGGCATTCTCTAATCTGATGACCTTCAGAGTGTTGATGCAACACAGACATTGCATCAGGATAAAATACAAAAGGCAACATGTCGACTTTTCTCCATGGGAGTAATGTCTCAAACTGTCTTCCCTATGATCGTTATCTGGAAGACCAGTAGTAGTTTGCGAAGCACATCTGAGAGCATTCTGTAATCTGTGGACCTTCAGAGTGTTGATGAAACACAGGAATTGCATCGGGATTGTTTACAACAGGCACCATGCGGAGTTTTGTCATTTGGAGTAATGTCTCAAACTGTCTACGCTGTGATCGTTAACTAGAAGTCCAAAAGTATTTTCCGAAGCACATCTGGAGGCATTATGAAATCTATGGCCCTGCAGAGTAATGATGAAACACAGAAATTGCATCGGGAATGAATGCAACAGGAACCACGCGGACTTTTCTCCATGGGAGTAAAGTCTCAAACTGTCTACGCTTTGATTGTTCCCTGGACGACCACAAGTAGTTTCGAAGCACATCTGGAAGCATTCTGTAATCTGTGGGCCTTCTGAGTGGAGATAATACAAAGAAATTGCTTCGGTACTGAATACGACAGGCACCATAAGGATTTTTCTCCATGGGAGTAATGTCTCAAACTGTCTTCGCTTTGATCTTTCCCTGGAAGACCAGTAGCAGTTTCCGAAGCACATGTGGAGGCGTTCTGTAATTTGTGGACAATCAGAGTCTTGATCAAACATAGAAATGGTATCGGGATTGAATACAACATGCACCATGTGGACTTTTCTACAAGGGAGATATGTCTCAAAGTGTCTACGCTTTGATCATTCTCTGGAAGACCAGTAGTAGTTTGCGAAGCACATCTGGGGGCTTTCTGTAATCTGTGGCCCATCAGAGTGTTGATGAAAGACAGAAATTGCTTCGGGATTGTTTACAACAGGCTCCATGAGGATTTTTTTCCCTGGGAGTAATGTCTCAAACTGTCTACGTTCTAATCGATCCCTGGAAGGCCAGTAGCAGTTTCCGAAGCAGATGTGGAGTCATTCTGTAATCTGTGTACCTTCAGAGTGTTGATGAAATACAGAAATTGCATAGGGATTGAATACAACAGGCACCATGCGGACTTTTCTCCATGGGAGTAATGTCTCAAACTGTCTGCGCTGCGATTGTTTCCAGGAAGACCAGTAGTAGTTTCCGAACCATATCTTTAGGCGTTCTGTAATATGCGGACCTTCAGAGTGTTGATCAAACACAGAATTTGCACCGGGATTGAATACAAATGGCACCACGTGGGCCTTTTCTTCATGGGAGTAATGTCCCAAAGTGTCTACGCATTCATCGCGTTCTGAAAGACCAGTAGTAGTTTCCGAAGCACATCTGGAGGCATTCTGTATTTTGTGGACCATCAGCGGGTTGATGAAACACAGAAATTGCATCGGGATTGATTACAACAGGCACCATGCGAACTTTTCTCGATGGGAGTAATGTGTCAAACTGTCTACTTTTTGATCGCGTTCTGAAAGACCAGTAGTAGTTTCCGAAGCACATCTGGAGGCATTATCTATTCTGATGACCTTCAGAGTGTTGATGAAACACAGACATTGCATCAGGATGGGAGTAATGTCTCAAACTGTCTTCCCTATGATCGTTATCTGGAAGACCAGTAGTAGTTTGCGAAGCACATCTGAGAGCATTCTGTAATCTTTGGACCTTCAGAGTGTTGATGAAACGCAGAAATTGCATCGGGATTGTTTACAACAGGCACCATGCGGACTTTTCTCCATTGGAGTAATATCTCAAACTGTTCACCCTGTGATCGTTTCTTGGAAGCCCTATAGTAGTTTCAGAGCATATCAGTAGGCATTCTGTAATCTGTGGACCTTCAGAGTGTTGATGAAACACAGAAATTGCGTCGGGATTGAATACAACATGCACCATGCGGAATTTTGTCATTGGGAGTAATGTCTCAAACTGTCTACGCTGTGATCGTTAACTAGAAGTCCAGTAGTATTTTCCGAAGCACATCTCCAGGCATTATGTAATCTATGGCCCTGCAGAGTATTGATGAAACACAGAAATTGCATCGGGATTGAATGCAACAGGAACCACGCTTTCTTTTCTCCATGGGAGTAACGTCTCAAACTGTCTTCGCTTTGATCGTTCCCTGAAGGACCAGTAGCAGTTTCTGAAGCACATGTTGAGGCGTTCTGTAATTTGTGGATCTTCAGAGTCTTGATCAAACATAGAAATTGCATCGGGATTGAATAGAACAGGCACCATGCGGTCTTTTCTCCGTGGGAGTAATGTCTAAAGCTGTCTACGCTATGATCGTTTACTATAAGACCAGTAGTACCTTCAGAGTGTTGATAAAATACAGAAATTGCATCGGGATTGAATACAACAGGCACAATGGGGACTTTTCTCCGAGTGTTGATGAAATACAGAGATTGCATGGGGATTGAATACAACAGGCACCATGGGGACTTTTCTCCATGGGAGTAATGTCTCAAACTGTCTGCGCTGCGATCGTTTCCAGGAAGACCAGTAGTAGTTTCCGACCCAAATCTTTAGGCGTTCTGTAATATGCGGACCTTCAGAGTGTTGATCAAACACAAAATTTGCACCGGGATACAAATAGCACCATGTGGTCCGTTTCTCCATGGGAGTAACGTCCTTAACTGTCTACGCATTCATCGCGTTCTGAAAGACCAGTAGTAGTTTCCGAAGCACATCTGGAGGCATTCTGTATTGTGTGGACCTTCAGCGTGTTGATGAAACACAGAAATTTCATCGGGATTGATTACAACAGGCACCATGCGGACTTTTTTCCATGGAGTAATTTCTCAAACTGTCTACGCTGTGATCGTTTCCTGGAAGACCAGTAGTAGTTTCCGAAGCACATCTTAAGGCATTCTGTAATTTGCGGACCTTCAGAGAGTTGATGAAATACAGAAATTGAATCGGGAATGAATACAACAGGCACCATGCTGACTGTTCTTCATTGGAGTAATGTCTCAAACTGTCTACTTTTGATCGCGATTTGAAAGACCAGTAATAGGTTCCGAAGCATATCTGGAGGCTTTCTGTAATCTGTGAACCCTCAGAGAGATGGTGAAACACAGAAATTGCTTCGGGATTGTTTACAACAGGCACAATTAGGATTTTCTTTCCATGGGAGTAATGTCTCCAGCTGTGTACGCTTTGATAGATTCCTGGAGGACCAGTAGTAGTTTCCGTAGCTCATCTGGAGGCATTCTGTAATCTGTGGACCTTCAGAGTGTTGATGAAACACAGATATTGCATCGGGATTGAATACAACAGTCACCATGCGGACTTTTCTCCATGGGAGTAATGTCTAAAACTGTCTACGATATGATCATTCCCTGGAAGACCAGTAGTAGTTTGGGAAGCACATCTGAGGACATTCTGTAATCTGTGGACTTTCAGAGCGTTGATGAAATACAGAAATTGCATCGGGATTGAATACAAGAGGCACCATTTGGACGTATCTCCATGGTAGTAATGTCTCAAACTATCTACTTTTTGAACGCCTTCTGAAAGACCAGTAATAGATTCCGAAGCACATCAGTAGGCATTCTGTAATCTGTGGACCTTCAGAGTGTTGATGAAATACAGAAATTGCATCGGGATTGAATACAACAAGCACCATGCGGAATTTTGTCATTGGGAGTAATGTCTCAAACTGTCTACGCTGTGATCGTTAACTAGAAGTCCAATAGTATTTTCCGAAGCACATCTCCAGGCATTATGTAATCTATGGCCCTGCAGAGTATTGATGAAACACAGAAATTGCATCGGGATTGAATGCAACAGAAACCACGCGGACTTTTCTCCATGGGAGTAATGTCTCAAACTGTCTTCGCTTTGATCGTTCCCTGAAGGACCAGTAGCAGTTTCCGAAGCACATGTTGAGGCGTTCTGTAATTTGTGGACCTTCAGAGTCTTGATCAAACATAGAAATTGCATCGGGATTTAATAGAACAGGCACCATGCAGTCTTTTCTCCATGGGAGTAATGCCTCTAACTGTCTACGCTGTGATCATTTCCTGGAAGACCAGTAGTATTTTCCGAAGCACATCTTTACGCATTCTCTAATCTGCAGAGCTTCAGAGTGTTGATGAAATATAGCAATTGCATCTGGATTGAATACAACAGGCACCTTGGAGACTTTTCTTCATGGGAGTAATGTCTCACACTGTCTTCGTTTTGATCGTTCCCTGGAAGACCAGTAGCAGTTTGCGAAGCACATGTGGGGGTTTTCTGTAATCTGTTTACCTTCAGAGTGTTGATCAAACATAGAAATTGCGTCGGGATTGAATACAACAGGCACCATGCTGACTTTTCTCACTGGGAGTAATGTCTCAAACTGTTACGCTTTGATCGTTCGCTGAAAGACCAGTAATAGGTTCCGAAGCATATCTGGAGGCTTTCTGTAATCTGTGAACCCTCAGAGAGATGATGAAACACAGAAATTGCTTCGGGATTGTTTACAACAGGCACAGTGAGGATTTTTTTCCGTGTCAGTAATGTCTCCAGCTGTCTACGCTTTGATAGATTCCTGGAGGACCAGTAATAGTTTCCGTAGCACATCTGGAGGCATTCTGTAATCTGTGGACCTTCATAGTGTTGATGAAACACAGAAATTGCATCGGGATTGAATACAACAGGCACCATGCAGACTTTTCTCCATACGCTTTGATCATTCCCTGAGGACCAGAAGTAGTTTCGAAGCACATCTGGAGGTATTCTGTAACCTAAAGACCTTAAGAGTGTTGATGAAACACAGAAATTGCATCGGGAATGAATACAACAGGCATCATGCGGACTTTTCTCACTGGGAGTAATGTCTCAATCTGTCTACGCTTTGATCTTTCCCTGGAAGACCAGTAGTGATTTCTGGAGCACATCTGGAGGCATTGTGTAATCTGTGGACCGTCAGAGTGTTCATGAAACACAGAAATTGCTTTGGGATTGTTTACAACAGGCACCATGAGAATTTTTTTCCATGTGAGCAATGTCTCAATCTGTCTACGCTTTGATCGATTTCTGGAGGACCAGTAGTAGTTTCCGTAGCACATCTGGAGGCATTCTGTAGTCTGTGGACCTTCAGAGTCTTGATGAAACACAGAAATCGCATCTGGATTAAAT
Organism: Schistocerca gregaria; assembly: GCF_023897955.1. Taxonomy (NCBI): domain Eukaryota; kingdom Metazoa; phylum Arthropoda; class Insecta; order Orthoptera; family Acrididae; genus Schistocerca; species Schistocerca gregaria. The sequence goes on along the minus strand of NC_064930.1, from coordinate 10,220,997 downwards.
ACAACAGGCACCATGAGGACTTTTCTACATGGGAGTAATGTCTCAAACTAACTACTATTTGATCGCGTTAAAGACCAATAGTAATTTCCGAAGCACATCTGGTGCCATTCTGTAATCAGTGGACCTTCAGAGTGTTGGGGAAACACAGAAATTGCATCGGGAATGAATACAACAGGCACCATGCGCACATTTCTCCACGGGAGTTTTGTCTTAAATGTCAACGTTTTGGTCGTTCCTGGAAGAACAGTAGAAGTTTCCGAAGGACATCTGGATTCATTCTGTAATCTGTGGACCTTCAGAGTGTTGATGAAACACAGAAATTGCATAGGGGTTGAAAACAACAGGCACCATGCGGACTATTCTCCATGGGAGTAATTTCTGAAACTGCCTACACTGTGATCGTTCCCTAGAAGATAAGTAGTAGCTTCCGAAGCACATCTGGAGGCATTCTGTAATCTGTGGGCCCTCAGAGTGTTGATGAAACACAGAAATAGCATCGGGATTGAATACAACAGGCACCATGCGGTCTTTTCTCCATGGGTGTAATGTCTCAAACTGTATACGCTTTGATCGTTCCCTGAAGACTAGAAGTAGTTTCCGAAGAACATGTAGAGCCGTTCTGTAATCTGTGGATCTTCAGAGGCTTGATCAAACATACAAATTGCATCGGGATTGAATATAACAGGCACCATACGTACTTTTCTTAATGGGAGCAATGTCTCAAACTAACTACTTTTTGATCGCTTTCTGAAATACCAGTAGTAGTTTTCGAAGCACATCTGGAGGCATTCTGTAATCCGTATACCTTCAGAGTGTTGATGAAACATAGAAATAGCATCGGGATTGAATACAACAGGCACCATGCGGTCTTTTCTCCATGGGTGTAATGTCTCAAACTGTATACGTTGTGATCGTTTACTGGAAGACCAGTAGTAGTTTCCGAAGCACATCTGGAGTCATTCTGTAATCTGTGTACCTTCAGAGTGATGATGAAACACAGAAATTGCATCGGGATTGAATACAACAAGCATAATGCGAACTTTTCTGCTTGGGAGTAATGTCTGAAACTGTCTACGCTGTGATAGTTTCCAGAAAGACCAGTAGTAATTTCCGAAGCATATCTTTAGGCATTCTGTAATCTGCAGTCCTTCAGAGTGTTGATGAAACACAGAAATTGCTTCGGGATTGAATACAAGAGGCATCATGCTTACATTTCTTCATGGGAGTAATGTCTCAAACTAACAACTTTTTGATCACTTTCTGAAATACCAGTAGCAGTTTCCGAAGCACATGTGGGGGATTTCTGTAATCTGTGGACATTCAGAGTGTTGATCAAACATAGAAATAGCATCGGGATTGAATACAACAGGCACCATGCGGACTTCTCTTCATGGGAGTAATTTCTCAAACTGTCTACTTTTTGATCGCGGTTTAAAAGACCAGTAGTAGGTCGAGAAGCACATCTTGAGGCTTTCTGCAATCTGTGTACCCGCAGGGTGTTGATGAAACATAGAAATTGCATCAGGAATGAATACAACAGGCACCATGCGGAGGGTTCTTACTCGTAGTAATGTCTCAAACTGTCCACGCATTGATCGTTTCCTGAAAGACCAGTAGTAGTTTCTGAAGCACATCTAGAGGCATTCTGTAGTCTGTGGAACTTCAGAGTGTTGATGAAACACAGAAATAGCATCGGGATTGAATACAACAGGCACCATGCGGTCTTTTCTCCATGGGTGTAATGTCTCAAACTGTATACGCTTTGATCGTTCCCTGAAGACTAGAAGTAGTTTCCGAAGAACATGTAGAGCCGTTCTGTAATCTGTGGATCTTCAGAGGCTTGATCAAACATACAAATTGCATCGGGATTGAATACAACAGGCACCATACGTACTTTTCTTAATGGGAGCAATGTCTCAAACTAACTACTTTTTGATCGCTTTCTGAAATACCAGTAGTAGTTTTCGAAGCACATCTGGAGGCATTCTGTAATCCGTATACCTTCAGAGTGTTGATGAAACATAGAAATAGCATCGGGATTGAATACAACAGGCACCATGCGGTCGTTTCTCCATGGGTGTAATGTCTCAAACTGTATACATTGTGATCGTTTACTGGAAGACCAGTAGTAGTTTCCGAAGCACATCTGGAGTCGTTCTGTAATCTGTGTACCTTCAGAGTGATGATGAAACACAGAAATTGCGTCGGGATTGAATACAACAAGCATAATGCTAACTTTTCTGCTTGGGAGTAATGTCTGAAACTGTCTACGCTGTGATAGTTTCCAGAAAGACCAGTAGTAATTTCCGAAGCATATCTTTAGGCATTCTGTAATCTGCAGTCCTTCAGAGTGTTGATGAAACACAGAAATTGCATCGGGATTGAATACAAGAGGCATCATGCTTACATTTCTTCATGGGAGTAATGTCTCAAACTAACAACTTTTTGATCGCTTTCTGAAATACCAGTAGCAGTTTCCGAAGCACATGTGGGGGATTTCTGTAATCTGTGGACATTCAGAGTGTTGATCAAACATAGAAATAGCATCGGGATTGAATACAACAGGCACCATGCGGACTTCTCTTCATGGGAGTAATTTCTCAAACTGTCTACTTTTTGATCGCGGTTTAAAAGACCAGTAGTAGGTCGAGAAGCACATCTTGAGGCTTTCTGCAATCTGTGTACCCTCAGGGTGTTGATGAAACATAGAAATTGCATCAGGAATGAATACAACAGGCACCATGCGGAGGGTTCTTACTGGTAGTAATGTCTCAAACTGTCCACGCATTGATCGTTTCCTGAAAGACCAGTAGTAGTTTCTGAAGCACATCTAGAGCCATTCTGTAGTCTGTGGAACTTCAGAGTGTTGATGAAACACAGAAATTGCATCGGGATTGAATGCAACAGGCACCATGCCGTCTTTTCTCCATATGAGTAATGTCTCAAACTGTCTTCGTTTTGATCGTTCCCTTCAAGACCAGTAACAGTTTCCAACGCACATGTGGGGGTTTTCTGTAATCTGTGGACCTTCAGAGTGTAGATCACACATAGTAATTGCATCGGGATTGAATACAACAAGCACCATGTGGACTTTTCTCCATGGGAGTAATGTCTCAAACTGTCTACGCTTTGATTGATTTCTGGAGGACCAGTAGTAGATTCTGTATCACATCTGCAGGCATTCTGCAATGTGTGGACCTTCAGAGTGTTGATGAAACACAGAAATTGCATCGGGGTTCAATACAACAGGCACCACGCGGTCTATTCTCCATGGAGTAATATCTCAAACTGTCTACGCTTTGATCGTTCCCATGACGACCAGAAGTAGTTTCGAAGCACATCTGGAGGCATTCGGTAATCCGTGGACATTCGGAGTGCTGATGAAACACAGAAATTGCATCGGGATTGAATACAACAGGCATGATGCGGACTTTTCTCACTGGGAGTAATGTCTCAAACTGTTACGCTTTGATCGTTCGCTGAAAGACCAGTAGTAGTTTCCGCAGCACATCTGGAGGCATTCTGTTATCTGTGGACCTTCAGAGTGTAAATAATACACAGAAATTGCTTCGGGATTGAATACGATAGGCACCATGAGAATTTTTCTCCATGGGAGTAATGTCTCAAACTGTCATCGCTTTGATCTTTCCCTGGAGGACCAGTAGCAGTTTCCGAAGCACATGTGGAGGCGTTCTGTAATTTTTGGACCTTCGGAGTCTTGATCAAACATAGAAATTGCATCGGGATTGAATACAACAGGCACCATGCGGACTTCTCTTCATGGGAGTAATGTCTCAAACTCTCTACTTTTTGATCGCGGTTTAAAAGACCAGTAGTAGGTCGAGAAGCACATCTGGAGGCTTTCTGCAATCTGTGTACCCTCAGGGCGTTGATGAAACATAGAAATTGCATCAGGAAAGAATACAACAGGCACCATGCGGAGTTTTCTTACTGGTAGTAATGTCTCAAACTGTCCACGCATTGATCGTTTCCTGAAAGACCAGTAGTAGTTTCTGAAGCACATCTAGAGGCATTCTGTAGTCTGTGGAACTTCAGAGTGTTGATGAAACACAGAAATTGCATCGGGATTGAATGCAACAGGCACCATTCCGTCTTTTCTCCATATGAGTAATGTCTCAAACTTTCTTCGCTTTGATCGTTCCCTTCAAGACCAGTAACAGTTTCCAACGCACATGTGGGGGTTTTCTGTAATCTGTGGACCTTCAGAGTGTAGATCACACATAGTAATTGCATCGGGATTGAATACAACAAGCACCATGTGGACTTTTCTCCATGGGAGTAATGTCTCAAACTGTCTACGCTTTGATTGATTTCTGGAGGACCAGTTGTAGTTTCTGTATCACATCTGGAGGCATTCTGTAATCTGTGGAACTTCGGAATCTTGATCTAACATAGAAATTGAATCGGGATTGAATACAACAGGCAACATTTGGTCTTTTCTCCATGGGAGTAATGTCTCTAACTGTCTTCGCTTTGATCGTTCCCTGGAAGACCAGAAGTAGTTTCGAAGCATATCTGGAGGCATTCTGGAATATGTGGACCTTCAGAGTGTTGATGAAACGCAGAAATTGCATCGGAATTGAAAACAACAGTCAAAGCGCGCACTTTTCTCCATGGGGGTAATGTCTCAAACTGTCAACTATTTGATAATTCCGTAGAAGACCAGTAGCAGTTTCCGAAGCATATCTGGATTCATTCTGTAATCTGTGGACCTTCAGAGTGTTGATGAAACGCAGAAATTGCATCGGCAATGAGTACAACAGGCACCATGCGAACCTCTTTCACTCGGAGTAATGTCTCAAACTGTCTACGTTTTGATCGTTTCCTGAAAGACGAGTAGAGGTTTCCGAAGCACATCTAGAGGCATTCTGTAATCTGTGGAACTTCAGAGTGTTGATGAAACACAGATATTGCATCGGGATTAAATACAACAGTCACCATGTCTACTTTTCTCCATGCGAATAATGACTAAAACTGTCTACGCTATGATCATTGCCTGGAAGACCAGTAGTAGTTTGGGAAGCACATCTGAGGACAATCTGTAATCTGTGGACATTCAGAGCGTTGATGAAACACAGAAATTGCATCGGGATTGAATACAACAGGCACCATTTGGACTTATCTCCAAGGGAGTAATGTCTCAAACTATCTACTTTTTGAACGCGTTCTGAAAGACCAGTAATAGATTCCGAAACACATCTGGAGGCATTCTGTAATGTGTGGACCTTCAGACTGTAGATGAAACACAGAAATTGTATCGGTATTGAATACAACAGGCACCATGTGGACTTTTCTCCATGGGAGTAATGTCTCAAACTGTCCTCGCTTTGATCGTTCCCTGGAAGACCAGTAGCAGTTTCCGAAGCACGTGTGGGCGTTTTCTGTAAACTGTGGACCTTCAGAGTGTTGATCAAATATAGAAACTGCATCGGGATTGAATACAATAGGCATCATGGGGTCCATTCTCCATGGGAGTAATGTCTCAAACTGTCAACGCTTTGATCGTTACCTCGATGACCAGTAGCAGTTTCCGAAGCATATATGGATTCATTCTGTAATCTGTGGACCTTCAGAGTGTTGATGAAACACAAAAATTGCATCGGGAATGAATACAACAGGCACTATGCGGACTTTTCTTTATGGGAGTAATGTCTCAAACTGTCTACGTTCTGATCGATTCCTGGAAGACCAGCAGCAGTTTCCGAAGCACATCTGGATTCATTCTGTAGTCTGTGGACCTTCAGAGTGTTGATGAAACGCAGAAATTGCATCGGGGTTGAATACAACAGACCCCATGTGGTCTATTCTCCATGGTAGTAATATCTCAAATTGTCTAAGCTGTGATCGTTTCCTGGAAGAAAAGTAGTACATTTCGAAGCACAACTGGAGGCATTCTGTAATCTGTGGACCTTCACAGTGTTGATGAAATACAGAAATTGCATCGGGATTGAATACAACAGTCACCATGCGGACTTTTCTCCATAGGAGTAATGTCTCAAACTGTCTACGCTATGATCGATTCCTGGAAGACCAGTAGTAGTTTCAGAAGCACATCATTAGGCATTCTGTAATCTGTGGAGCTTCAGAGTCTTGATGAAACACAGAAATTGCACCGGGATTTAATACATCAGGCACCATGCGGACTTTTCTCCCTTCGGAGTAATGTATCAATCTGTCTTCGCTTTGATCGTTCCCTGGAAGACCAGTAGTAGTTTCGGAAGCACATCTGGAGGCATTCTGTAATCGGTGGACCTTCAGAGTGTTGATGAAACATATAAATTGCATCGGGATTGAATACAAGAGGAACCATGCGGTCTTTTCTCCATGGCTGTAATGTCGCAAACTGTATACGCTTTGATCGATCCCTGGAAGACCAGAAGTAGTCTCGAAGCATATCCGGAGGCATTCTGTAATCTGTGGACTCTCAGAGTGTTGATGAAACACAAAAATTGCATCGGCATTTTATACAAGAGGCACCATGCGGAATTTTCTCCATTGGAGCAATGTCTGAAACTGTCTACTTTTTGATCGCGTTCTGGAAGACCAGTAGTAGTTTCCGAAGCACATCTGGTGGCATTCTGTAAACTGTGGACCTTAAGAGTGTTGATGAAACAAAGAAGTTGCACCGGGATTTAATACATCAGGCACCATGCGGACTTTTCTCCATGGGAGTTATGTATCAAACTGTCTTCGCTTTGATCTTTCCCTGGAAGACCAGTAGTAGTTTCCGAAGCACATGTGGAGGCGATCTGTAATCTGTAGTCCTTCCGAGTGTTGATCCAACATAGAAATTGCATCGGGATTGAATACAAGCGACGCCATGCTGACTTTTCTCCATTGGAGTAATGTCTGAAACTGTCTACGCTTTTGTCGATTCCTGGAAGACCAGTAGTCGTTTCCGAAGCACATCTGGGGGTATTCTGTGGTCTGCGGACCTTCAGAGTGTTGATGAAACACAGAAATTGCATAGGGATTGAATTCTACAGGAACCATGAGGTCTTTTCTCCATCGGAGTATAGTCTCAAACTGTCTACGCTTTGATTGTTCCCTGAAAGACCAGAAGTAGTTTCGGAGGACATCTGGAGGCATTATGTAATCTGTGAACCTTCAGAGTGTTGATGAAACACAGAAATTGCACCGGGATTTAATACATCAGGCACCATGCGGACTTTTCTCCATCGGAGTAATGTATCAATCTGTCTTCGCTTTGATCGTTCCCTGGAAGACCAGTAGTAGTTTCCGAAGCACATGTGGAGGCGGTCTGTAATCTGTGGACATTCAGAGTGTTGATGAAACACAGAAAATGCATCGGGATTGAATACAAAAGGCACCATGCGGTCTTTCCTCCATGGGTGTAATGTCTCAAACTGTATAAGCTTTGATCGTTCCCTGGAAGACCAGAAGTAGTTTCGAATCACATCTGGAGGCATTCTGTAATCTGTGGACCTTCAGAGTGTTGGTGAAACACACACATTGCATCGGGATTGAATACAACATACAGCATGCGGACTTTTCTCCATGGGAGTATTTTCTCAAACTGTTTTCGCTTTGATCGTTCCCTGGAAGACCAGTAGCGTTTTCCGAAGCACATGTGGAGGCGTTCTGTAATCTCTGAACCTTCAGAGCGTTGATGAAACATAGAAATGGCATCGGGATTGAATACAACAGGCACCATGCGGTCTATTCTCTATTGGAGTAATGTCTCAAACTGTCTACGCTTTTATGGATTCCTGGAAGACCAGCAGCAGTTACCGAAGCGCATCTGGATTCATTCTGTTATCTGAAGACCTTCAGAGTTTTGATGAAACACAGAAATTGAATCGGGATTGAATACAACAGGCACCATGCGGCCTATTCTCCATTGGAGTAATGTCTGAAACTGTCTACGCTTTTGTCGATTCCCGGATGACCAGTAATAGTTTCCGAAGCGTATCCGGAGGCTTTCTGTAATCTGTGGACCTTCAGAATGTTGATGAAACACAGAAATAGCGTCGCTAATGTATACATCAGGCACCATGGGACTTTTCTCACTGGGAGTGATGTCTCAAATTGTCTACGCTTTCATTGTTCCCTGCAAAACCAGTAGTAGTTTGCGAAGCACATCTGGAGGCATTCTGTAATTTGTGGACCTTCAGAGTGTTGATGAAACACAGAAATTCCATCGGGATTGAATTGAACAGGCACCATGCGGCACTACCAGTAGTAGTTTCCGAAGCACATCTGAAGGCATTCTGTAATCTGTGGACCTTCAGAGTTTTTATGAAACACAGGAATTGCATCGGGATTGAATACAACAGACACCATGCGGTCTTTTCTCCATGCTAGTTATGTCTCAAACTGTCTACGCTGTGATCGATTCCTGGAATACCAGCAATAGTTTCCGTAGCACATCTGGAGGCTATCTGTAATCTGTGTACCTTAGGACTGTTGATGAAACACAGAAATTGCATCGGGATTGAATACAACAGACACCATCTGGACTTTACTAGATGGGAGTAATGTCTCAAAGTGTCTACGCTTTTATCGTTCCCTGGAAGATGAGAAGAAGTTTCGAAGCACATCTGGAGGCATTCTGTAATCTGTCGAACTTCACAGTTTTGATGAAACACAGTAATTGCATCGGGATTGAATACAACAGGCACCATGCGGACATTTGTCACTGGGAGTAATGTCTCAAACTGTCTACGCTGTGATCGTTCCCTAGATGACCGGTAGTAGTTTGGAAGCACATCTGGACTCATTCTGTAATTTGTGGACCTTCAGAGTGTTGATGAAACAAGGAAATTCCATCGGGATTGCATACAACAGGCACTATGCGGCACTACCAGTGGTAGTTTCCGAAGCACATCTGAAGGCATTCTGTAATCTGTGGACCTTCAGAGTTTTGATGAAATAAAGGAACTGCATCGGGATTGAATACAACAGGCACCATGCACACATTTCTCACTGGGAGTAATGTCTCAAACTGTCTACGCTTTGATCGTTCCCTGGAAGACCAGTAGTAGTTTCCGGAGCAAATCTGGAGGCATTTTGTAATCTGTGGACCTTCAGAGTGTTAACGAAATACAGAAATGGCATCGGGTTTGATGACAACAGTCGCCATGTTGTCTTTTCTCCACAGGAGTAATGTCTTAAACTATCTACGCTTTGATCGTTCCTTGGAAGACCAAAAGTAGTTTCGAAGCACATCTGGTAGCATTCTTAAATCTGTGGACCTTTTGAGTATTAATGAAATACAGATATTGCATTGTGATTGAATACAACAGGCACCAACCGGAGTTTTCTCACTGGGAGTAATGTCTCAAACTGTTAACGCTTTGATCGTTCCCTGGAAGACCCGAAGTAGTTTCGAAACACATCTGGAGGCATTTATTAATCTGTGGACCTTTTGAGTGTTAATGAAACACAGAAATTGCATTGTGATTGAATACAACAGGCACCATCCGGACTTTTCTCACTGGCAGTAATGTCTCAAGGTGTCTACGCTGTGATCGTTTACTGGAAGACCAGTAGTAGTTTCCGAAGCACATCTGGAGTCATTCTGTAATCTGTGGACCTTCAGAGTGTTGATGAAACAGACATTGCATCGGTATTGAATACAACATGCACCATGCGGTCTTTTCTCCATGGGAGTAATGTCTCAAACTGTCTACGCTTTGATCGTTCCCTGGAAGACCAGTACTAGTTTCCGAAGCACATCTTGAGGCATTCTGTAATCTGCGGACTTTCAGAGTGTTAATGAAACACAGTAATAGCTTCGGGATGAATACAACAGGCACCATGTGGTCTTTTCTCCATGGGAGTAATGTCTCAAACTGTGTACTCTTTGATCGTTCCCTGGAAGACCAGAAGTAGTTTGGAAGCACATCTGGACTCATTCTGTAATTTTTGGCCCTTCAGAGTGTTGATGAAACACAGCAATTCCATCGGGGTTGAGTTCAACAGGCACCATGCGGACATTTCTCTTTGGGAATAATGTCTCAAACTGTCTAAGCTTTGATCGTTCCCTGGAAACCCAGTAGTAGTTTCCGGAGCACATCTGGAGGCATTTTGTAACCGTTGGACCTTCAGAGTGTTAACGAAATACAGAAATTGCATCGGGATTGATTACAACAGTAACCATGTGGTCTTTTCTCCACGGGAGTAATGTCTTAAACTGTCTACGCTTTGATCGTTCCCTGGAAGACAAGTAGTAGTTTCCGAAGCACATCTGGAGCCATTCTGTAATCTGTGGTCCTTCGGAGTGTTGATGAAACACAGAAATTGCTTCGGGATGTAATTCAAGAGGCACAATGTGGACTTTTCTCCTTGGGTGTAATTTCACAAACTGTCTCCGCTTCGATAGATTCCTGGAAAACCAGTTGTAGTTTCCGAAGCCCATCTGGTGGCGTTCTGTCACCTGTGGATCTTCAGAGTGTTGATGAAACACAGAAATTGCATCGGGTTTGAATGCATCAGGCACCATGCGGACTCGTGTCCATGGGAGTAATGTCTCAAACTGTCTACGCTTTGATCGATTCCTGGAAGACCAGTAGTAGTTTCCGAAGCCCATCTGGAGGCATTCTGTAATCTGTGGGCTATCAGAGTGTTGATGAAACACAGAAATTGCATCGGCATTGAATACAACAGGCACCATGCTGACTTTTCTCCATGGGAGTAAAGTCTCAAACTGTCTAAGATTGGATCGTTCCTTTTAGACTAGTAGTAGTTTCCGAAGCACATTTGGAGACATTCTGTAATCTGTGGACCTACAGAGTGTTGCTGAAATACCGAAATCTCATCGGCTTTGAATACAACAAGCACCATGTGGCCGTTTCTCCTTGGCAGTAATGTCTCAACTGTCTACGTTTTAATCGTTCCGTGGAAGAATAGTAGTAGTTTCTGAAGCACATCTGGAGGCATTCTGTAATCTGTGGTTCTTCAGAGTGTTGATGAAACACAGAAATTCCATCGGGATTTAATTCAATAGGCACCATGTGGACTTTTCTCCTTGGGTGTAATTTCTCAAACTGTCTACGCTTTTATCGATTCCTGGAAGACCACGAGTAGCTTCCGAAGCCCATCTGGATGCATTCTGTAATCTGTTGACTATCCAAGTGTTGATATAACACAGATATTGCATCGGTATTGAATACAACGGGCACCATGCGGGCTTTTCTTCAAGGGAGTAATGTCTCAAAGTGTCTACGTTTTGATCGATTCTTGGAAGACCAGAAGTACTTACCGAAGCACTTGTGGAGGCGTTCTGTAATCTGTGGAACTTAAAATTGTTGATGAAACACAGAAATGGCATCAGGATTGAATACAACATTCAACATGCGGACTTTTCTCCATGGGAGTAATGTCTCAAACTGTCTACGCTTCGATCCTTCCCTGGAAGACCAGTAGTAGTTTCCGAAGCACATATGGAGGCGTTCTGTAATCTGTGGACCTTCACAGTGTTGATGATACACAGAAATTGCTTCGGGATTTAATTCAAGAGGCACCATGCGGACTTTTCTTCATGTGAGTAATGTCTCAAAATGTCTACGCTTTGATCGTTCTCTAGAAGACCAGTAGTAGTTTCCGAAGCACATCTGAAGGCATTTTGTAATCTGTGAACATTCAGAGTGTTAATGAAATACAGAAATTTCATCGGCTTTGAATACAACAAGCACCATGCTGACTTTTCTCCATGGGAGTAATGTCTCAAACTCTCTACATTGTGATCGTTCCCTGGAGGATCCGTAGTATTTTCCGAAGCACATGTGGAGGCGTTCTGTAATCTGTGGACCTTCAGAGTTGTGATGAAACATGGAAATAGCATCGGGATTGAATACGACAGACACCATGCATACTTTTCTCCATGGGAGTATTGTCTCAAACTGTCTACGGTTTGATCGATTCTTGGAAGATCAGTAGTACTTTCCGAAGCACATGTAGAGGCGTTCTGTAATCTGTGATCCTTCACAGTGTTGATGAAACACAGAAATGACGTCGGGGTTGAGTACAACAGGCACCATGCCGACTTTTCTCCATGGGAGTAATGTCTCAAACTGTCTACGATTTGATCGATTCTTGGAAGACCAGTAGTACTTTCCGAAGCACATGTGGGGGCGTTCTGTAATCTGTGGACCTTCACGGTGTTGATGAAACACAGAAATGGCATCGGGATTTAATACAAGAGGCACCATGCCGTTTTTTTTCCATGGGAGTAATGTCTCAAACTCTCTACATTCTGTTCGTTCCCTGGAAGACCAGTAGTAGTTTCCGAAGCACATGTGCAGGCGTTCTATAATCAGTGGACATTCAGAGTGTTGATGAAACAAACAAATTACATCGGGAGTGAATACAACAGACACCATGTGGAATTTTCTCCATCGTAGTATCGTCTCAAAATGTCTGCACGTCGATCGATTCCTGGAAGACCAGTAGTAGCTTTCGAAGCACATCTGGTGGCATTTTGTTATCTGTGGACTATCAGAGTGTTGATGAAACACAGATATTGCATCGGTATTGAATACAACAGGCACCATGCGGACTTTTCTCCATGGGAGTAATGTCTCAAACTGTCTACGCTGTGATCGATACTTGGGAGACCTGTAGTACTTTCCAAAGCACATCTGGAGGCATTGTGTAATTTGTGGACCATCAGAGTGCTGATGAAACACAGAAATGTTATCGGGATTGAATACAACTGTCACCATGCGGACTTGTGTCCATTGGGGTAATGTCTCAAACTGTCTACGCTTTCATCGTTCCCTGGAATACCAGTAGTAGTTTCCGAGGAACATCTGGAGGCTTTGTGTAGTCTTTGGTCCTTCAGAGTCTTGATCAAACACAGAAATGGCATCGGGATTGAATTCAACAGGCACTATGCGGACTTTTCTCCATGGGAGTAATCTCTCAAACTGTCTACGCTTTGATCGATTCTTGGAAACCCGGTGGTGGTTTCCGATGCCCATCTGGAAGCATTGTGTAATTTGTGGACCTTCAGAGTGTTGATGAAACGCAGAAATAGCCTCGAGAATACAACAGGCACCAGGCGGACTTTTCTCCAAAGGTGTAATGTCTCAAACTGTCTACGCTTTGATCGATTCCTGGAAGACCAGTAATAGTTTCCGAAGCCTATCTGGAGTCATTCTGTAATGTGTGGACTATCAGAGTGTTGATGAAACACTAATATCGCATCGGTATTGAATACAACAGGCCCCATGCGGACATTTCTCCATGATAGTAATGTCTCAAATTATCTACGCTTTGATCGTTCCCTGGAAGTACAGTTGTAGTTTCCGAAGCACATGTGGAGTCGTTCTGTAATCTGGGGACCTTCAGAGTGTTGCTGAAATACCGAAATTGCATCGGCTTTGAATACAACAGACACCATGCCGCCTTCTCTCCTTGGCAGTAAGGTCTCAAACTGTCTACGCTTTAATCCTTCCGTGGAAGACCAGTAGTAGTTTCCGAAGAACATGTGGTGGCGTTGTGTAACCTTTGTTCGTTCAGAGTGTTGATGAAACACAGAAATTGCATCGGGATTTTATTCTACAGGCACCATATGGACTTTTCTCCATGGGTGTAGTGTCTCAAACTGTCTACGCTTTGATGGATTCCTGGAAGACCAGTAGTAGTTAACGAAGCCCATCTGGAGGCATTCTGTAATCTGTGGATTATTAGAGTGTTGATGAAACACAGATGTTGGATCGGTATTGAATACAACAGGCACCATGCGGACTTATCTCCATGGGAGTAATGTCTCAAATTATCTACGTTTTGATCGTTCCCTGGAAGACCAGTAGTAGTTTCCGAAGCACATGTGGAGGCGTTGTGTAATCTGTGGACCTTCAGAGTGCTGATGAAACAAAGAAATTGCATCGGAATTCAATACAACAGACACCATGCGGAATTTTCTCCATCGGAGTAATGTCTCAAACTGTCTACGATTTGATCGTTCCCTGGAAGACCAGTAGAAGTTTCCGAAGAATATCTGGAGGCGTTGTGTAATATTTGGTCCTTCAGAGTGTTGATCAAACAGAGAGATTGCATCGCGATTGAATACAACAGGCACCATGCCGACTTTTCTCCATGGGAGTAATGTCTCAAACTGTCTACGATTTGATCGATTCTTGGAAGACCAGTAGTACTTTCCGAAGCACATGTGGGGGCGTTCTGTAATCTGTGGACCTTCACGGTGTTGATGAAACACAGAAATGGCATCGGGATTTAATACAAGAGGCACCATGCGGATTTTTCTCCATGGGAGTAATGTCTCAAACTCTCTACATTCTGTTCGTTCCCTGGAAGACCAGTAGTAGTTTCCGAAGCACATGTGCAGGCGTTCTATAATCAGTGGACATTCAGAGTGTTGATGAAACAAAGAAATTACATCGGGAGTGAATACAACATTCACCATGCGGAATTTTCTCCATCGTAGTATCGTCTCAAAATGTCTGCACGTCGATCGATTCCTGGAAGACCAGTAGTAGCTTTCGAAGCACATCTGGTGGCATTTTGTTATCTGTGGACTATCAGAGTGTTGATGAAACACAGATATTGCATCGGTATTGAATACAACAGGCACCATGCGAACTTTTCTCCATGGGAGTAATGTCTCAAACTGTCTACGCTGTGATCGATACTTGGGAGACCTGTAGTACTTTCCAAAGCACATCTGGAGGCATTGTGTAATTTGTGGACCATCAGAGTGCTGATGAAACACAGAAATGTTATCGGGATTGAATACAACTGTCACCATGCGGACTTGTGTCCATTGGGGTAATGTCTCAAACTGTCTACGCTTTCATCGTTCCCTGGAATACCAGTAGTAGTTTCCGAGGAACATCTGGAGGCTTTGTGTAGTCTTTGGTCCTTCAGAGTCTTGATCAAACACAGAAATGGCATCGGGATTGAATTCAACAGGCACTATGCGGACTTTTCTCCATGGGAGTAATCTCTCAAACTGTCTACGCTTTGATCGATTCTTGGAAACCCGGTGGTGGTTTCCGATGCCCATCTGGAAGCATTGTGTAATTTGTGGACCTTCAGAGTGTTGATGAAACGCAGAAATAGCCTCGAGAATACAACAGGCCCCATGCGGACGTTTCTCCATGATAGTAATGTCTCAAATTATCTACGCTTTGATCGTTCCCTGGAAGTACAGTAGTAGTTTCCGAAGCACATGTGGAGTCGTTCTGTAATCTGGGGACCTTCAGAGTGTTGCTGAAATACCGAAATTGCATCGGCTTTGAATACAACAGACACCATGCCGCCTTTTCTCCTTGGCAGTAAGGTCTCAAACTGTCTACGCTTTAATCCTTCCGTGGAAGACCAGTAGTAGTTTCCGAAGAACATGTGGTGGCGTTGTGTAACCTTTGTTCGTTCAGAGTGTTGATGAAACACAGAAATTGCATCGGGATTTTATTCTACAGGCACCATATGGACTTTTCTCCATGGGTGTAGTGTCTCAAACTGTCTACGCTTTGATGGATTCCTGGAAGACCAGTAGTAGTTAACGAAGCCCATCTGGAGGCATTCTGTAATCTGTGGACTATTAGAGTGTTGATGAAACACAGATGTTGGATCGGTATTGAATACAACAGGCACCATGCGGACTTATCTCCATGGGAGTAATGTCTCAAATTATCTACGTTTTGATCGTTCCCTGGAAGACCAGTAGTAGTTTCCGAAGCACATGTGGAGGCGTTGTGTAATCTGTGGACCTTCAGAGTGCTGATGAAACAAAGAAATTGCATCGGAATTCAATACAACAGACACCATGCGGAATTTTCTCCATCGGAGTAATGTCTCAAACTGTCTACGATTTGATCGTTCCCTGGAAGACCAGTAGAAGTTTCCGAAGAACATCTGGAGGCGTTGTGTAGTATTTGGTCCTTCAGAGTGTTGATCAAACAGAGAGATTGCATCGCGATTGAATACACCAGGCACAATGCGGACTTTTCTCCATGGGAGTAATGTCTCAAATTATCTACGTTTTGATCGTTCCCTGCGAGCGCAGTAGTAGTTTCCGAAGCACATATGGAGGCGTTCGATAATTTGTGGAGCTTCAGAGTGTTGATGAAACACAGAAATGGCATCGGCATTTAATTCAACAGGCACCATGCGGAATTTTCATCATGGGAGTAATGTATCAAACTGTCTACGCTTTGATCGATCCTTGGAAGACCAGTAGTGGTTTCCGATGCACATCTGGAAGCATTGTGTAATTTGTGGACCTTCAGAGTGTTGATGAAACATAGAAATAGCCTCGAGCTTGAATACAACGGGCACCATGCAGACTTTTCTCCATGGGTGTAATGTCTCAAACTGTCTACGATTGGATCGTTCCCTGGAAGACCAGTAGTAGTTTCCGAAGCACATTTGGAGGCATTCTGTAATCTAGGGACCTTCAGAGTGTTGCTGAAATACCGAAATTTCATCGGCTTTGAATACAACAGACACCATGCCGCCTTTTCTCTTTGGCAGTAATGTCTCAAACTGTCTACGCTTTAATCGTTCCGCGGAAGACCAGTAGTAGTTTCCGAAGCACATCTGGAGGCATTCTGTAATCTATGGACCTTCAGAGTGTTGATGAAACACAGAAATGTTATCGGGATTGAATACAACAGTCACCATGCGGACTTGTGTCCATCGGGGTAATGTCTCAAACTGTCCACGCTTTCATCGGTCCCTGGAATACCAGTACTAGTTTCCGAGGAACATCCGGAGGCTTTGTGTAGTCTTGGGTCCTTCAGAGTCTTGATCAAACAGAGAAATTGCGTCGGGATTGAATACAACAGGCACCAGGCGGACTTATCTCCAAAAGGAGTAATGTCTCAATCTGTCTACGCTTTGATCGTTCCCTGGAAGACCAGTGGTAGTTTCCGAGGAACATCTGGAGGCTTTGTGTAGCCTTTGGTCCTTCAGAGTCTTGTTCAAACACAGAAATGGCATCGTAATTGAATTCAACAGGCACAATGCGGCCTTTTTTCCATGGGAGTAATGTCTCAAACTGTCTACGCTTTGATCGATTCTTGGAAACCCGGTAGTGGTTTCCGATGCACATCTGGAAGCATTGTGTAATTTGTGGACCTTCAGAGTGCTGATGAAACACAAATATTGCATCGGTATTGAATACAACAGACCATATGTGGACTTTTCTCCTTGGGAGTAATGTCTCAGTTTAGCTACGCTTTGATACTTCCCTGGAAGACCAGTAATAGCTCCCAAAGCACATCTGGACGCATTCCGTAATCTATGGACCTTCAGAGTGTTGCTGAAATACCGAAATTACATCGGCTTTGAATACAAAAG
Organism: Schistocerca gregaria; assembly: GCF_023897955.1. Classification (NCBI taxonomy): domain Eukaryota; kingdom Metazoa; phylum Arthropoda; class Insecta; order Orthoptera; family Acrididae; genus Schistocerca; species Schistocerca gregaria. The sequence goes on along the minus strand of NC_064930.1, from coordinate 10,203,687 downwards.
GCTCCATGCGGCCTTTTCTCCTATGAAGTAATGTCTCAAACTGTCTACACTTTAATCGTTCCGTGGAAGACCAGTAGTAGTTTCCGAAGCACATCTGGAGTCGTTCTGTCACCTGTGGACCTACAGAGTGTTGATTCAACACAAAAATTGCATCGGGATTGAATACAACAGACAACATGCGGACTTGTGTTCATAGGAGTAATGATTCAAACTATCTACGCTTTGATCGTTCCCTGGAAGTACAGTAGTAGTTGCGGAAGAACATCTGGAGGCGTTGTGTAGTATTTGGTCCTTCAGAGTGTTGATCAAACAGAGAAATTGCATCGCGATTGAATACAACAGGCACATTGCGGACTTCTCTCGATGGGAGTAATGTCTCAAATTATCTACGTTTTGATCGTTCCCTGCAAGCGCAGTAGTAGTTTCCGAAGCACATATCGAGGCGTTCTATAATCTGTGGAGCTTCAGAGTGTTGATGAAACACAGAAATGGCATCGGCATTTAGTTCAACAGGCACCATGCGGACTTTTCTCCATGGGAGTAATGTCTCAAACTGTCTACGCTTTGATCAATTCTTAAAAGAACAGTAGTGGTTTCCGATGCACATCTGGAAGCATTGTGTAGATTGTAGACCTTCAGAGTGTTGATGAAACTCAGAAATAGCCTCGAGATTTAATACAAAAGGCACCATGCGGACTTTTCTCCATGGGAGTAATGTCTCAAACTGTCTATGATTCGATCGTTCCCTGGAAGACAAGTAGTAGTTTCCGAAGCACATGTGGAGGCGTTCTGAAATCTGTGGACCTTCAGAGTGCAGATGAAACAAAGACATTGTATCGGAATTCAATACAACAGACACCATGCGAAATTTTCTCCATCGGAGTAATGTCTCAAACTGTCTACGATTTGATCGTTCCCTGGAAGACCAGTAGTAGTTTCCGAAGAACATCTGGTGGCGTTGTGTATTATTTGGTCCTTCAGAGTGTTGATCAAACAGAGAAATTGCATCGCGATTGAATACAACAGGCACAATGCGGACTTTTCTCCATGGGAGTAATGTCTCAAATTATCTACGTTTTGATCGTTCCCTGCAAGCGCAGTAGTAGTTTCGGAAGCACATATGGAGGCGTTCTAAAATCTGTGGAGCTTCAGAGTGTTGATGAAACACAGAAATGGCATCGGCATTTAATTCAACAGGCACCAGGCGGACTTTTCTACATGGGAGTAATGTATCAAACTGTCTACGCTTTGATCGATCCTTGGAAGACCAGTAGTGGTTTCCGATGCACATCTGGAAGCATTGTGTAAGTTGTGGACCTTCAGAGTGTTGATGAAACACAGAAATAGCCTCGAGCGTGAATACAACGGGCACCATGCGGACTTTTCTCCATGGGTGTAATGTCTCAAACTGTCTACGATTGGATCGTTCCCTGGAAGACCAGTAGTAGTTTCCGAAGCACATCTGGAGGTATTCTGTAATCTATGGACCTTGAGAGTGTTGATAAAACACATAAATTGCAACGGCATTGAATACAACATGCACCATGCGGACTTGTGTCCATGGGAGTAATGTTTCAAACTGTCTATGCTTTGATCGTTACCAGGAAGACAAGTAGTAGTTTACGAAGCACATCTGGAGGCATGCTGTAATCTGTGGACTATCTGAGTGTTGATGAATTACAGAAATTGCTTCGGGATTGAATTTAACAATCACCATGCGGGCTTTTCTCAATGGGAGTAATGTCTCAAACGGTCTTCGATGTGATCGTTCCCTGGAAGACAAGTAGAAGTTTCCGAAGGACATCTGAAGGCATTTTGTAATCTGTGGACATTCAGAGTGTTGATGAAATACAGAAATTTCATCGGCTTTGAATACAACAGGCACCATGCGGACTTTTCTCCATGGGAGTAATGTCTCAAAATGCCTACGGTTTGATCGAATCCTGGAAGACCAATAGTAGCTTCCGAAGCACATCTGGAGGCATTGTGTAATATGTGGACCTTTAGAGTGTTGATGGGACACAGAAATTGCCTTGAGATTGAATACAACAGGCACCATGGGGACTATTCTCCATGGGAGTAATGTCTCAAACTGTCTACGATTTGATCGTTCACTGGAAGACCAGTAATAGTTTCCCAAGCACATCTGGACACATTCTGTAATCTGCGGACTTTCAGAGTGCTGATGAAACACTAAAATTGCATCGGGATTGAATACAACAATCGTTATGTGGAATTTTCTCCATGAGAGTAATGTCTCAAACTGTCTACGATTTGATCGATTCCTGGAAGAGCAGTAGTAGATTCCGAAGCCCATCTGAAGGCATTTTGTAATCAGTGGACATTCAGAGTGTTGATGAAATACAGATATTTCATCGGCTTTGAGTACAACAGGCATCATGCGGACTTTTCCCCATAGGAGTAATGTCTCAAAATGTCAACGCTTTGATCGATTCCTGGAAGTCCAATAGTAGCTTCCGAAACACATCTGGACGCATTCTGTAATCTGTGGACCTTCAGAGTGCTGATGAAATTAAAAAATTGCATCGGGATTGAATACAACAGACACCATGCGGACTTTTCTCCATGATAGTATTGTCTCAAACTGTATACGATTTGATCGTTCCCTGGAAGACAAGTAGTAGTTTCCGAAGCACATTTGGAGGCATTCAGTAAAATGTGGACCTTCAGAATGTTGATGAAACACAGAAATGGCATCGGGATTTAATTCAACAGGCACCATGCGGACTTTTCTCCATGGGTGTATTGTCTCAAACTGTCTACGCTTTAATCGTTCCGTGGAAGACCAGTAGTAGTTTCCGAAGCACATCTGGAGATATTTTGTAATTTGTGGACCTTCAGAGTGTTGATGAAACACAGAAATAGACTCGAGATTGAATACAACAGGCACCATGCGGACATTTCTCCTTTGGAGTACTGTCTCAAACTGTCTACGATTTCATCGTCCCCTGGAAGACAAGTAGTAGTATGCGAAGCACATTTGGAGACATTCTGTAAAATGTGGATCTTCAGAGTGTTGATGAATTACCGAAATTATATCTTCTTTGAATACAACAGACACCATGCTGCCTTTTCTCCTTCACAGTAATGTCTCAAACTGTCTACGCTTTGATCGTTCCCTGGAAGACCAGTAGTAGTTTACGAAGAACATCTGGAGGCGTTTTGTAGTATTTGGTCCTTCAGAGTGTTGATCAAACAGAGAAATTGCATCATGATTAAATACAACAGGCAACAGGCGGACTTTTCTCCAAGGGAGTAATGTCTCAAACTGTCTACGCTTTGATCGATTCCTGGAAGACCAGTAGTAGTTTCCGAAGCCCATCTGGACCCATTCTGTAATGTGTGGACTATCAGAGTGTATATGAAACACAAATATTGCATCGGTATTGAATACAACAGGCATCATGCGGATTTTTTTCCATGGGAGTAATGTCCCAAATTATCTACGTTTTGATCGTTCCCTGCAAGACCAGTAGTAGTTTCCGAAGCACATATGGGGGCGTTCTGTAATCTGTGGACCTTCAGAGTGTTGATGAAACACAGAAATGGCATCGGGATTTAATTCCATTGGCACCATGCGGACCTTTCTCCATGGTTGTAATGTCTCAAACTATCTACGCTTTGATCGATTCTTGGAAGACCAGTAGTGGTTTCCGATGCAAATCTGGAAGCATTGTGTTATTTGTGGACCCTCCGAGTGTTAATGAAACACAGAAATTGCCTCGAGATTGAATACAACAGGCACCATGCGGACTTTTCTCCATGGGACTAATGTCTCAAGCTGTCTATGATTGGATCGTTCCCTGGAAGACCAGTAGTAGTTTCTGAAGCACACCTGGATGCATACTGTAATCTGTGGACTATCAGAGTTTTGATGATACACAGATATATCATTGGGATTGAATACAACAGGCACCATGCGAACTTGTGTCCATGGGAGTATTGTCTCAAACTGTCTATGATTTGATCGATTCCTGGAAGACCAGTAGTAGTTTCCGAATCACATCTGGAAGCATTCTGTAATCTGTGGACCTTCAGATTGCTGATGAAACACAGAAATTGTTTCGGGATTGAATTTAACAAACACCATAAGGACGTTTCTCAACGGGAGTAATGTCTCAAACTGTCTACTCTTCGATCGTTCGCTGGAAGACCAGTAGTAGTTTCCGAAGCACATGTGGAGCCGTTCTGTAATCTGCGGACCTTCACAGTGTTGATAAAACACAGAAATGGCATTTGGATTTAATTCAACAGACACCATGCGGAATTTTCTGCATCGGAGTAATCTCTGAAATTGTCTACGTTTTGATCGATTCCTGGAACACCAGTAGTAGTTTCCGAAGCACATCTGGAGGCTTCCTGTAATCTGTGGACGTTCAGAGTTTTAATGAAAGACAGAAATTGCGTCGGGAATGAATACAACAGGCACCATGCGGACTTTTATCCATAGGAGTAATGTCTCAAACTGTCTACGCTTTGATCGATTCCTATAACACCAGTAGTAGTTTCCGAAACACATCTGGAGGCTTCCTGTAATCTGTGGACGGTCAGAGTTTTGATGAAAGACAGAAATTGCATCGGGACTCAATGCAACAGCACCATGCGGAATTTTTTCCATGGGAGTAATGTCCCAAACTGTCTACGCTCTGATCGTTCCCTGGAAGACTAGTAGTAGATTTCGAAGCACATCTGGAGGCATTCTGTAATTTGTGGACGTTCAGAGTGTTGATGAAACACAGAAATTGCATCGGGATTCAATGCAAAAGGCACTATGCACACTTTTCTCCATGGAAGTGATATCTGAAACTGTCTACACTTTGATCGTTCCCTGGAACTCCCATAGTAGTTTCCGAAGCACATCTGGTGGCGTTGTGTAATCTGTGGGCCTTCAGAGTGTTGATGAAACACAGAAATTGCATCGCGATTGAATACTACAGGCACCATGAGGACTTTTTCTCCATGGGAGTAATGTCTCAAACTGTCTACGCTTTGATCGTTCCCTGGAAGACCAGTAGTACTTTCCGAAGCACATGTGGAGTTGTTCTGTAATCTGTGGACCTTCAGAGTGTTCATGAAACACAGAAATTGCATTGGGATTTTATTCAACACTCGCACATGCGGACTTTTCTCCATGGGAGTAATGTCTCAAACTGTCTAAGCTATGATCGATTCCTCGAAGTCCAGTAGTAGTTTCCTAAGCACATCTGCAGGCATTCTGTAAACTGTCGACATTCAGAGTGTTGATGAAACACAGAAATTTCATCAGGATTGAATACAACAGGAACCATTATGACTTTTCTCAATGGGAGTAATGTCTCAAACTGTCCACGCTTTGATCGTTATCTGGAAGACCAGTAGTAGTTTCCAAGCATATCTGGAGGCATTCTGTAATCTGTGGACCTTCTGATTGTTGATGAAACCCAGAATTTGCATCGGGATTCAATGCAACAGGCACCAAGCGGACTTTTCTCCAGGGGAGTAATGTCTCAAAGTGACTACGCTTTGATCGTTCCCTGGAAGACTAGCATAAGTTTAGGAAAAACGTCTGGAGGCATTCTGTAATCAGTGGACCCTCAGAGTGTTGATGTAACACAGAAATTGCATGGTGATTGAATATAACAGACACCATGCGGACTTTTCTCTTTGGGAGTAAAGTCTCAAACGGTCTACGTTTTGATCGATTCCTGCAAGACCAGTAGTAGTGTCCGAAGCACAGCTGGAGGCATTCTGTAATCTGTGGACCTTCAGAGTGTTGATGAAATACAGAAATTGCATCGGGATTGAACACAACAGGCACCATGCGGACCTTTCTCCATGGGTGCAATGTCTCAAACTGTATATGCTTTGATCGTTCAATGAAAGAACAGTAGTTGTTTCCGTAGCACATGTGGAGGCGTTCTGTAATCTGTGGACCTTCAGAGTGTTGATGAAACAAAGAAATTGCATCGGGATTGAATACAACACTAACCATGCGGAATTTTCACCATGGGATTAGTATCTCAAATTATCTACGGTTTGATCGATTCCTTGAAGACCAGTAGTAAATTCCGAAGCACATCTGGAGGCATTCTGTAATTTGTGGACCTTCAGAGTGTAGATGAAACACTGAAGTGGCCTCGAGATTGAATACAACAGCCACCATGCGGACGTTTCTCCATGGGTGTAATGTCTCAAAATGTCTATGCTTTGATCGTTCCCTGGAAGATCAGTAGTAGTTTCCGAAACACATGTGGAGGCGTTCAGTCATCTTGCTGGGCTTCAGAGTGTTGATGAAACACAGAAAGTGCCTCGAGATTGAATACAACAATCCCCATGTGGACTATTCTATATGGGAGTAATGTCTCAAACTGTCTACGCTTTGATCGTTCAATGGACACCAGTAGTAGTTTCCGATGCACATCTAGAATCATTCTGTAATCTGTGGACCTTCAGAGTGTTGATGAAATATCGAAATTGCATTGGCTTTGAATACAGCAGGCACCATGCAGACTTTTCTCCTTGGCAGTAATGTCTCAAACTGTCTACGTTTTGATCGTTCTGTGGAAGACCAGTAGTAGTTTCCGAAGCACATCTGGAGGCATTCTGTAATATGTGGAGCTTGAGAGTGTTGATGAAACACAGAAATTGCGTCGGGATTTCATGCAACAGGCGCCATGTTGACTTTTCTCTATGGGAGTAATGGCTCAAAGTGTCTACGCTTTGATCGATTCCTGGAAGACCAGTAGCAGTTTCCAAAGCACATCTGGAATCATTCTGCAATCTGTGGACATTCAGAGAGTTGATGAAATACAGAAATTCCATCGGCTTTGAATACAACAGGCACCATGTGGACTTCTCTCCATGGGAGTAATGTCTCAAACTGTCTACGCTTTGATCGATTCCTGGAAGACCAGTAGTAGTTTCCGAAGCACATCTTTAGGCATTCTGTGATCCGTGGACCTTCAGAGTTTTGATGAAACAGAGAAATTGCATTGGGATTCAATACAACAGGCACCATGCGGTCTTTTCTCCATGGGAGTAATGTCTCAAACTGTCTACGCTTTGATCGTTCCCTGGAAGACAAGTAGTAGTTTCTGAAGCACATCTGGATGCATACTGTAATCTGTGGACTATCAGAGTTTTGATGATATAGGGATAAATCATCGGGATTGAATACAACAGGCACCATGCGAACTTGTGTCCATGGGAGTATTGTCTCAAACTGTCTATGATTTGATCGATTCCTGGAAGACCAGTAGTAGTTTCCGAATCACATCTGGAGGCATTCTGTAATCTGTGGACCTTCAGATTGCTGATGAAACACAGAAATTGTTTCGGGATTGAATTTAACAAACACCATAAGGACGTTTCTCAACGGGAGTAATGTCTCAAACTGTCTACTCTTCGATCGTTCGCTGGAAGACCAGTAGTAGTTTCCGAAGCACATGTGGAGCCGTTCTGTAATCTGCGGACCTTCACAGTGTTGATAAAACACAGAAATGGCATTTGGATTTAATTCAACAGACACCATGCGGAATTTTCTGCATCGGAGTAATCTCTGAAATTGTCTACGTTTTGATCGATTCCTGGAACACCAGTAGTAGTTTCCGAAGCACATCTGGAGGCTTCCTGTAATCTGTGGACGTTCAGAGTTTTGATGAAAGACAGAAATTGCGTCGGGAATGAATACAACAGGCACCATGCGGACTTTAATCCATAGGAGTAATGTCTCAAACTGTCTACGCTTTGATCGATTCCTATAACACCAGTAGTAGTTTCCGAAACACATCTGGAGGCTTCCTGTAATCTGTGGACGGTCAGAGTTTTGATGAAAGACAGAAATTGCATCGGGACTCAATGCAACAGCACCATGCGGAATTTTTTCCATGGGAGTAATGTCCCAAACTGTCTACGCTCTGATCGTTCCCTGGAAGACTAGTAGTAGATTTCGAAGCACATCTGGAGGCATTCTGTAATCTGTGGACGTTCAGAGTGTTGATGAAACACAGAAATTGCATCGGGATTCAATGCAAAAGGCACTATGCACACTTTTCTCCATGGGAGTGATATCTGAAACTGTCTACACTTTGATCGTTCCCTGGAACTCCCATAGTAGTTTCCGAAGCACATCTGGTGGCGTTGTGTAATCTGTGGGCCTTCAGAGTGTTGATGAAACACAGAAATTGCATCGCGATTGAGTACTACAGGCACCATGAGGACTTTTTCTCCATGGGAGTAATGTCTCAAACTGTCTACGCTTTGATCGTTCCCTGGAAGACCAGTAGTAGTTTCCGAAGCACATGTGGAGTTGTTCTGTAATCCTTGAACCTTCAGAGTGTTCGTGAAACACAGAAATTGCATTGGGATTTTATTCAACACTCGCCATGCGGACTTTTCTCCATGGGAGTAATGTCTCAAATTGTCTAAGCTATGATCGATTCCTCGAAGTCCAGTAGTAGTTTCCTAAGCACATCTGCAGGCATTCTGTAAACTGTCGACATTCAGAGTGTTGATGAAACACAGAAATTTCATCGAATTGAATACAACCGGAACCATTATGACTTTTCTCAATGGGAGTAATGTCTCAAACTGTCCACGCTTTGATCGTTATCTGGAAGACCAGTAGTAGTTTCCAAGCATATCTGGAGGCATTCTGTAATCTGTGGACCTTCTGATTGTTGATGAAACCCAGAATTTGCATCGGGATTCAATGCAACAGGCACCATGCGGACTTTTCACCAGGAGAGTAATGTCTCAAAGTGTCTACGCTTTGATCGTTCCCTGGAAGACTAGCAGAAGTTAAGGAAAAACATCTGGAGGCATTCTGTAATCAGTGGACCCTCAGAGTGTTGATGTAACATAGAAATTGCATGGGGATTGAATATATAGACACCATGCGGACTTTTCTCCTTGAGAGTAAAGTCTCAAACGGTCTACGTTTTGATCGATTCCTGGAAGACCAGTAGTAGTGTCCGAAGCACATCTGGAGGCATTCTGTAATTTGTGGACCTTCAGAGTGTTGATGAAATACAGAAATTGCATCGGGGTGAATACAACTGTCACCATGCGGACCTTTCTCCATGGGTGCAATGTCTCAAACTTTCTATGCTTTGATCGTTCAATGGAAGACCAGTAGTTGTTTCCGTAGCACATGTGGAGGCGTTCTGTAATCTGTGGAGCTTGAGAGTGTTGATGAAACAAAGAAATTGCATCGGGATTGAATACAACAGTAACCATGCAGAATTTTCACCATGGGATTAGTGTCTCAAATTATCTACGCTTTGATCGATTCCTGGAAGACCAGTAGTAAATTCCGAAGCACATCTGGAGGCATTCGGTAGTTTGTGGACCTTCAGAGTGTAGATGAAACACTGAAGTGGCCCTCGAGAATGAATACAACAGGCACCATGCGGACCTTTCTCCATGGGTGTAATGTCTCAAACTGTCTATGCTTTGATCGTTCCCTGGAAGATTAGTAGTAGTTTCCGAAACACATGTGGAGGCGTTCAGTCATCTTGCTGGGCTTCAGAGTGTTGATGAAACACAGAAAGTGCCTCGAGATTGAATACAACAATCCCCATGCGGACTATTCTCCATGGGAGTAATGTCTCAAACTGTCTACGCTTTGATCGTTCAATGGACACCAGTAGTAGTTTCCGATGCACATCTGGAGGCATTCTGTAATCTGTGGACCTTCAGAGTGTTGATGAAATATCGAAATTGCATTGGCTTTGAATACAGCAGGCACCATGCAGCCTTTTCTCCTTGGCAGTAATGTCTCAAACTGTCTACATTTTGATCGTCCTGTGGAAGACCAGTAGTAGTTTCCGAAGCACATCTGGAGGCATTCTGTAATATGTGGAGCTTCAGAGTGTTGATGAAACACAGAAATTGCGTGGGGATTTCATGCAACGGGCACTATGTTGACTTTTCTCTATGGGAGTAATGGCTCAAAGTGTCTACGCTATGATCGATTCCTGGAAGACCAGTAGCAGTTTCCAAAGCACATCTGGAAACATTCTGTAATCGGTGGACATCCAGAGAGTTGATGAAATACAGAAATTCCATCGGCTTTGAATACAACAGGCACCATGTGGACTTTTCTCCATGGGAGTAATGTCTCAAACTGTCTACGCTTTGATCGATCATTGGAAGACCAGTGTAGTTTCCGGAGCAGAATTGGAGAAGTTGTGTAATCTGTGGTCCTTCAGAGTGTTGATGAAACACAGAGATTGCATGGGCATTGAATACGACAGGCACCATGCGGACTTTCCTTCTTGAGAGTAATGTCTCAATCTGTCCACGCTTTGATCGTTATCTTTAAGATCAGTAGTAGTTTCCAAGCATATCTGGAGGCATTCTGTAATCTGTTGACCTTCAGAGTGTTGATGAAACACAGAAATTGCGTCGAGATTGAATACAACAGGCACCATGCGGACTTTTCTCCATGGGATGAATGTCTCAAACTGTCTACGATTTGATCGTTACCGGGAAGACCACTAGTAGTTTCCGAAGCACATTTGGAGGCATTCTGTAATCTGTAGAATATCAGAGTGTTGATGAAACACAGAAATTGCATCGGGATTGAATACAACAATCACCATGCGTAATCTTCTTCATCGGAGTAATGTATCAAATTGTCTATACTTTGATCGATTCCCGGAAGACCAGTAGTAGCTGCCGAAGCACATCTGGAGGCATTGTGTAATTTGTGGACCTTCAGAGATTTGATGAAATACAGAAATTGCATCGGGATTGAATGCAACAGGCACCATGCAGACTTGTGTCCATTGGAGTAATGTATCAAACTGTCTACGCTTTGATCGTTACCTGGAAAACCAGTAGTTGTTTCCGAAGAACATCTGGAGGCGTTGTGTAATCTTTGGTCATTCAGAGTGCTGATCAAACAGAGAAATTGTATCGGGATTGAATATAACAATCACCATGCATAATTTTCTCCAAAGGAGTAATGTCTCAATCTGTCTACGCTTTGATCGTTCATTGGAAGACCAGTAGTAGTTTCCGAAGCACATGTGGAGGCGTTCTGTAATCTGTGGACCTTCAGAGTGTTGATGAACCACATAAATTGCATCAGGATTTAATTCAAGAGGCACCATGAGGAATTTTCTCCATGGGAGTAATGTCTCAAACTGTCTACGTTTTGATCCATTCCTGGAAGACCAGTAGTAGTTTCCGAAGCACATCTGGAGGCATTCAGGAATCTGTGGACTATCAGAGTGTTGATGAAACACAGAAATTGCATCGGGATTGAATACAACAGGCACCATGCGGACTTTTCTCCATGGGAGTAATGTCTCAAACTATTTAGGCTTTGATCATTCTCTGGAGGACCAGTAGTATTTTCCGAAGCACATCTGGAGGCATTCTGTAATCTGTGGACTATCAGAGTGTTGATGAAACACAGAAATGGCATCGGGATTGAATAAAAGAATCACCGTGCGGAATTTCCTGCATCGGAGTAGTATCTCAAATTGTCTACGCTTTGATCGGTTCCTGGAAGAGCAGTAGTAGCTTCCGAACCACATCTGGAGGCATTGTGTAATTTGTGGACCTTCAGAGTGTTGATGAAACACAGAAATAGCCTCAAGATTGAATACAACAGGCACAATGCGGACTGTTCTCCATGGGGGTAATGTCTCAAACTGTCTACGTTTTGATCGTTCTCTGGAAGACCAGTAGCAGCTTCCTATGCACATCAGCATGCATTCTGTAATCTGTGGACATTCAGAGTGTTTGATAAATTACAGAAATTACATCGGCTTTGAACACAACAGGCACCACGAGGACTTTTCTCCATGGGAGTAATGTGTCAATCTGTCTACACTTTCATCGTTTCCTGGAAGACCAGTACTAGTTTCCGAAGAACATCATGAGGCGTTGTGTAATCTTTGGTCAATCAGTGTGTTGATCAGACAGAGAAATTGTATCGGGATTGAATATAACAGGCACCATGCATACTTTTCTCCAAGGGAGTAATGCCTCAAACTGTCTACGCTTTGATCGTTCATTGGAAGACCAGTAGTAGTTTCCGAAGCACATGTGGACGCGTTCTGTAATCTGTGGACCTTCAGAGTGTTGATAAAACACATAAATTGCATCAGGATTTAAGTCAAGAGGCACCACGAGGAATTTTCTCCATGGGAGTAGTGTCCCAAACTGTCTACGTATTGATCGATTCCTGGATGACCAGTAGTACTTTCCGAAGCACATCTGGAGGCATTCTGTAATCTGTGTACCTTCAGAGTGTTGATGAAAAACAGAAATAGCATGGGGATTGAATACAAGAGGCACCATGCGGACTTTTCTCCATGAAAGTAAGTCTCAAACTGTCTACGCTTCGATCGTAACCTGGAAGACCAGTAGTTGTTTCCGTAGCACATGTGGAGGCTTTCTGTAATCTGTGGACCTTCTGAGTGTTGATGAAACAAAGAAATTGCATCATGATTGTATACAACAGACACCATGCGGAATTATCTCCATCGCAGTAATGCCTCAAATTGTCTACGCTTAGATCGATTTCGGCAATACCAGTAGTAGCTTCCGAAGCACATCTGGAGGCATTGTGTAATTTGTGGAACTTCAGAGTGTTGATGAAACACAGAAATAGAATCGAGATTGAATACAACAGGCACCATGCGGAATATTGTCCATGCTGGTAATGTCTCAAACTGTCACCGCTTTGATCGTTCCCCGGCAGACCAGTAGCAGTTTCCAAAACATCTTGAGGCATTCAGTAACTTGTGGACCTTTAGAGTGTTGATGAATCACAGAAATTGCATGGGGATTGAATACAACAGTCACCATGTGGACTTGTCTACTTGGGAGTAATGTCTCAAACTGTCTACGCTTTGATCGTTATCTGGAAGACCAGTAGAAGTTTCCCAAGCATATCTGGAGCCATTCTGTAATCTGTGGGCATTCAGAGTGTTGATAAATTAGAGAAATTCCATCGGCTTTGAATACAACAGGCACCATGAGGACTTTTCTCCATGGGAGTAATGTCTCAAACTGTCTACGATCTCATCGTTCCCTGGAAGACCAGTAGAAAATTCCGAAGCACATCTTGAGGCATTCGGTAATCTGTGGACTTTTAGAGTGTTGATGAAACACAGAAATTGCATCGGGATTGAATACAACAGGCACCATGCGTACCTTTCTCCTTGGGAGAAATGTCTCAAATTGTCTACGCTTTGATCGTTATCTGGAAGACCAGTAGATGTTTCCGCAGCATATCTGGAGGCATTCTGTAATCTGTGGATATTCTGAGTGTTGATGAAACCAAGAAATTGCATCGAGATTCAATGCAACAGTCACCATGCGGACTTTTCTCCATGAGAGTAATGTCGCTAACTGTCTACGCTTTGATTGACTCCTGGAAGACCAGTAATAGCTCCCAAAGCACATCTGGAGGCATTCCGTAAACTGTGGACCTTCAGAGTGTTGATGAAACACAGAAATTGCAACGGGATTGAATACAACAGGCACCATGCGGTTGTGTCCGTTTGAGTGATGTCTCACACTGTCTACGCTTTGATCGCTCCCTGGAAGACCAGTTGTAGCTTCCGAATGACATCTGGCGGCGTTGTGAAATCTTTGGTTCTTCAGAATGTTGTTCAAACAAAGAAATTGCATCGGGATTGAATACAACAGGCTCCATGCGTCCTTTTCTCCAAGTGAGTTATGTCTCAAACTGTTACGCTTTGATCATGCCTTGGAAGACCAGTAGTAGTTTCCGAAGCACATCTGGAGGCATTGTGTAATTTGTGGACCTTCAGAGTGTTGATGAAACACAGAAGTAGCCTCGAGATTGAATACAACAGGCACCATGCGGACATTTCTCCATTGGAGTAATGTCTCAAACTGTTTACGATTTAATCGCTCTGTGTAGTTCCAGTAGTAGTTTCCGAAGCTCATCTGTAGGCATTTTGTAATCTGTGGACATTCATAGTATTGATGAAATATAGAAATTTCATCGGCTTTGAGTACAACAGGCACCATGCGGACTTTTCTCCATGGGAGTAATGTCTCAAAATGTCTACGCTTTGATCGATTCCTGGAAGACCAATAGTAGCTTCCGAAGCACATCTGGACGCATTCTGAAATCTGTGGACCTTCAGAGTGCTGATGAAAGACAAAAATTGCATCGGGATTGAATACAACAGGCACCATGGGGACTTTTCTCCATGGGAGTAATGTCTCAAACTGTCTACGATTTAATCGTTCCCTGGACGACAAGTAGTAGTTTCCGATGCACATTAGGAGGCGTTCAGTATAATGTGGACCTTCAGAGTGTTGATGAAATACCGAAATTGCATCTTCTTTGAATACAGCAGAGACCGTGCGTCCTTTTCTCCTTGACAGTAATGACTCAAACTGTCTACGCTTTGATCGTTCCGTGGAAGACCAGTAGTAGATTCCGAAGCACATCTGGAGGCATTCTGTAACCTGTGGACCTTCAGAGTGTTGATGAATCACTGAAATTGCATCGGGATTGAATACAACATTCACCATGCGGACTTTTCTCCATGGGAGTAATGTTCAAACTGTCTACTCTTTGATCGATTCCTGGAAGACCAGTAGTTTTTTCCGAAGCCCATTTGGAGTCATTCTGTAATATGGGGACCTTCAGAGTGTTGCTGAAATACCGAAATTGCATCGGCTTTGAATACAACAGACACCATGCCGCATTTTCTCCTTGGCAGTAATGTCTCAAACTGTCTACGCTTTAATCGTTCCGTGGAAGACCATTAGTAGTTTCCGAAGCACATATGGTGGCATTCTGTAATCTATGGACCTTGAGAGTGTTGATGAAACACAGAAATTGCATCGGGATTGATACAACAGTCACCATGCGGACTTTTCTCCATGGGAGTAATGTCTCATACTGTCTATGATTCGATCGTTCCCTGGAAGAACAGTAGTAGTTTCCGAAGAACATTTGGTGGCGTTGTGTTATCTTTGGTCCTTCAGAGTGTTGATGAAACACAGAAATTCCATCTGGATTTAATTCAAGAGGCACCATATGGACTTTTCTCCATGGGTGTAATGTCTCAAACTGTCTACGCTTTGATCGATTCTTGGAAGACCAGTAGTGGTTTCCGACGCACGTCTGGAAGCATTGTGTGATTTGTGGACTTTCCGAGTGTTGATGAAACACAGAAATCGCCTCGAGATTGAATACAACAGGCACCATGCGGACTGTTCTCCATTGGAGTAATGTCTCAAACTGTCTATGATTGGATCGTTCCCTGGAAGACCAGTAGTAGTTTCCGAAGCACATTTGGAGGCATTCTGTAATATGGGGACCTTCAGAGTGTTGCTGAAATACCGAAATTGCGTCGGCTTTGAATACAACAGACACCATGCCGCATTTCCTCCTTGGCAGTAATGTCTCAAACTGTCTACGCTTTAATCGTTCCGTGGAAGACCAGTAGTAGTTTCCGAGGCACATCTGGAGGCATTCTGTAATGTATGGACCTTGAGAGTATTGATGAAACACTGAAATTGCAACGGGATTGATACAACAGACACGATCCGGCCTTTTTTCCATGGGAGTAATGTCTCAAACTGTCTACGCTTTGATCGTTCCCTTTAAGACCAGTAGTAGTTTCCGAAGCACATCTGGAGGCATTATGTAATCTGTGAACCTTCAGAGTGTTGATGAAATTCAGAAATTGCATCGGGATTGAATACAACGGGCACCATGAGGACTTTTCTCCATGGGAGTAATGTTTCAAACTGTCTACGCTATGATCGTTCCCTGGAAGACCAGTAGTAGCTTCCGAAGCACATGTGAGGCGTTCTGTAATCTGTGGACCTTCAGAGTGTTGATGAAACAAAGATATAGCCTCAAGATTGAATACAACAGACACCTTGCGGACTGTTCTCCATGGGGGTAATATCTCCAACTGTCTACGTTTTGATCGTTCCCTGGAAGACCAGTAGCAGCATCCAAAGCACATCAGGAGGCAATCTGTAATCTGTGGAAATTCAGAGTGTTGATAAATTACAGAAATTCCTTCGGCTTTGAATACAACAGGCACCATGAGGACTTTTCTCCATGGGAGTAATGTGTCAAACTGTCTACGCTTTCATCGTTCCCTGGAAGACCAGTAGAAGATTCCGAAACACATCTTGAGGCAGTCAGTAATCTGTGGACCTTTAGAGAGTTGATGAAACACAGAAATTGCATTAGGATGGAATACAACAGGCACCATGCGGACTTTTCTCCTTGGGAGTAATGTCTCAAATTGTCTATGCTTTGATCGTTATCTGGAAGTCCCGTAGAAGTTTCCGAAGCATATCTGGAAACCATCCGTAATCTGTGGACCTTCAGAGTGTTGATGAAACCCAGATATTGCATCGGGATTCAATGCAACAGTCACCATGCGGACCTTTCTCCATGGGAGTAATGTCTCAAAATGTCTATGCTTTTATCGTTCCCTGGAAGACCAGTAGTAGTTTCCGAAGCACATTTGGAGGCATTCTGTAATATGGGGACCTTCAGAGTGTTGCTGAAATACCGAAATTGCGTCGGCTTTGAATACAACAGACACCATGCCGCATTTCCTCCTTGGCAGTAATGTCTCAAACTGTCTACGCTTTAATCGTTCCGTGGAAGACCAGTAGTAGTTTCCGAAGCACATCTGGAGGCATTCTGTAATCTATGGACCTTGAGAGTGTTGATGAAACACTGAAATTGCAACGGGATTGATACAACAGTCACGATCCGGCCTTTTTTCCATGGGAGTAATGTCTCAAACTGTCTACGATTTAATCGTTCCCTGGACGACAAGTAGTAGTTTCCGATGCACATTAGGAGGCGTTCAGTATAATGTGGACCTTCAGAGTGTTGATGAAATACCGAAATTGCATCTTCTTTGAATACAGCAGAGACCGTGCGTCCTTTTCTCCTTGACAGTAATGACTCAAACTGTCTACGCTTTGATCGTTCCGTGGAAGACCAGTAGTAGATTCCGAAGCACATCTGGAGGCATTCTGTAATCTGTGGACCTTCAGAGTGTTGATGAATCACTGAAATTGCATCGGGATTGAATACAACATTCACCATGCGGACTTTTCTCCATGGGAGTAATGTTCAAACTGTCTACTCTTTGATCGATTCCCGGAAGACCAGTAGTTTTTTCCGAAGCCCATTTGGAGTCATTCTGTAATATGGGGACCTTCAGAGTGTTGCTGAAATACCGAAATTGCATCGGCTTTGAATACAACAGACACCATGCCGCATTTTCTCCTTGGCAGTAATGTCTCAAACTGTCTACGCTTTAATCGTTCCGTGGAAGACCATTAGTAGTTTCCGAAGCACATATGGTGGCATTCTGTAATCTATGGACCTTGAGAGTGTTGATGAAACACTGAAATTGCAACGGGATTGATACAACAGTCACGATCCGGCCTTTTTTCCATGGGAGTAATGTCTCAAACTGTCTACGATTTAATCGTTCCCTGGACGACAAGTAGTAGTTTCCGATGCACATTAGGAGGCGTTCAGTATAATGTGGACCTTCAGAGTGTTGATGAAATACCGAAATTGCATCTTCTTTGAATACAGCAGAGACCGTGCGTCCTTTTCTCCTTGACAGTAATGACTCAAACTGTCTACGCTTTGATCGTTCCGTGGAAGACCAGTAGTAGATTCCGAAGCACATCTGGAGGCATTCTGTAATCTGTGGACCTTCAGAGTGTTGATGAATCACAGAAATTGCATGGGGATTGAATACAACAGTCACCATGTGGACTTGTCTACTTGGGAGTAATGTCTCAAACTGTCTACGCTTTGATCGTTATCTGGAAGACCAGTAGAAGTTTCCCAAGCATATCTGGAGCCATTCTGTAATCTGTGGGCATTCAGAGTGTTGATAAATTAGAGAAATTCCATCGGCTTTGAATACAACAGGCACCATGAGGACTTTTCTCCATGGGAGTAATGTCTCAAACTGTCTACGATCTCATCGTTCCCTGGAAGACCAGTAGAAAATTCCGAAGCACATCTTGAGGCATTCGGTAATCTGTGGACTTTTAGAGTGTTGATGAAACACAGAAATTGCATCGGGATTGAATACAACAGGCACCATGCGTACCTTTCTCCTTGGGAGAAATGTCTCAAATTGTCTACGCTTTGATCGTTATCTGGAAGACCAGTAGATGTTTCCGCAGCACATCTGGAGGCATTCCGTAAACTGTGGACCTTCAGAGTGTTGATGAAACACAGAAATTGCAACGGGATTGAATACAACAGGCACCATGCGGTTGTGTCCGTTTGAGTGATGTCTCACACTGTCTACGCTTTGATCGCTCCCTGGAAGACCAGTTGTAGCTTCCGAATGACATCTGGCGGCGTTGTGAAATCTTTGGTTCTTCAGAATGTTGTTCAAACAAAGAAATTGCATCGGGATTGAATACAACAGGCTCCATGCGTCCTTTTCTCCAAGTGAGTTATGTCTCAAACTGTTACGCTTTGATCATGCCTTGGAAGACCAGTAGTAGTTTCCGAAGCACATCTGGAGGCATTGTGTAATTTGTGGACCTTCAGAGTGTTGATGAAACACAGAAGTAGCCTCGAGATTGAATACAACAGGCACCATGCGGACATTTCTCCATTGGAGTAATGTCTCAAACTGTTTACGATTTAATCGCTCTGTGTAGTTCCAGTAGTAGTTTCCGAAGCTCATCTGTAGGCATTTTGTAATCTGTGGACATTCATAGTATTGATGAAATATAGAAATTTCATCGGCTTTGAGTACAACAGGCACCATGCGGACTTTTCTCCATGGGAGTAATGTCTCAAAATGTCTACGCTTTGATCGATTCCTGGAAGACCAATAGTAGCTTCCGAAGCACATCTGGACGCATTCTGAAATCTGTGGACCTTCAGAGTGCTGATGAAAGACAAAAATTGCATCGGGATTGAATACAACAGGCACCATGGGGACTTTTCTCCATGGGAGTAATGTCTCAAACTGTCTACGATTTAATCGTTCCCTGGACGACAAGTAGTAGTTTCCGATGCACATTAGGAGGCGTTCAGTATAATGTGGACCTTCAGAGTGTTGATGAAATACCGAAATTGCATCTTCTTTGAATACAGCAGAGACCGTGCGTCCTTTTCTCCTTGACAGTAATGACTCAAACTGTCTACGCTTTGATCGTTCCGTGGAAGACCAGTAGTAGATTCCGAAGCACATCTGGAGGCATTCTGTAACCTGTGGACCTTCAGAGTGTTGATGAATCACTGAAATTGCATCGGGATTGAATACAACATTCACCATGCGGACTTTTCTCCATGGGAGTAATGTTCAAACTGTCTACTCTTTGATCGATTCCTGGAAGACCAGTAGTTTTTTCCGAAGCCCATTTGGAGTCATTCTGTAATATGGGGACCTTCAGAGTGTTGCTGAAATACCGAAATTGCATCGGCTTTGAATACAACAGACACCATGCCGCATTTTCTCCTTGGCAGTAATGTCTCAAACTGTCTACGCTTTAATCGTTCCGTGGAAGACCATTAGTAGTTTCCGAAGCACATATGGTGGCATTCTGTAATCTATGGACCTTGAGAGTGTTGATGAAACACAGAAATTGCATCGGGATTGATACAACAGTCACCATGCGGACTTTTCTCCATGGGAGTAATGTCTCATACTGTCTATGATTCGATCGTTCCCTGGAAGAACAGTAGTAGTTTCCGAAGAACATTTGGTGGCGTTGTGTTATCTTTGGTCCTTCAGAGTGTTGATGAAACACAGAAATTCCATCTGGATTTAATTCAAGAGGCACCATATGGACTTTTCTCCATGGGTGTAATGTCTCAAACTGTCTACGCTTTGATCGATTCTTGGAAGACCAGTAGTGGTTTCCGACGCACGTCTGGAAGCATTGTGTGATTTGTGGACTTTCCGAGTGTTGATGAAACACAGAAATCGCCTCGAGATTGAATACAACAGGCACCATGCGGACTGTTCTCCATTGGAGTAATGTCTCAAACTGTCTATGATTGGATCGTTCCCTGGAAGACCAGTAGTAGTTTCCGAAGCACATTTGGAGGCATTCTGTAATATGGGGACCTTCAGAGTGTTGCTGAAATACCGAAATTGCGTCGGCTTTGAATACAACAGACACCATGCCGCATTTCCTCCTTGGCAGTAATGTCTCAAACTGTCTACGCTTTAATCGTTCCGTGGAAGACCAGTAGTAGTTTCCGAGGCACATCTGGAGGCATTCTGTAATGTATGGACCTTGAGAGTATTGATGAAACACTGAAATTGCAACGGGATTGATACAACAGACACGATCCGGCCTTTTCTCCATGGGAGTAATGTCTCAAACTGTCTACGCTTTGATCGTTCCCTTTAAGACCAGTAGTAGTTTCCGAAGCACATCTGGAGGCATTATGTAATCTGTGAACCTTCAGAGTGTTGATGAAATTCAGAAATTGCATCGGGATTGAATACAACGGGCACCATGAGGACTTTTCTCCATGGGAGTAATGTTTCAAACTGTCTACGCTATGATCGTTCCCTGGAAGACCAGTAGTAGCTTCCGAAGCACATGTGAGGCGTTCTGTAATCTGTGGACCTTCAGAGTGTTGATGAAACAAAGATATAGCCTCAAGATTGAATACAACAGACACCTTGCGGACTGTTCTCCATGGGGGTAATATCTCCAACTGTCTACGTTTTGATCGTTCCCTGGAAGACCAGTAGCAGCATCCAAAGCACATCAGGAGGCAATCTGTAATCTGTGGAAATTCAGAGTGTTGATAAATTACAGAAATTCCTTCGGCTTTGAATACAACAGGCACCATGAGGACTTTTCTCCATGGGAGTAATGTGTCAAACTGTCTACGCTTTCATCGTTCCCTGGAAGACCAGTAGAAGATTCCGAAACACATCTTGAGGCAGTCAGTAATCTGTGGACCTTTAGATGTTGATGAAACACAGAAATTGCATTAGGATGGAATACAACAGGCACCATGCGGACTTTTCTCCTTGGGAGTAATGTCTCAAATTGTCTATGCTTTGATCGTTATCTGGAAGTCCCGTAGAAGTTTCCGAAGCATATCTGGAAACCATCCGTAATCTGTGGACCTTCAGAGTGTTGATGAAACCCAGATATTGCATCGGGATTCAATGCAACAGTCACCATGCGGACCTTTCTCCATGGGAGTAATGTCTCAAAATGTCTATGCTTTTATCGTTCCCTGGAATACCAGTAGTAGTTTCCGAAGCACATTTGGAGGCATTCTGTAATATGGGGACCTTCAGAGTGTTGCTGAAATACCGAAATTGCGTCGGCTTTGAATACAACAGACACCATGCCGCATTTCCTCCTTGGCAGTAATGTCTCAAACTGTCTACGCTTTAATCGTTCCGTGGAAGACCAGTAGTAGTTTCCGAAGCACATCTGGAGGCATTCTGTAATCTATGGACCTTGAGAGTGTTGATGAAACACTGAAATTGCAACGGGATTGATACAACAGTCACGATCCGGCCTTTTTTCCATGGGAGTAATGTCTCAAACTGTCTACGATTTAATCGTTCCCTGGACGACAAGTAGTAGTTTCCGATGCACATTAGGAGGCGTTCAGTATAATGTGGACCTTCAGAGTGTTGATGAAATACCGAAATTGCATCTTCTTTGAATACAGCAGAGACCGTGCGTCCTTTTCTCCTTGACAGTAATGACTCAAACTGTCTACGCTTTGATCGTTCCGTGGAAGACCAGTAGTAGATTCCGAAGCACATCTGGAGGCATTCTGTAATCTGTGGACCTTCAGAGTGTTGATGAATCACTGAAATTGCATCGGGATTGAATACAACATTCACCATGCGGACTTTTCTCCATGGGAGTAATGTTCAAACTGTCTACTCTTTGATCGATTCCCGGAAGACCAGTAGTTTTTTCCGAAGCCCATTTGGAGTCATTCTGTAATATGGGGACCTTCAGAGTGTTGCTGAAATACCGAAATTGCATCGGCTTTGAATACAACAGACACCATGCCGCATTTTCTCCTTGGCAGTAATGTCTCAAACTGTCTACGCTTTAATCGTTCCATGGAAGACCATTAGTAGTTTCCGAAGCACATATGGTGGCATTCTGTAATCTATGGACCTTGAGAGTGTTGATGAAACACAGAAATTGCATCGGGATTGATACAACAGTCACCATGCGGACTTTTCTCCATGGGAGTAATGTCTCATACTGTCTATGATTCGATCGTTCCCTGGAAGAACAGTAGTAGTTTCCGAAGAACATTTGGTGGCGTTGTGTTATCTTTGGTCCTTCAGAGTGTTGATGAAACACAGAAATTCCATCTGGATTTAATTCAAGAGGCACCATATGGACTTTTCTCCATGGGTGTAATGTCTCAAACTGTCTACGCTTTGATCGATTCTTGGAAGACCAGTAGTGGTTTCCGACGCACGTCTGGAAGCATTGTGTGATTTGTGGACTTTCCGAGTGTTGATGAAACACAGAAATCGCCTCGAGATTGAATACAACAGGCACCATGCGGACTGTTCTCCATTGGAGTAATGTCTCAAACTGTCTATGATTGGATCGTTCCCTGGAAGACCAGTAGTAGTTTCCGAAGCACATTTGGAGGCATTCTGTAATATGGGGACCTTCAGAGTGTTGCTGAAATACCGAAATTGCGTCGGCTTTGAATACAACAGACACCATGCCGCATTTCCTCCTTGGCAGTAATGTCTCAAACTGTCTACGCTTTAATCGTTCCGTGGAAGACCAGTAGTAGTTTCCGAGGCACATCTGGAGGCATTCTGTAATGTATGGACCTTGAGAGTATTGATGAAACACTGAAATTGCAACGGGATCGATACAACAGACACGATCCGGCCTTTTCTCCATGGGAGTAATGTCTCAAACTGTCTACGCTTTGATCGTTCCCTTTAAGACCAGTAGTAGTTTCCGAAGCACATCTGGAGGCATTATGTAATCTGTGAACCTTCAGAGTGTTGATGAAATTCAGAAATTGTATCGGGATTGAATACAACGGGCACCATGAGGACTTTTCTCCATGGGAGTAATGTTTCAAACTGTCTACGCTATGATCGTTCCCTGGAAGACCAGTAGTAGCTTCCGAAGCACATGTGAGGCGTTCTGTAATCTGTGGACCTTCAGAGTGTTGATGAAACAAAGATATAGCCTCAAGATTGAATACAACAGACACCTTGCGGACTGTTCTCCATGGGGGTAATATCTCCAACTGTCTACGTTTTGATCGTTCCCTGGAAGACCAGTAGCAGCATCCAAAGCACATCAGGAGGCAATCTGTAATCTGTGGAAATTCAGAGTGTTGATAAATTACAGAAATTCCTTCGGCTTTGAATACAACAGGCACCATGAGGACTTTTCTCCATGGGAGTAATGTGTCAAACTGTCTACGCTTTCATCGTTCCCTGGAAGACCAGTAGAAGATTCCGAAACACATCTTGAGGCAGTCAGTAATCTGTGGACCTTTAGAGAGTTGATGAAACACAGAAATTGCATTAGGATGGAATACAACAGGCACCATGCGGACTTTTCTCCTTGGGAGTAATGTCTCAAATTGTCTATGCTTTGATCGTTATCTGGAAGTCCCGTAGAAGTTTCCGAAGCATATCTGGAAACCATCCGTAATCTGTGGACCTTCAGAGTGTTGATGAAACCCAGATATTGCATCGGGATTCAATGCAACAGTCACCATGCGGACCTTCCTCCATGGGAGTAATGTCTCAAAATGTCTATGCTTTGATCGTTCCCTGGAAGACCAGTAGTAGTTTCCGAGGAACATCTGGAGGCGTTGTATAATCTTTGGTCATCCAGAGTGTTGATCAAACAGAGAAATTGTATCGCGATTGAATATAACAGGCACCATGCATACTTTTCTCAGAGGAAGTAATGTCTCAATCTGTCTACACTTTGATCGTTCATTGGAAGACCAGTAGTAGTTTCCGAAGCTCATCTGGAGGCATTTTGGAATCTGTGGACTATCAGAGTGTTGATGAAACACAGAAATTGCATCATGATTGAATACAACAGGCACCATGCGAACTTATCTCCACGGGAGTAATGTCTCAAACTATCTACGCTTTGATCGTTCTCTGGAGGACCAGTAGTAGTTTCCGAAGCACATGTGGAGGCATTCTGTAATCTGTGGACTATCAGAGTGTTGATAAAACACAGAAATTGCATCGGGATTGAATAAAACAATCACCATGCGGACAGTTCTCCATGGGTGTAATGTCTCAAACTATCTACGTTTTGATCGTTCCCTGGAAGACCAGTAGCACCTTCCAGGGCACATCAGGAGGCATTCTGTAATCTGTGGACATTCAGAGTGTTGATAAATTACAGAAATTCCATCGGCTTTGAATACAACAGGCACCATGAGGACTTTTCTAAAGGGGAGTAATGTGACAAACTGTCTACGCTTTCATCGTTCCCTGGAAGACCAGTAAAAGGTTCCGAAACACATCTTGAGGCATTCAGTAATCTGTGGACCTTTAGAGTGTTGATGAAACACAGAAATTGCATTAGGATGGAATACAACAGGCACCATGCGGACTATCCTCCATAGGAGTAATGTCTCAAACTGTCTACGCTTTGATCGTTCCCTCGAAGACCAGTAGCAATTTCCAAAGCAAATCTGGAGGTATTCTGTAACTGTGGACATTCAGAGTGTTGATGAAATACAAAAATTCCATCGGCTTTGAATACAACAGGCACATTGCGGACTTTTCTCTATGGGAGTAGTGTCTTAAACTGTCTACACTTTGATCGTTTCCTGGAAGACCAGTAGTAGTTTCCGAAGCACATCTGGAGGCGTTGTGTAATCTGTAGACAATCAGAGTGTTGATGAAACAAAGAAATTGCATCGGGATTGAATTCAACAGACACCGTGCGGAATTTTCTCCATCGGAGTAATGTCTCAAACTGTCTAGGGTTTGATGGATACCTGGAAGACCAGTAATAGCACCCAAAGCACATCTGGAGGCATTCTGTAATCTGTGGACCTTCAGAGTGTTGATGAAACAAAGAAATTGCATCGGGATTGAATACAACAGACACCATGCGGAATTTTCTCCATCGGAGTAATGTCTCAAATTGTCTACGCTTTGATCGATTCCTGAAAGAACAGTAGTAGATTCCGAAGCACATCTGGAGGCATTCTGTAATCTGTGGACCTTCAGAGTGTTGATGAAACAAAGAAATTGTATCGGGATTAAATACAACAGACACCATGCGGAATTTTCTCCATCGGAGTATTGTCTCAAATTGTCTACACTTTGATCGTTCACCGGAAGACCAGTAGTAGTTTCCCAAGCACATCTGGAGGCATTCTGTAATCTGTGGACCTTCAGAGTGTTGATGAAACAAAGAAATTGCATCGGGATTGAATACAACAGACACCATGCGGAATTATCTCCATCGGAGTATTGTCTCAAATTGTCTACGCTTTGATCGATTCCAGGAAGACCAGCAGTAGATTCCGAAGCACATCTGGAGATATTCTGTAATCTGTAGACCTTCAGAGTGTTGATGAAACAAAGAAATTGCATCGGGATTGAATACAACAGACACCATGCGGAATTTTCTCCATGGGAGTATTGTCTCAAATTGTCTACACTTTGATCGTTCACCGGAAGACCAGTAGTAGTTTCCCAAGCACATCTGGAGGCATTTTGTAATTTTTGGACCTTCAGAGTGTTGATGAAACACAGAAATTGCCTTGAGATTGAATACAACAGGCACCATGCGGACTATTCTCCATGGGAGTAATGTTTCCAACTGTCTACGCTTTGGTCGTTTCCTGGAATACCAGTAGTAGTTTCCGAAGCACATGTGGAGGCGTTCTGTAATCTGTGGACCTTCAGAGTGTTGATGAAACACAGAAATTCCATCGGAATTTAATACAACAGTAACCATGCGGACTATTCTCCTTAGGGGTAATGTCTCAAAATATCACCGCTTTGATCGGTCCCTGGAAGAACAGTAGTAGCTTCCGAAGCACATCTGGAGACATTCTGGATTCTGTGGAATATCAGAGTGTTGCTGAAACACGGAAATTTCATCGGGATTGAATACAACATTCAGTATGCGGACTTTTCTCCATGGGATTAATTCTCAAACTATCTACGCTTTGATCGTTCCCTGGAGTACCAGTAGTAGTTTCCGAAGCACATCTGGAGGCATTCTGTAATCTGTGGACCTTCAGAGTGTTGATGAAATACCGAAATTGCATCTTCTTTGAATACAACTGGCACCATGCGATCTTTCCTCCTTGGCAGTAACGTCTCAAACTGTCAACGCTTTGATCGTTCCCTAGAAGACCAGTAGTAGTTTCCGAAGCACATCTGGAGGCATTTTGTAATTTGTGGACCTTCAGAGTGTTGATGAAACACAGAAATTGCCTTGAGATTGAATACAACAGTAACCATGCGGACTATTCTCCATGGGGGTTATGTCTCAAACTGTCACCGCTTTGATTGACTCCTGGAATACCAGTAATAGATTCCAAAGCACATTTGGAGGCATTCCGTAATCTGTGGACCTTCAGAGTGTTGATGAAACACAGAAATTGCCTTGAGATTGAATACAACAGTAACCATGCGGAATATTCTCCATGGGGGTTATGTCTCAAACTGTCACCGCTTTGATTGACTCCTGGAAGACCAGTAATAGCTTCCAAAGCACATCTGGAGGCATTCCGTAATCTGTGGACCTTCAGAGTGTTGATGCAAAGAAATTGCATCGGGATTGAATACAACAGACACAATGAGGAATTTTCTCCATGGGAGTAATATCTCCAATTGTCTACGCTTTGATCGATTCCTGGAAGACCAGTAGTTGTTTCAGAAGCACATCTGGAGACATTCTGGATTCTGTGGAATATCAGAGTGTTGCTGAAACACGGAAATTTCATCGGGATTGAATACAACATTCACCATGCGGACTTTTCTCCATGGGATTAATTCTCAAACTATCTACGCTTTGATCGTACCCTGGAGTACCAGTAATAGTTTCCGAAGCACATCTGGAGGCATTCTGTAATCTGTGGACCCTCAGAGTGTTGATGAAACATAGAAATTGCAGCGGGATTGAATACAACTGGCACCATTCGGACTTTTCTCCATTGGAGTCATGTCTCAAACTGTCTACGCTTTGATCGGTCAATGGAAGACCAGTAGAAGTTTTCGAAGCACATCGTAGGAATTCAGTAATCTGTGGACATTCAGAGTGTTGATGAAAAACAGAAATTGAATGGGGATTGAATACAAGGCATGTGGATTTTCTCCATGGGCGTAATGTCTCAAAGTGTCTACGCTTCGATCATACCCTGGGAGACCAGTAGTTGTTTCCGTAGCACATGTGGAGGCGTTCTGTAATCTGTGGACCTTCAGAGTGTTGATGAAACAAAGAAATTGCATCGGGATTGAATGCAACAGTAACCATGCGGAATTATCTCCATAGGAGTAATGTCTCAAATTGTCTACGCTTTGATCGATTCCTGGAAGACCAGTAGTAGATTTAGAAGCACATCTGGAGGCATTTTGTAATTTGTAGACCATCCGAGTGTTAATGAAACACAGAAATTACCTCGAAATTTAATACAACAGGCACCATGCGGACTATTCTCCATGGGAGTAATGTCTCAAACTGTCTACACTTTGATCGTTCAATGGAAACCAGTAGTAGTTTTCGAAGCACATCAGTAGGCATTCTGTAATCTGTGGACCTTCAGAGTGTTGATGAAACACAGAAATTGCATCGGGATTGAATACAACAGCACGAAGCGAAATTTTCTCCATGAGAGTAATGTCTCAAACTATCTATGATTTGATCGTTCCCTGGAAGACCAGTAGTGGTTTTCGAAGCACATCTGGAGGCATTCCGTAATCTGTGGACCTTCAGAGTGTTGATGCAAAGAAATTGCATCGGGATTGAATACAACAGACACAATGAGGAATTTTCTCCATGGGAGTAATATCTCCAATTGTCTACGCTTTGATCGATTCCTGGAAGACCAGTAGTTGTTTCAGAAGCACATCTGGAGACATTCTGGATTCTGTGGAATATCAGAGTGTTGCTGAAACACGAAAATTTCATCGGGATTGAATACAACATTCACCATGCGGACTTTTCTCCATGGGATTAATTCTCAAACTATCTACGCTTTGATCGTACCCTGGATTACCAGAAGTAGTTTCCGAAGCACATGTGGAGGCGTTCTGTAATATGTAGACCTTGAGAGTGTTGATGAAACACAGACATTGCCTCGAGATTGCATATAACAGGCACCTCGCGGACTTTTCTCCATGGGGGAGTAATGTCTCAAACTGTCTACGCTTTGATCGTTCCCGGGAAGACCGGCAGAAGTTTCCGAAGCACGTCGTGAGCCATTCAGTAATCCGTGGACCTTTACAGTGTTGATGAAACACAGAAATTGCATCGGGATTGAATACAACAGGCACCACGCGGACTTTTCTCCTTGGGAGTAATGTCTCAAACTGTCTACGCTTCGATCGTTCCCTGCAAGGCCAGTAGTAGTTTCCGAAGCACATCTGCAGGCATTGTGTAATTTGTGGACCTTCAGATTGTTGATAAAACACAGAAATAGCCTCGAGATTTAATTCAACAGGCACCATGCGGTTTTTTCTCCATGGGAGTAATGTCTCTAACTGTCTACGCTTTGATCGATTCCTGGAAGACCAGTAATAGCTGCCTAAGCACATCAGGAGGCATTATGTAATCTGTGGACCTTCATAGTGTTGATGAAATACCGAAATTGCGTAGGCTTTGAATACAACAGGCACAATGCGGCCTTTTCTATTGGGCAGCAATGTCTCAAACTGTCTAGGCTTTGATCGTTCCGTGGAAGACCAGTAATATATTCCGAAGCACATCTGGATGCATTCTGTAATCTGTGGACTATCAGAGTGTTGATGAAACACAGAAATTGCATCGGGATTGAATACAACAGGCACCATGCGGACTTTTCTCCATGGGAGTAATGTCTCGAACTGTCTACGCTTTGATCGTTCCCTGGACACCAGTAGTAGTTTTCGAAGCTCATCTGGAGGCATTGTGTAATTTGTGGACCTTGAGAGTGTTGATGAAACACAGAAATAGCCTCGAGATTGAATACAACAGGAACAATGCGGACTTTTCTCCATGGGAATAATGTCTCAAACTGTCTACTATTTGATCGTTACCTGGAAGACCAGTAGTAGTTTCAGAAGCACATCTGGATGCAATCTGTAATCTGTGGATTATCAGAGTTTTGATGAAACACAGAAATTGCATCGGTATTGAATACAACAGCACCATGCGGACTTTTCTCGATGGGAGTAATGTCTCGAAATATCTACGCTTCCATCGTTCCCTGGAAGACCAGTAGTAGTTTCCGAAGCACATCTGGAGGCATTCTGTAATCTGTGAATATTCAGAGTGTTGATGAAACACAGAAATTGAATCGGGATTGAATACAACAATCACCATGCGGACTTTTCTCCATGGGAGTAATGTCTCAAACTGTCTACGCTTCCATCGTTCCCTGGAAGACCAGTAGTAGTTTACGAAGCACATCTGGAGGCATTCTGTAATCTGTGAACATTCAGAGTGTTGATGAAATACAGAATTTGCGTCGGGATTGAATACAACAGGCACCATGCGGACTTTTCTCCATGGGAGTAATGTCTCGAACTGTCTACGCTTTGATCGTTCCCTGGAAGACCAGTAGTAGTTTCCGAAGCACATGTGGAAGCGTTCTGTGATCAGTGGACCTTCAGAGTGTTGATGAAACAAAGAAATTGCATCGGGATTGAATACAACAGGTACCATGTGGACTTTTCCCCTTGGGAGTAATGTCTCAAACTGTCTACGCTTTGATCGTTATCTGGAAGACCTGTAGTAGATTCCGAAGATCATATGGAGGCATTCTGTAATCTGTGGACCTTCAGAGTGTTGACGAAACACATAATTAGCGTCGAGATTGAATACAACAGGAACCATGCGGACTTTTCTCCATGGGAAAATGTCTCAAACTGTCTACGTTTTGATCGATTCCTGGAAGACCAGTAGTAGATTCCGAAGCACATCTGGAGGCATTCTGGAATCTGTGGACTAACAGAGTGTATATGAAACTCAGAAATTGCATCGGGATTGAATACAACAGGCACCATGCGGACTTTTCTCCATGGGAGTAATGTCTCAAACTATCTACGTTTCGATCGTTCACTGGAAGGCCAGTAGTGGTTTCCGAAGCACATCTGGAGGTATTCTGTAATCTGTGTACTATCAGAGTGATGATGAAACGCAGAAATTGCATCGGGATTGAATACAACAGTCACCTTGCGCACTTTCCTCGATGGGAGTAATGTCTCAAACACTCTGCGCTTTCATCATTCCCTGGAAGACCAGTAGTAGTTTCCGAAGCACATCTGGAGGCATTCTGTAATCTGAGAACATTCAAAGTGTTGATGAAATACAGAAATTGCGTCTGGATTGTATACAGCAGGCACCATGCGGAATATTCTCCATTGCAGTAATGTCTCAAACTGTATACGCTTTGATCGATTCCTGGAAGACAAGTAATAGCTACCAAAGCACATCTGGAGGTATTTTGCAATCTGTGGACCTTCAGAGTGTAGATGAAACACAAAGATTGTATCGGCATTGAATGCAACAGGCACCATGCGCACTCTTCTCCATGGGAATAATATCTCAAACTGACTACGCTTCGATCGTTCCCTGGAAGACCAGTAGTGGTTTCCAAAGCACATCTGTAGTCATTGTGTAATTTGTGGACATTCAGAGTGTTGATGAAACACAGATATAGCCTCGAGATTGAATACAACCGGCACCATGCGGACATTTCTCCATGGGAGTAATGTCTCAAACTGTCTATGCTTCGATCGTTCCCTGGAAGACCAGTAGAAGTTTCCGAAAAACATCTTGAGGCATTATGTAATCAGTGGACCTTCAGAGTGTTGATGAAACACAGAAATTGCATCGGGATTGAATAAAACAGGCACCATGTGGATTTTTCTTATTTGGAGTAATGTCTCAAACTTTCTACGCTTTGATCGTTCCCTGGAAGACCAGTAGTAGTTTCCAAAGCACATCGTGAGGCATTCAGTAATCTGTGGACCTTTAGAACATTGATGAAACACAGAAATTGCATGGGGATTGAATACAACAGGAACCATGCGGACTTTTACCCTTGAGAGTAATGTCTCAAACTGTCTAGGCTTTTAACGTTATCTGGAAGACCAGTAGTAGTACCCGAAACATATCTGGGGTGATTCTGTAATCTGTGGACCTTCAGAGTGTTGTGAAACCCAGAAATTGCATCGGGATTCAATGCAACAGTCACCATGCGGACTTTTCTCCATGGGAGTAATGTCTCAAACTGTCTACGCTTAGATCGTTATCTGGAAGACCAGTAGAAGTTTCCGAAAAACATCTTAAGGCATTCTGTAATCAGTGGACCTTCAGAGTGTTGATTAAACACAGAAATTGCATCGGGATTGAGTACAACAGGCACTATGTGGAATTTTTTCCATTGGAGTAATGTGTCAAACTGTCTACATTTTGATCGTTCCCTGGAAGACCAGTAGTAGCTTCCGAAGCACACCTAGAGGCATTCTGGAATCTGTGGACTATCAGAGTGTTGATGAAACATAGAAATTGCATCGGGATTGAATACAACAGGCACCATGCGGACTTTTATTCGTGACAGTAATGTCTCAAACTGTCAACACTTTGATCGTTATCTGGAAACCAGTACTAGGACCCGAAGCATATCTGGAGGTATTCTGTAGTCTGTGGACCGTCAGAGTGTTGATGAAACCCAGATATTGCACCGGAGTTCAATGCAACAGGCACCGAGCGGTCTTTTCTCCATGGGAGTAATGTCGCAAACTGTCTACGCTTTGATCGATTCCTTGAAGACCAGTGATAGCTCCCAAAGCACATCTGGAGGCATTCCGTAATCTGTGGACTTTCAGACTTTAGATGAAACACAAGACTTGCGTGGGCATTGAATACATAAGGCAACATGCGTACTTTTCTCCATGGGAGTAATGTCTCAAACTGTCTACGCTTTAATCGTTCCCTGGAAGACCAGTAGTAGTTTCCGAAGTGCATCTGGAGGCGTTGTGTAATCTTTGGTCATTCAGAGTGTTGATCAAACAGAGAAATTGTATCGGGATTGAATATAACAGGCACCATTAGAACTTTTCTCCAAGGGAGTAATGTCTCAAACTGTCTACGCTTTGATCGTTCATTGGAAGACCAGTAGTAGTTTACGAAGCACATGTGGAGGCGTTCTGTAATCTGCGACCTTCAGAGTGTTGATAAAACAAAGAAATTGCATCGGGAGTGAATACAACAGGCACAATGCGGAATTTTCTCCATCGGAGTAATGTCTCAATTGTCTACGCTTTGGTCGATTCCTGGAAGACCAGCAGTAGCTTCCGAAGCACATCTGGAGCCATTGTGTAATTTGTGGACCTTCAGTGTGTTGATGAAACATAGAAATTGCATCGGGATTGAATACAACAGGCACCATGCGGACTTTGCTCCATGGGAATAATGTCTCAAACAGTCTACCCTTAGATCGTTCCCTGGAAGACCAGTAAAAGTTTCCGAAGCTCATCGTGAGGCATTCAGTAATTTGTGGACATTTAGAGTGTTGATGAAACACAGAAATTGCACCGGGATTGAATACAACAGGCACCATGCGGACTTTCCTCCTTGGGGGTAATGTCTCAAACTGTCTAGGCTTTGAACGTTATCTGGAAGACCAGTTATGGTAGCCGAAGCATATCTGGAGTCATCCTGTAATCTGTGGACCATCAGAGTGTTGATGAAACCCAGAAATTGCATCAGGATTGAATGCAACAGGCACCATGCGGACTTTTCTCCATGGGAGTAATGTCTCAAACTGTCTACGCTTTGATCGATTCCTGGAAGACCATTAATAGCTCCCAAAGCACATCTGGAGACATTCCATAATCTGTGGACCTTCAGAGTTTAGATGAAACACAAGAATTGCATCGGCATTGAATACAATAGGCACCATGCATACTTTTCTCCATGGGAGTAATGTCTATAACTGTCTACGATTTGATCGTTCCTTGGAGGACCCATAGTAGTTTTCGAAGCACATCTGGAGGCATTCTGTAACCTGTGGACTATCAGAGAGTTGATGAAACACAGAAATTGCAGCGGGATCTAATACAACAATCACCAAGCAGACTTTTCTATATAGGAGTAATGTCTCAAACTGTCTACGCTTCGATCGGACCCTGGAAGACCAGTAGTAGTTTCCGAAGCTCATGTGGAGTCGTTCTGTAATCTGCGGAACTTCACAGTGTTTTTGAAACACAGATATTGCGTCCGGTTTTAATTCAACAGGCCCCATGCGGACTTTTCTCCATGGGAGTAATGTCTCAATCTGTTTACGCTTTGATCGTTCCCTGGAAGACCAGTAGTAGTTTCCGAAGTACATGTGGAGTCATTCAGTAATCTCTGTTCATTCACAGTGTTGACGAAACACAAAAATTGCATCGGGATTTAATTCAACAGGCCCCATGCGGACTTTTCACCATGGACTAATGCCTCAAACTGTCTACGATTTGATCGATTCCTGAAAGACCAGTACTAGTTTCAGAAGCACATCTGCAGGCATTCTGTAACCTGTGAAACATCAGAGTGTTGATGAAACACAGAAATTGCGTAGGGATTGATTACAACAGGAACAGGGCGGACTTTTCTAAATGGGAGTAATGTCTCAAACTGTTTACGCTTTGATCGTTCCCTGGAAGACCAGTAGTACTTTGCGAAGCACATCTGGAGGCATTCTGTAATGAGTGGACCTTCAGAGTGCTAATGAAACAAAGAAAATTCATCGGGTTTGAATACAACAGGCACCATGCGGACTTATCTCCAAGGGAGTAATGTCTCAAACTGTCACGCTTTGATCGTTCCCTGGGATACCAGTAATAGTTTCCGAAGCCCATCTGGAGGCCATCAAAGAGTTGATGAAACACAGAAACTTCATCGGGATTGAATACAACAGGCACCATGGTGACTTTTCTCCATGTGAGTAATGTCTCTAACTGTCTACGCTTTGATCGATTCCAGGAAGACCATTAGTAGATTCCGTAGCACATCCGGAGGCCTTCTGTAATCTGTGGACCATCAGAGGGCTGATGGAACACAGGAATCACATCGGGATTCAACACAACAGGCACCATGCGGACTTTTCTCCATGGGAGAAATATCTCAAACCGTCTACGATTTGATCGATTCTCGGAAGACCAGTAGTAGCTCCCAAAGCACATCTGGAGGCATTCCATAATCTGTGGACCTTCAGAGTGTTGATGAAACACAAAAACTACAATCAGCATCGAATACAATAGGCACCATGCAGACTTTTCTCCTAGGGAGTAATGTCTCAAACTGTCTACGCTTCGATCGTTCCCTGGAAGACCAGTAGAAGATTCCGAAACACATCTTGAGGCATTCAGTAATCTGTGGACCTTTAGAGTGTTGATGAAACACAGAAATTGCATTAGGATGGAATACAACAGGCACCATGCGGACTTTTCTCCTTGCGAGTAATGTCTCAAACTGTCTATGCTTTGATCATTATCTGGAAGTCCTGTAGAACTTTCCGAAGCATATCTGGAAACATTCCGTAATCTGTGGACCCTCTGAGTGTTGATGAAACCCAGATATTTCATCGGGATTCAATGCAACAGTCACCATGCGGACCTTTCTCCATGGGAGTAATGTCTCAAAATATATATGCTTTGATCGATTCCTGGAAGACCAGTAATAGCTCCGAAAACACATCTGGAGGCATTCCGTAATCTGTGGACCTTCAGAGTGTTGATAAAATACAGAAAGTGCGTCGTTATTTAATATAACAGGCACCATGCAGAATTGTGTCCATGGGAGTAATGTCTCAAACTATCTACGTTTTTGATCGTTACTTGGAAGACCAGTAATACTTTCCGAATAACATCTGGCGGCGTTGTATAATCTTTGGTCACTCATAGTGTTGATCAAACAGAGAAATTGTATCGGGATTGAATATAACAGGCACCATGCATACTTTTCTCCAAGGGAGTAATGTCTCAATCTGTCTACGCTTTGATCGTTCATTGGAAGACCAGTAGTAGTTTCCGAAGCACATGTGGACGCGTTCTGTAATCTATGGACCTTCAGAGTGTTAATGAAACACATAAATTGCATCACGATTTAATTCAAGAGGCACCATGAGGAATTTTCTCCATGGGAGTAATGTCTCAAACTGTCTTCGTTTTGATCGATTCCTTGGAGACCAGTAGTAGTTTCCGAAGCACATCTGGAGGCATTCTCTAATGTGTGGACCATCAGAGTGTTGATGAAACACAGAAATTGCATCGGGATTGTATACAACAGGCACCATGCGGACTTTTCTCCATGGGTGTAGTGTCTCAAATTGTCTTTGCTTTGATCGTTCCCTGGAAGACCAGTAGTGGTTTTCGAAGCACATTTGGAGGCATTCTGTAATCTGTGGACCTTCAGAGTGTCGATGAAACACAGAAATTGCGTAGGGATTGAATGTTACACGCACCATGCGGACTTTCCTTTACGGGAGTAATGTCTCAAACTGTATACGCTTTGATCGATTCCTGGAAGACCGGTAGCAGTTTCCAAAACACATCTGGAGGCATTCTGTAATCTGTGGACATTCTGAGTGTTGATGAAATACAGAAATTCCATTGGCTTTGTTACAACAGGCACTATGCGGAGTTTCCTCCTTGGGAGTAATGTCTCAAACTGTAGACGCTTTGATCGTTATCTGGAAGACCAGTAGTATTTTTTAAGCACATCTGGAAGCATTCTGTAATCTGTAGACCTTCAGAGTGTTGATGAAACCCAGAATTTGCTTCGGGATTGAATGCAACAGGCACCATGCGGACTTTTCTCCAGGGGAGTAATGTCTCAAACTGTATACGCTTTGATCGATTCCTTGACGAACAGGAACAGCTTCCAAATCACATCTCGAGGCATTCCGTAATCTGTGGACCTTCAGAGTGTAGAGGAAACACAAAAATTGCATCGGCATTAAATACAAAAGGCACCATGCATACTTTTCTCCATGGGAGTAATATCTCATACTGTCTATGATTTGGTCGTTCCCTGGATTACCAGAAGTAGTTTCCGAAGCACATGTGGAGGCGTTCCGTAATATGTAGACCTTGAGAGTGTTGATGAAACACTTATATTGCATCGGGATTGAATACAAAAGACACCACGCAAAAGTTTCTCCATCGTAGTAATGTCTCAAATTGTCTACGCTTTGATCGATTAATGGATGAACAGTAGTAGCTTCCGAAACACATCTGGAGGCAATTTGTAATTTGTGGACCTTCAGAGTGTTGACGAAACACAGAAATTGATTCGAGATTGAATGCAACAGGCACCTTGAGGACGTTTCTCCATGG
Source organism: Schistocerca gregaria (assembly GCF_023897955.1). Lineage (NCBI taxonomy): Eukaryota > Metazoa > Arthropoda > Insecta > Orthoptera > Acrididae > Schistocerca > Schistocerca gregaria. The sequence continues at coordinate 10,167,142 of NC_064930.1, read as the reverse complement.
GAGTAATGTCTCAAACTGTCTACGCTTTGATCGTTCCCTGAAAGACGAGTAGAAGTTTTCGAAAAACATCTTGAGGCATTCTGTAATTAGTGGACCTTCAGAGCGTTGATGAAACACAGAAAAAGCATCGGGATCTAATACAACAATCACCAAGCAGACTTTTATATATAGGAGTAATGTCTCAAACTGTCTACGCTTCGATCGTACCCTGGAAGACCAGTAGTAGTTTCCGAAGCACATTTGGAGGCATTCTGTAATCTGTGGACTATCAGAGTGTTGATGAAACATAGAAATTGCATCAGGATTGAATACAACAGGCACCATGCGGACTTTTCTCCATGGGAGTAATGTCTCAAACTATCTACGCTTTGATCGTTCCATGGAGGACAAGTAGTAGTTTCCGAAGCACATCTGGAGGCATTCTGTAATCTGTGGCCTATCTGAGTGTGGATGAAACACAGAAATTGCATCGGGATTGAATACAACAATCACCAAGCGGACTTTTCTCCATAGGAGAAATGTTTCAAACTGTCTACGCTTCAATCGTTCCCTGGAAGGCCAGTAGTAGTTTCCGAAGCACATGTGGGGTCGTTCTGTAATCTCTGTTCATTCACAGTGTTGACGAAACACAGAAATTGCATCGGGATTTAATTCAACAGGCCCCATGCGGACTTTTCTCCATGGGAGTAATGCCTCAAACTGTCTACGATTTGTTCAATTCCTGAAAGACCAGTAGTAGTTTCAGAAGCACATCTGCAGGCATTCTGTAATGTGTGGACCTTCAGAGTGCTGATGAAACAAAGAAATTTCATCGGGATTGAATACAACAGGCCCCATGCGGACTTTTCTCCATGGGAGTAATGTCTCAAACTGTCTACGCTTCGATCGTTCCCTGGGATAACAGTAATAGTTTCCGAAGCCCATCTGGAGGCCATCAGAAAGTTGATGAAACACAGAAACTGCATCGGGATTCAATACAACAGGCACCATGGTAACTTTTCTCCATGTGAGTAATGTCTCTAACTGTCTACGCTTTGATTGATCCTTGGAAGACCAGTCGTAGTTTCCGAAGCACAACTAGAGGCATTCTGAAATCTGTGGACCTTCAGAGTGTAGATGAATCACAGTAACTGCATCGGGATTCAATGCAACATGCACCATGAGAAGTTTTCTCCATGGGAGTAACGTCTCAAACTGTCTACGCTTTGTTCGTTCCCTGGTAGACCAGTAGTAGATTCCGAATCACATCTGGAGGCATTCTGTAATCTGTGGACCTTCATAGTGTTGATCAAACAGAGAAATTGCATCGGGATTCAATACAACAGGCACCATGCGGACTTTCCTCCTTGGGGGTAATGTCTCAAACTGTCTAGGCTTTGAACGTTATCTGGAAGACCAGTTATAGTACCCGAAGCATATCTGGAGTCATCCTGTAATCTGTGGACCATCAGAGTGTTGATGAAACCCAGAAATTGCATCGGGATTGAATGCATCAGGCACCATGCGGACTTTTTTCCATGGGAGTAATGTCTCAAACTGTCTACGCTTTGATCGGTTCCTGGAAGACCAGTAATAGCTCCCAAAGCACATCTGGAGGCATTCCATAATCTGTGGACATTCAGAGTTTAGATGAAACACAAGAATTGCATCGGCATTGAATACAATAGGCACCATGCATACTTTTCTCCATAGGAGTAATGTCTAGAACTGTCTACGATTTGATCGTTCCGTTTAGGACCAGTAGTAGTTTCCTAGGCACATCTGGAGGCATTCTGTAATCTGTTGACCTTCAGAGTGTTGATGAAACACCGAAATTGCATCGGCTTTGAATACAACAGGCACCTTGCGGCCTTTTCTTCTTGGCGGTAATGTCTCAAACTCTCCACGCTTTGATCGTTCCGTAGGAGACCAGTAGTAGATTCCGAAGCACATCTGGAGGCATTCTGTAATCTGTGGACCTTCAGAGTGTTGATGAAACACAGAAATTGCATCGGGATTGAATACAACAGGCACCATGCGGACTTGTGTCCATGGGAGTAATGTCTCAAACTGTCTACGCTTTGATCGTTCCCTGGAAGACTAGTAGTAGTTTCCGAAGAGCATCTGGATGCGTTGTGTAAATTTTGGTCATTCAGAGTGTTGATGTAACAGAGAAATTGAATTGGGATTGAATATAACAGACACCATTAGGACTTTTCTCCACGGGAGTAAATATCTCAAACTGTCTACGCTTTGATCGTTCATTGGAATACCAGTAGTAGTTTCCGAAGCACATGTGGACGCGTTCTGTAATCTATGGTCCTTCAAAGTGTTGATGAAACACATTAATTGCCTCAGGATTTAATTCAACAGGCACCACGAGGAATTTTCTCCACGGGAGTAATGTTTCAAACTGACTACGCTTTGCTCGTCACCTGGTAGACCAGTAGTAGTTTCCGAAGCACATGTGGACGCGTTCTGTAATCCGTGGACTTCAGAGTGTTAATGAAACACAGAAATTGCATCAGGACTTAATTCAAGCGGCTCCATGCGTACTTTTCTGCATGGGAGTAATGTCTCAAATTATCTACGCTTTGATCGTTCCTTGGAGGACCCATAGTAGTTTCCGAAGCACATCTGGAGGCATTCTGTAACCGGTGGACAATCAGAGATTTGATGAAACACAGAAAAAGCATCGGGATCTAATACGACAATCACCAAGCAGACTTTTCCATATAGGAGTAATGTCTCAAACTGTCTACGCTTCGATCGTACCCTGGAAGACCAGTAGTAGTTTCCGAAGCACATCTGGAGGCATTCTGTAATCTGTGGACTATCAGAGTGTTGATGAAACATAGAAATTGCATCAGGATTGAATACAACAGGCACCATGCGGAGTTTTCTTACTGGTAGTAATGTCTCAAACTGTCCACGCATTGATCGTTTCCTGAAAGACCAGTAGTAGTTTCTGAAGCACATCTAGAGGCATTCTGTAATCTGTGGCCTATCTGAGTGTGGATGAAACACAGAAATTGCATCGGGATTGAATACAACAATCACCAAGCGGACTTTTCTGCATAGGAGAAATGTCTCAAACTGTCTACGCTTCAATCGTTCCCTGGAAGGCCAGTAGTAGTTTCCGAAGCACATCTGGAGGCATTCTGTAATGTGTGGACCTTCAGAGTGCTGATGAAACAAAGAAATTTCATCGGGATTGAATACAACAGGCACCATGCGGACTTATCTCCAAGGGAGTAATGTCTCAAACTGTCTACGCTTCGATCGTTCCCTGGGATACCAGTAATAGTTTCCGAAGCCCATCTGGAGGCCATCAGAAAGTTGATGAAACACAGAAACTGCATCGGGATTCAATACAACAGGCACCATTGTAACTTTTCTCCATGTGAGTAATGTCTCTAACTGTCTACGCTTTGATTGATCCTTGGAAGACCAGTAGTAGTTTCCGAAGCACAACTAGAGGCATTCTGAAATCTGTGGACCTTCAGAGTGTAGATGAATCACAGTAATTGCATCGGGATTCAATGCAACATGCACCATGAGAAGTTTTCTCCATGGGAGTAATGTCTCAAACTGTCTACGCTTTGTTCGTTCCCTGGTAGAGCAGTAGTAGATTCCGAATCACATCTGGAGGCATTCTGTAATCTGTGGACCTTCATAGTGTTGATCAAACAGAGAAATTGCATCGGGATTCAATACAACAGGCACCATGCGGACTTATCTCCAAGGGAGTAATGTCTCACCTGTTTACGCTTTGAAAGTTCCCTGGAAGACCAGTAGTACTTTCCGAAGCACATCTTGAGGCATTCTGTAATGTGTGGACCTTCAGAGTGCTGATGAAACAAAGAAATTTCATCGGGATTGAATACAACAGGCACCATGCGGACTTATCTCCAAGGGAGTAATGTCTCAAACTATCTACGCTTTGATCGTTCCATGGAGGACAAGTAGTAGTTTCCGAAGCACATCTGGAGGCATTCTGTAATCTGTGGCCTATCTGAGTGTGGATGAAACACAGAAATTGCATAGGGATTGAATACAACAATCACCAAGCGGACTTTTCTCCATAGGAGAAATGTCTCAAACTGTCTACGCTTCAATCGTTCCCTGGAAGGCCAGTACTAGTTTCCGAAGCACATGTGGAGTCGTTCTGTAATCTCTGTTCATTCACAGTGTTGACGAAACACAGAAATTGCATCGGGATTTAATTCAACAGGCCCCATGCGGACTTTTCACCATGGGAGTAATGCCTCAAACTGTCTACGATTTGATCAATTCCTGAAAGACTAGTAGTAGTTTCAGAAGCACATCTGCAGGCATTCTGTAATCTGTGAACCATCAGAGTGTTGATGAAACAGAGAAATTGCGTCTTGATTGATTACAACAGGCACAATGCGGACTTTTCTAAATGGGAGTAATGTCTCAAACTGTTTACGCTTTGATCGTTCCCTGGAAGACCAGTAGTACTTTCCGAAGCACATCTGGAGGCATTCTGTAATGTGTGGACCTTCAGAGTGCTGATGAAACAAAGAAATTTCATCGGGATTGAATACAACAGGCACCATGCGGACTTATCTCCAAGGGAGTAATGTCTCAAACTGTCTACGCTTCGATCGTTCCCCGGGATACCAGTAATAGTTTCCGAAGCCCATCTGGAGGCCATCAGAAAGTTGATGAAACACAGAAACTGCATCGGGATTCAATACAACAGGCACCATGGTAACTTTTCTCCATGTGAGTAATGTCTCTAACTGTCTACGCTTTGATTGATCCTTGGAAGACCAGTAGTAGTTTCCGAAGCACAACTAGAGGCATTCTGAAATCTGTGGACCTTCAGAGTGTAGATGAATCACAGTAATTGCATCGGGATTCAATGCAACATGCACCATGAGAAGTTTTCTCCATGGGAGTAATGTCTCAAACTGTCTACGCTTTGTTCGTTCCCTGGTAGAGCAGTAGTAGATTCCGAAGCACATCTGGAGGCATTCTGTAATCTGTGGACCTTCAGAGTGCTGATGAAACAAAGAAATTTCATCGGGATTGAATACAACAGGCACCATGCGGACTTATCTCCAAGGGAGTAATGTCTCAAACTATCTACGCTTTGATCGTTCCATGGAGGACAAGTAGTAGATTCCGAAGCACATCTGGAGGCATTCTGTAATCTGTGGCCTATCTGAGTGTGGATGAAACACAGAAATTGCTTCGGGATTGAATACAACAATCACCAAGCGGACTTTTCTCCATAGGAGAAATGTCTCAAACTGTCTACGCTTCAATCGTTCCCTGGAAGGCCAGTACTAGATTCCGAAGCACATGTGGAGTCGTTCTGTAATCTCTGTTCATTCACAGTGTTGACGAAACACAGAAATTGCATCGGGATTTAATTCAACAGGCCCCATGCGGACTTTTCACCATGGGAGTAATGCCTCAAACTGTCTACGATTTTATCAATTCCTGAAGGACTAGTAGTAGTTTCAGAAGCACATCTGCAGGCATTCTGTAATCTGTGAACCATCAGAGTGTTGATGAAACACAGAAATTGCGTCTTGATTGATTACAACAGGCACAATGCGGACTATTCTAAATGGGAGTAATGTCTCAAACTGTTTACGCTTTGATCGTTCCCTGGAAGACCAGTAGTACTTTCCGAAGCACATCTGGAGGCATTCTGTAATGTGTGGACCTTCAGAGTGCTGATGAAACAAAGAAATTTCATCGGGATTGAATACAACAGGCACCATGCGGACTTATCTCCAAGGGAGTAATGTCTCAAACTGTCTACGCTTCGATCGTTCCCTGGGATACCAGTAATAGTTTCCGAAGCCCATCTGGAGGCCATCAGAAAGTTGATGAAACACAGAAACTGCATCGGGATTCAATACAACAGGCACCATGGTAACTTTTCTCCATGTGAGTAATGTCTCTAACTGTCTACGCTTTGATTGATCCTTGGAAGACCAGTAGTAGTTTCCGAAGCACAACTAGAGGCATTCTGAAATCTGTGGACCATCAGAGTGTAGATGAATCACAGTAATTGCATCGGGATTCAATGCAACATGCACCATGAGAAGTTTACTCCATGGGAGTAATGTCTCAAACTGTCTACGCTTTGTTCGTTCCCTGGTAGACCAGTAGTAGATTCCGAATCACATCTGGAGGCATTCTGTAATCTGTGGACGTTCAGAGTGTAGAGGAAAAACCGAAATTGCACCGGCTTTCAATACAACACTCACCATGAGGACTTTTCTCCATGGGAGCAACGTCTCAAACTGTCTACGCTTTGATCCTCCCCTAGAAGACCAGTAGTAGTTTCCGAAGCACATCTTGAGGCATTCTGTAATCTGTGGACCTTCAGAGTGTTGATGAAATACAAAAATTGCATCGGCATTGGATAGAATAGACACCATGCTTCCTTTTCTCCATGAAAGTAATGTCTCAAACTTTCTATGCTTTGATTGATTCTTAGAGGACCAGTAGTAGTTTCTGAAGCACATCAGGAGGTATTGTGTAATTTATGGTCCTTCAGAGTGATGATGAAACACAGAAATTGCAGCGAGATTGAACAGAACAGTCACCATGCGGACTTTTCTCCACGGGAATAATGTCTCAAGCTATCTACGATTTAATCGATCGCTGGAAGACCAGTAGTAGTTTAACAAGCACATGTGGAGGCGTTCTGTAATCTGTGGTCCTTCTGAGTGGTGATGAAACACTGAAATTGCATCTGGATTTAATTCAACAGGCACCATGCCGACTTTTCTCCATGAGCAATGTCTCACACTGTCTAAGCTTTGATCGTGCCCTGGAAGACCAGTAGTAGTTTCCCAAGCACATCTGGAGGCATTTTGTAATCTGTGGTCCTTCAGAGTGTTGATCAAAATCAGAAATTGCATCGGCTTTCAATACAACAGGCACCATGAGGACTTTTCTCCATGGGAGCAATGTCTCAAACTGTCTACGCTTTGATCCTCCCCTAGAAGACCAGTAGTAGTTTCCGAAGCACATCTTGAGGCATTCTGTAATCTGTGGACCTTCAGAGTGTTGATGAAATACAAAAATTGCATCGGCATTGGATAGAATAGACACCATGCTTCCTTTTCTCCATGAAAGTAATGTCTCAAACTTTCTATGCTTTGATTGATTCTTAGAGGACCAGTAGTAGTTTCTGAAGCACATCAGGAGGCATTGTGTAATTTATGGACCTTCAGAGTGATGATGAAACACAGAAATTGCAGCGAGATTGAACAGAACAGTCACCATGCGGACTTTTCTCCACGGGAATAATGTCTCAAGCTATTTACGATTTAATCGATCGCTGGAAGACCAGTAGTAGTTTAACAAGCACATGTGGAGGCGTTCTGTAATCTGTGGTCCTTCTGAGTGGTGATGAAACACTGAAATTGCATCTGGATTTAATTCAACAGGCACCATGCCGACTTTTCTCCATGAGCAATGTCTCACACTGTCTAAGCTTTGATCGTGCCCTGGAAGACCAGTAGTAGTTTCCCAAGCACATCTGGAGGCATTTTGTAATCTGTGGTCCTTCAGAGTGTTGATCAAAAACAGAAATTGCATCGGCTTTCAATACAACAGGCACCATGAGGACTTTTCTCCATTAGAGCAATATCTCACACTGTCTACGCTTTGATTGTTCCCTGGAAGACCAGTAGTAGTTTCTGAAGCACATCTGGAGGCATTGTGTAATTTGTGGACCTTCAGAGTGATGATGAAAAACAGAAATTGCATCAGCTTTCAATACAACAAGCACCATGAGGACTTTTCTCCATGGGAGCAATGTCTCACACTGTCTACGCTTTGATCGTTCCCTGGAAGACCAGTAGTAGTTTCCGAAGCACATCTGGAGGCATTCTGTAATCTGTGGACCCTCAGAGTGTTGATGAGACACAAAAATATCATCGGCATTGCATACAATAGGCACCATGCGGACTTTCCTTCATGGGAGTAATGTCTCAAACTATCTACGCTTTGATCGTTCCCTGGAAGACCAGTAGTAGTTTCCGAAGCATATCTGGAGGCATTCTGTAATCTGTGGACTATCAGAGTGCTGACGAAACACAGAAATTGCATCGGCATTGAATACAACAATCACCATACGGACTTTTCTCCATGGGAGTAATATGTCAAAGTGTCTACGATTCGATCGTTCCCTGGAAGACCAGTAGTAGTTTCCGAAGCACATCTGGAGGCATCCTGTAATCTGTGGACCCTCAGAGTCTTGATGAAACAGAAAAATTCCATCGGCATTGAATACAATTGGCACCATGCTTCCTTTTCTCCATGGGAGTAATGTCTCAAACTTTCTACGCTTTCGTCGATTCTTAGAAGACCAGTAGTAGTTTTTGATGCACATCTGGAGGCATTGTGTAATTTGTGGACCTTCAGAGTGATGATGAACACAGAAATTGCAGCGATATTGAACACAACAATCACCATGCGGACTTTTCTCCATGGGAATAATGTCTCACACTGTCGACGCTTTGATCGATTCTTGGAAGACCATTAGTAGTTTCCGAAGCACATCTGGAGGCATTCTGTGATCTGTGGACCTTCATAGTGTTGATCAAACAGAGAAATTGCATCGGGATTCAATACAACAGGCACCATGCGGGCTTTTCTTCATGGGAATAATGACTCAAACTGTCTACGCTTGTATCATTCCCAGGAAGAACCAGTAGTAGTTTCGGAAGCACATGTGGAGGCATTCTGTAATCTGTGGACTATCACAGTGTTGATGAATGACAGAAATTGCATCGGGATTGAATACAATAGGCACCATGCTTCCTTTTCTCCATGGGAGTAATGTCTCAAACTGTCTACGCTTTGAACGTTCGATGGAAGACCGGTAGTAGTTTCCGAAGCACATCTGGAGGATTTCTGTAATCTGTGGACTATCAGAGTGTTGATGAAACACAGAAATTGCATAGGGATTTAATGTAACAAGCACCATGAGGACTTTTCTATTTGGGAGTAATTTCTCAAACTGTCTACGCTTTGATCGTTCTGTGGAAGACCTGTAGTAGATTCCGAAGCACATCTGGAGGCATTCTGTAATCTGTGGACTATCAGAGTGTTGATGAAACACAGAAATTGCATAGGGTTTTAATGCAACAAGCACCATGAGGACTTTTCTACATGGGAGTAATGTCTCGAGCTGTCAACGCTTTGATCGATTCTTAGAAGACCAGTAGAAGTTTCCGAAGCACATCTGGAGGAGTTGTGTAATCAGTGGTCCTTCAGAGTGTTGATCAAACAGAGAAATTGCATCGGGATTCAATACAACAGGCACCATGCGGGCTTTTCTCAATGGGAGTAATGTCTCAAACGATCTACGCTTTGATCGTTTCCTGGAAGACCAGTAGTAGTTTCCGAAGCACATCTGGAGGCATTCTGTAATCTGTGGACTATCACAGTGTTGATGAATGACAGAAATTGCATCGGGATTGAATACAATAGGCACCATGCTTCCTTTTCTCCATGGGAGTAATGTCTCGAGCTGTCAACGCTTTGATCGATTCTTAGAAGACCAGTAGAAGTTTCCGAAGCACATCTGGAGGCATTCTGTAATCTTTGAACTGTAAGAGTGTTGAAGAAGCACAGAAATTGCAATTTCATTGAATGCAAAAATCACTATGCGGACTTTGCTCCATGGGAGTAATATCGCAAACTATCTGCGCTTGATTGTTCCCTGGAAGACCAGTAGTAGTTTCCGAAGCACATCTGCAGGCATTCTGTAATCTGTGGACCTTCAGAATGTTGATGAAATACAGAAATTGCGTCGGGATTGAATACAACATGCACCATGCGGACTATTTTCCTCGGGAGTAATGTCTCAAACTGTCTACGCTTTGAACGTTCGATTGAAGACCGGTAATAGTTTCCGAAGCACGTCTGGAGGCATTCTGTAATCTGTGGACAATCAGAGTGTTGGTGAAACACAAAAATTGCATCGGCATTGAATACAATAGGCACCATGCTCACTTTTCTCCATTGGAGTAATGTCTCAAAATGTCTACGCTTTGTCGATTCCTGGAAGACCAGTAGTAGCTCCCAAAGAACAGCTGGAGTCATTCCGTAATGTGTGGAGCTCCAAAGTGTTGATGAAACACAGACATTGCATCGGCATTGAATACAATGGGCACCATGCTCCTTTTTTCCATGGGAGCAATGTCTCGAACTGTCTACGCTTTGATCGATTTTGAGAAGACCAGTAGTAGTTTCTGAAGCCTTCTGGAGGCATTGTGTAACTTGTGGACCTTCAGATTGTTGACGAAACACAGAAATTGCAGCGAGATTGAACACAACAGTCACCATGCGACTCTTCCCCATGGGAGTAATGTCTCAAACTGTCTTCGCTTTGATCGTTCCGTTTAAGACCAGTGGTAGCTTCCGAAGCACATCTGGAGGCATTCTGTAATCTGTGGACTATCACAGTGTTGATGAATGACAGAAATTGCATCGGGATTGAATACAATAGGCACCATGCTTCCTTTTCTCCATGGGAGTAATGTCTCGAGCTGTCAACGCTTTGATCGATTCTTAGAAGACCAGTAGAAGTTTCCGAAGCACATCTGGAGGCATTCTGTAATCTTTGAACTGTAAGAGTGTTGAAGAAGCACAGAAATTGCAATTTCATTGAATGCAAAAATCACCATGCGGACTTCGCTCCATGGGAGTAATATCTCAAACTATCTGCGCTTGATTGTTCCCTGGAAGACCAGTAGTAGTTTCCGAAGCACATCTGCAGGCATTCTGTAATCTGTGGACCTTCAGAATGTTGATGAAATACAGAAATTGCGTCGTGATTGAATACAACATGCACCATGCGGACTATTTTCCTCGGGAGTAATGTCTCAAACTGTCTACGCTTTGAACGTTCGATTGAAGACCGGTAGTAGTTTCCGAAGCACGTCTGGAGGCATTCTGTAACCTGTGGACAATCAGAGTGTTGGTGAAACACAAAAATTGCATCGGCATTGAATACAATAGGCACAATGCTCACTTTTCTCCATTGGAGTAATGTCTCAAACTGTCTACGCTTTATCGATTCCTGGAAGACCAGTAGTAGCTCCCAAAGAACAGCTGGAGTCATTCCGTAATGTGTGGAGCTCCAAAGTGTTGATGAAACACAGACATTGCATCGGCATTGAATACAATGGGCACCATGCTTTTTTTTCCATGGGAGCAATGTCTCGAACTGTCTACGCTTTGATCGATTTTGAGAAGACCAGTAGTAGTTTCTGAAGCCTTCTGGAGGCATTGTGTAACTTGTGGACCTTCAGATTGTTGACGAAACACAGAAATTGCAGCGAGATTGAACACAACAGTCACCATGCGGACTCTTCCCCATGGGAGTAATGTCTCAAACTGTCTTCGCTTTGATCGTTCCGTTTAAGACCAGTAGTAGCTTCCGAAGCACATCAGGAGGCATTCTGTAATCTGTGGACCTTCAGAGTTTTGATGAAAAACAGAAATTGCGTCGGCTTTCAATACAACAGGCACCTTCAGGACTTTTCTCCATGGGAGCAATGTCTCACACTACTTCGCTTTGATCGATTCTTGGAAGACCAGTAGTGGTTTCCGAAGAACATCTGGAGGCATTCTGTAATCAGTGGACCTTCAGAGTGTTGATGAAAAACAGAAATTGCATCGGCTTGCAATATGATAGGCACCATTAGGACTTTTCTCCATGGGAGCAATGTCTCAAACTGTCTACGCTATGATCGATTCTTGGAAGACCAGTAGTAGTTTCCGAAGCTCATCTAGAGGCATTCTGTAATCTGTGGACGTTCAGAGTGTAGAGGAAAAACAGAAATTGCATCGGCTTTCAATACAACACTCACCATGAGGACATTTCTCCATGGGAGCAATGTCTCAAACTGTCTACGATTTGATCGTCCCCTAGAAGACCAGTAGTAGTTTCCGAAGCACATCTTGAGGCATTCTGTAATCTGTGGACCTTCAGAGTGTTGATGAAATACAAAAATTGCATCGGCATTGAATAGAATTGACACCATGCTTCCTTTTCTCCATGAAAGTAATGTCTCAAACTTTCTATGCTTTGATTGATTCTTAGAGGACCAGTAGTAGTTTCTGAAGCACATCTGGAGGCATTGTGTAATTTGTGGACCTTCAGAGTGATGATGAAACACAGAAATTGCAGCGAGATTGAACAGAACAGTCACCATGCGGACTTTTCTCCACGGGAATAATGTCTCAAGCTATCTACGATTTAATCGTTCGCTGGAAGACCAGTAGTAGTTTAACAAGCACATGTGGAGGCGTTCTGTAATCTGTGGTCCTTCTGAGTGGTGATGAAACACTGAAATTTCATCTGGATTTAATTCAACAGGCACCATGCCGACTTTTCTCCATGAGCAATGTCTCACACTGTCTAAGCTTTGATCGTGCCCTGGAAGACCAGTAGTAGTTTCCCAAGCACATCTGGAGGCATTTTGTAATCTGTGGTCCTTCAGAGTGTTGATCAAAAACAGAAATTGCATCGGCTTTCAATACAACAGGCACCATGAGGACTTTTCTCCATGGGAGCAATATCTCACACTGTCTACCCCTTTTATCGTTCCCTGGAAGACCATTAGTAATTTCAGAAGCCCATCCGGAGGCATTCTGTAATCTGTGGACTATCAGAATTTTGATGAAACACAGAAATTGCATCGGCATTGAATACAACAATCACCATTCGGACATTTGTCCAAGGGAGTATTGTCTCAAAGTGTCTACGCTTCAATCGTTCCCTGGAAGACCAGTAGTAGTTTCCGAAGCACATGTGGCGGCGTTCTGTAATCTGTGGACCATTCTGAGTGTTGATGAACCACAGTAATTGCGGCGAGATTGAACACAACAGTCACTAAGCGGACTTTTCTCCTTGGGAATAATCTCTCACACTGTCTGCGCTTTGATCGTCCCCTGGAAGACCAGTAGTAGTTTCCAAAGCACATCTTGAGGCATTCTGTTATCTGTGTACATTCAGAGTGATGAAGAAACACAGAGATTGCAGCGAGATTGAACACAACAGTCACCATGTAGACTTTTCTCCATGGGAATAATGGCTCAAAATGTCTACGCTTTGATCGAATCTTAGAAGACCAGTAGTAGTTTCTGAAGCACATCTGGAGGCATTGTGTAACTAGTGGACCTTCAGAGTGTTGATGAAACACAGAAATAGCATCCGCATTGAATACAACAGTGACCATGTGGACTTTTCTCCATGGGAGTATTATCTCAAAGTGTCTACGCTTAAACCGTTCCCTGGAAGACCAATAGTAGTTTCCGAAGCACATGTGGAGGCATTCTGTTATCTGTTGACCTTCAGAGTGTTCATGAAACACAAAAAATGCAACGGCATTGAATACAACAATCACCATACGGACTTTTCTCCATGGGGGTAATGTCTCAAAGTGTCTACGCATCAATCGTTCGCTGGAAGTCCAGTAGTAGTTTCCGAAGCACATCTTGACGCATTCTGTTATCTGTAGACCTTCGGAGTCTTGATGAAACACAGTAATTGCATCATGATTTAATTTAACAGTCAGTATGTGGACTTTTCTCCATGGGTGTAATGTCTCAAACTGTCTACGCTTTGATCGATTCTTGGTAGAACAGTATTAGTTTCCGAAGCACATCTGGAGGCTTTCTATAATCTGTGGACTATCAGAGTGTTGATGAAACACAGATATTGCATCGGTATTGAATACAATAGGCACCATGCGCGCTTTTCTCCATGGTAGTAATGTCTCAAACTGTCTACGCTGTGATCGATACTCGGAAGACCTGTAGTACTTTCCAAAGCACATCTGGGGGTATTGTGTAATTTGTGGATTTTCAGAGTGATGATGAAACAGAAAAATTGCATCTGCATTGAATAAAATAGGCACCATGCAGACTTTTCTCCATGGGAGTAATGTCTCAAACTGTATACGCTTTGATCGATTCTTAGAAGACCAGTAGTAGTTTCTGAAGCACATCTGGGGCCAATGTGTAATTTGTGGAGTTTCAGGGTGATGATGAAACACAGAAATTGCAGCGAGATTGAACACAACAGTCACCATGCGGACTTTTCTCCATGGCAATAACGTCTCTCACTGTCTACGATTTGATCGTCCCTGGAAGACCAGTAGTAGATTCCGAAGCACATCTGGAGGCATTCCGTAATCTGTTGACCTTCAGAGTGGACTGTATACGCTTTGATCGATTCTTAGAAGACCAGTAGTAGTTTCTGAAGCACATCTAGGGGCCATTGTGTAATTTGTGGAGTTTCAGGGTGATGATGAAACACAGAAATTGCAGCGAGATTGAACACAACAGTCACCATGCGGACTTTTCTCCATGGCAATAACGTCTCTCACTGTCTACGATTTGATCGTCCCTGGAAGACCTGTACTAGATTCCGAAGCACATCTGGAGGCATTCTGTAATCTGTTGACCTTCAGAGTGAAAAGGATGAAACACAAAAATTGCATCGGCATTGAATACAACAGGCACCATGACGACTTTGTTCCACGGAGTTATGTCTCAAGCTATCTACGATTTGATCGTTCCCTGGAAGACCAGTAGTAGTTTCCGAAGCACATCTGGAGGCATTCTGTAATCTGTGGACTATCAGAGTGTTGATGAAACACAGAAATTGCATCGGGATTTAATTCAACAGCCACCATGCGGACTTTTCTCCATGGGAGTAATGTCTCAAACTTTCTACGCTTTGATCGATTCTTAGAAGACCAGTAGTAGTTTCTGAAGCACATCTGGAGGCATTGTGTAATTTGTGGACCTTCAGAGTGATGATGAAACACAGAAATTGCAGCGATATTGAACACAAAAGTCACCATGCGGACTTTTCTCCATGGGAATAATGTCTCACACTGTCGACGCTTTGATCGATTCTTGGAAGACCAGTAGTACTTTCCGAAGCACATCTGGAGGCATTCTGTGATCTGTGGACCTTCAGAGTGTTGATGAAACACAAAAATTGCATCGGCATTGAATACAATAGGCACCATGCAGACTTTTCTCGATGGGAGTAATGTCTCAAATTGTATACGCTTTGAACGATTCTTAGAAGACCAGTAGTAATTTCCGAAGCACATCTGGAGGCATTTTGCAATTTGTGGACCTTTAGTGTGATGATGAAACACAGAAATTGCAGCGAGATTGAACACAACATTCACCATGCGGACATTTCTCCATGGGAAAATGTATCACACTGTCTACGATTTGATCGTCCCCTGGAAGACCAGTAGTAGTTTCCGAAGCACTTCTGGAGGCATTCTGTAATCTGTGGACCTTCAGAGTGTTGATGAAACACAAAAATTGCATCGGCATTGAATACAATAGGCACCATGCTTCCTTTTCTCCATGGGAGTAATGTCTCAAACTGTCTACGCTGTTATCGATTCTTAGAAGACCAGTAGTAGTTTCTGAAGCACATCTTTAGGCATTGTGTGATTTGTGGACCTTCAGAGTAATGATGAAACACAGAAATTGCAGCGAGATTGAACACAACAGTCTCCACGCGGACTTTTCGCCATGGGAATAATGTCCCACACTGTCGACGCTTTGATCGTCCCCTGGAAGACCAGTAGTAGTTTCCGAAGCACATCTGGAGGCATTCCGTAATCTGTGGACCTCCAGAGTGTTGATGAAATACAAAAATTGCATCGGCATTGAATACAATAGGCACAATGCAGACTTTTCTCCATGGGAGTAATTTCTCAAACAGTCTACGCTTTGATCGATTCTTAGAAGACCAGTAGTAGTTTCTGAAGCACATCTGGAGGCATTGTGTAATTTGTGGACCTTCAGAGTGATGATGAAACACAGAAATTGCAGCGAGATTGAATACAACAGGCACCATGCGGACTTTTCTCCATGGAAGTAATGTTTCAAACTATCTACGATTAGATCGTTCCCTGGAAGAGCAGTAGTGGTTTCTGAAGCACATCTGGAGGCATTCTGAAATCTGTGGACTATCAGAGTTTTGATGTAACACAGTCATTGCATCGGGATTGAATACAACAGGTACCATGCGGACTTTTCTATATGGGAATAATGTCTCAAACTGTCTACGTTTTGATCGATTCCTGGAAGAACAGAAGTAGCTCCCAAAGCTCAACTGGAGTAATTCCGTAATCTGTGGACCTTCAGAGTTTGATGAACCACAAAAATTGTATCGCCATTGAATACTATAGATACCATGGTTACTTTCCTCAATGGGAGTAATGTCTCAAACTGTCTACGCTTTGATCGATCCTTAGACGACCAGTAGTAGTTTCTAAAGCACTTCAGGAGGCACTCTGAAATCTGCGGACCTTCAGAGTGTTGATGAAACACAAAAATTGCATCGGCATTGAATACAATAGGCACCATGCAGACTTTTCTCCATGGGAGTAATGTCTCAAACTGTATACGCTTTGAACGATTCTTAGAAGACCAGTAGTAATTTCTGAATCACATCTGGAAGCATTGTGTAATTTGTGGACCTTCAGTGTGATGATGAAACACAGAAATTGCAGCGAGATTGAACACAACATTCACCATGCGGACTTTTCTCCATGGGATTATTGTCTTACACTATCTACGCTTTGAGCGTCCCCTGGAAGACCAGTAGTAGTTTCCGAAGCACATCCTGAGGCATTCAGTAATCTGTGGACCTTCAGAGTGTTGATGAAACACAAAAATTGCATCGGCATTGAATACAACAGGCACCATGACGACTTTCCTCCACGGGAGTTATGTCTCAAGCTATTTACGATTTGATCGTTCCCTGGAAGACCAGTAGTAGTTTCCGAAGCACCTCTGGAGGCATTCTGTAATCTGTGGACTATCAGAGTGTTGATGAAACACAGAAATTGCATCGGGATTTAATTCAACAGGCACCATGCGGACTTTTCTCCATGGGAGAGATGTCTCAAACTGTCTACGCTTTGATCGATTCTTAGAAGACCAGTAGTAGTTTCTGAAGCACATCTGGAGGCATTGTTTAATTTGTTGACCTTCAGAGTGATGATGAAACACAGAAATTGCAGCGAGATTGAACACAACAGTCACCACGCGGACTTTTCTCCATGGGAATAATGTCTCACACTGTCGACGCTTTGATCGTCCCCTGGAAGACCAGTAGTAGTTACCGAAGCACATCTGGAGGCATTCCGTAATCTGTGGACCTCCAGAGTGTTGATGAAATACAAAAATTGCATCGGCATTGAATACAACAGGCACCATGCGGACGTTTCTCCATGGGAGTAATGTTTCAAACTATCTACGATTTGATCGTTCCCTGGAAGACCAGTAGTAGTTTCCGAAGCACGTCTGGAGGCATTCTGAAATCTGTGGACTATCAGAGTTTTGATGTAACACAGACATTGCATCGGGATTGAATACAACAGGTACCATGCGGACTTTTCTATATGGGAATAATGTCTCAAACTGTCTACGTTTGGATCGATTCCTGGAAGAACAGAAGTAACTCCCAAAGCTCAACTGGAGTAATTCCGTAATCTGTGGACCTTCAGAGTTTGATGAACCACAAAATTTGTATCGCCATTGAATACAATAGATACCATGGTTACTTTTCTCAATGGGAGTAATGTCTCAAACTGTCTACGCTTTGATCGATCCTTAGACGACCAGTAGTAGTTCCCCAAGCACCTCTGGAGGCATTTTGTAATCTGTGGTCCTTCAGAGTGTTGATGAAAAACAGAAATTGCATCGGCTTTCAATACAACAGGCAGCATGAGGACTTTTCTCCATGGGAGCAATATCTCACACTGTCTACCCCTTTTATTGTTCCCTGGAAGACCATTAGTAGTTTCAGAAGCCCATCTGGAGGAATTCTGTAATCTGTGGACTATCAGAATTTTGATGAAACACAGAAATTCCATCGGCATTGAATACAACAATCACCATTCGGACATTTCTCCAAGGGAGTATTGTCTCAAAGTGTCTACGCTTCAATCGTTCCCTGGAAGACCAGTAGTAGTTTCCAAAGCACATGTGGGGGCGTTCTGTAATCTGTGGACCTCCTGAGTGTTGATGAACCACAGTAATTGCATCGGGATTTAATTCAACAGGCACCAAGCGGACTTATCTTCATGTGTGTACTTTCTCAAACTGTCTACTCTGTGATCGATTCTTGGAAAACCCGCAGTAGTTTCGGAAGCAAGTCTGGAGGCATTCTGTAATCTGTGGACTTTTCAGAGTGTTGATGTAATACAGAAATTGCGTCGGGATTGAATACAACATGCACCATGCTTCCTTTTCTCCATGGGAGTAAGGTCTCAAACTGTCTACGCTTTGATCGATCCTTAGAAGACCAGTAGTAGTTTCTGAAGCACATCTGGAGGCATTGTGTAATTTGTGGACCTTCAGAGTGTTGATGAAACACAAAAATAGCATCGGCTTAGGAATATAACAGGCATCATGAGAACTTTTCTTCATGGGAGCAATATCTCACATTGTCTACGCGTCGATCGTTCCCTGGAAGACCAGTAGTAGTTTCCGAAGCACATCTGGAGGCATTCTGTAATCTGTGGACTTTCAGAGTGTTGATGAAACACAAAAATTGCATCGGCATTGAATACGGTAGGCACCATGCGGACTTTTCACCATGGGATCAATATCTCACACTGTCTAGGTTTTGATCGTTCCCGGGAAGACCAGTAGTAGTTTCCGAAGCACATCTGGATTCATTCTGTAATCTGTGGACGTTCAGAGTGTTAATGAAGCACAAAAATTCCATCGGCATTGAGTACAATAGGCACCACGCCGACTTTTCTCCATGGGAGTAATGTCTCAAACAGTCTACGCTTTGATCGATTCTTGGAAGACCACTAGTAGTTTCCGAAGCACATCTAGAGGCATTGTGTAATTTGTGGACTTTCAGAGTGTTCATGAAACACAGATATTGAATCGAGTTTGAATACACCGGGCACCATGCGGAGTTTTCTCCTTGGGAGTAATGTCTCAAACTGTCTACGCTTTGATCGTTCCCTGGAAGACCAGCAGTAGTTCCCGAAGCACATTTGGAGGCATTCTCTAATCTGTGGACATTCAGAGTGTTGATGAAACACAAAAATTGCATCGGCATTGACTACAATAGGCACCATGCGGACTTTTATCCATGGGAGTAATGTCTCAAACTATCTACGTTTTGATCGTTCCTTGGAAGACCAGTAGTATTTTTCGAAGCACATCTGGAGGCATTCTGTAATGTGTGGACTATCAGAGTTTTGATAAAACACAGAAATTGCGTCGGGTTTAAATACAACATGCAACATGCTTCCTTTTCTCCATGGGAGAAATGTCTCAAACTGTCTACGCTTTGATCGATAATTGGAAGACCAGTAGTAGTACCCGAAGCACATCTAGAGGCATTGTGTAATTTGTGGACATTTAGAGTGTTGATGAAACGCACAAATTTAATCGAGATTGAATACAACAGGCTCCATGCAGACTTTTATCCATGGGAGTAATGGCTCAAACTGTCTTCGCTTTGATCGTTCCCAGGAAGACCAGTAGTAGTTTCCAAAGCAAATCTGGAGACATTCTGTAATCTGTGGTCTTTCAGAGTGATGATGAAAAACAGAAATTGCATCGGCTTTTAATACAACAGGCACCTTGGGAACTTTTCTCTATGGGAGCAATATCTCACACTGTCTACGCATTGATCGTTCCCTTGAAGACTAGTATTAGTTTCCGAAGTACATCTGGAGGCATTCAGTAATCTGTGGACCTTCAGAGTGTTGATGAAACACTAAAATGGCATCGGGAGTGAATATAACAGGCACCCGCTGTATTTTCTCCAAGTTAGTAATGTCTCAAACTGGCTACGATTTGATAGTTCCCTGGAAGACCAGTAGCAGTTTCCGAAGCACATCTGGAGGCATTCTGTAATCTGTGGACATTCAGAGTGTTGATGAAATACTTTAATTGCATCGGACTGAATACGACAGGCACCATGCATACTTTTCTACCTGGGAGTAATGTCTCAAACTGTCTAAGGTTTGGTCTTTCCCTGGAAGACCAGTAGTAGTTTCCGAAGCACATCTGGAGGCATTCTGTAATCTGTGGACCCACAGAGTGTTTATGAAACACAGAAATTTCATCGGGATTGAATACAACAGGCACCATGCGGTTTTTTCTCCAAGGAAGTAATGTCTCAAAATGTCTACGCTTTCATCGTTCCCTGGAAGACCAGTAGTAGTTTCCGAAGCACATCTTGAGGCATCCTGTAATCTGAGGACCTTCTGAGTGTTGATGAAATACAGATATTGCATTAGCTTTCGATGCAACGGACACCATGCAAACATTTCTCCATGGGAGTAATGTCTCAAACTGCCTACGCTTTGATCGTTCCCTGGAAGACCAGTAGTAGTTCCCGAAGCACATATGGAGGCATTCTGTAATCTGTGGACCATCTGAGTGTTGATGAAATACAGAAATTGCATCGGGATTGAATACAACAGTCCCCATGCGCACTTTCTCCATAGGAGTAATGTCTCAAACAGTCTACGCTTTATCGTTCCCTGGAAGACCAGTAGTACTTTCCGAAGCAAATGTGGACGCGTTCTGTAATCTGTTGACTTTCTGAGTGTTGATGAAACACAGCAATAGCATCGGGATTGAATACAACAGGCACCATGCGGACTTTTCTCCATGGGAGTAATGTTTCAAACTGTCTACAATTTGATCGATTCCTGGAAGACCAGTAGTAATTTCCGAAGCACATCTGGAGGCATTCTGTAATCTTTGGACCTTCATAGTGTTGATGAAATACAGAAATTGCATCGGCTTTCAACACAACAGGCACCATGCGGCCTGTTCTCCATGGGTGCAATGTCTTTAAACTGTCTACGTTTCGATCGTTCCCTGGAAGACCAGTACTAGTTTCAGAAGACCATCTGGAAGCATTCTGTATCTGTAGACCTTCAGAGTGTTTATGAAACACAGAAATTGCATCGGGATTGAATACAACAGGCACCATGCGGACTTTTCTCGAAGGGAGTAACGTCTCAAACTGTCTACGATTTGATCGTTCCCTGGAAAACCAGTGGTAGTTTCCGAAGCACACATGGAGTGCTTCTGTATTCTGTGGACCTTCAGAGCGTTGATGAAACACAGAAATTGCATCGGAATTCAATGCAACAGCACCAGGTGTACTTTTACCCATGGGAGTCATGTCCCAAACTGCGTACGCTTTGATCGTTCCCTGGAAGAACAGTAGTATTTTACGGAGCACATCTGGAGGCATTCTGTACTCTGTGGACATTCAGAGTGTTGATGAAACCCAAAAATTACATCGGCATTGAATACAATAGGCACCATGGGAGTAATGTCTCAAACTGTCTACGGTTTGATCGATTCTTAGAAGACCAGTAGTAGTTTCTGAACCACATCTGGAGGCATTGTGTAATTTGTGTACCTTCTGAGTGATGATGAAACACAGAAATTGCATCGGGATTCAATACAACAGGCACCATGCGTACTTTTCTCCATGGGAGTGATGTCTCAAACTGTCAACGCTTTAATCGTTTCCTTGATGACCAGTAGTAGTTTCCAAAGCACATCTGGAGGCATTCTATAATCTGTGGACCCTCAGAGTCTTGATGAAAGGCAAAATTGCATCGTAATTCAATGCAACAGGCACCGTGCGTACTTTTCTCCATGGGAGTAATGTCTCAAACTGTCTACGCTTTGATCGTTTCGTGGAAGAACAGTAGTAGTTTCCGAAGCATATCTGGAGGCATTCAGTAATCTGTGGAACTTCAGAGTGTTGATGAAACACAGAAATTGCATCGGGATTGAATACAACAGGCACCATGAGGACTTTTCTCAATTGGAGTAATGTCTCAAACTGTCCACGCTTTGGCCGTTCGATGGAATGCCGGTAACAGTTTCCGTAGCACATCTGGAGGCATTCTGTAATCTGTGGACCATCAGAGTGTTGATGAAACACAGAAATTGCGTCGGGATTGAATACGGCAGGCACCATGCGGACTTTTCTCCATGGCAGTAATGTCTCAAACTGTCTACGCTTTGATCGTTCCCTGGAAAACCAGTAAAAGTTTCCAAAGCACATCTGGAGGCATTCTGTGATCTGTGGACCTTCTGAGTGCTGATCAAACAGATATTGCATCGGGATTGAATACAACAGGCACCATGCGGACTTTTCTCCATGGGAGTAATCTCTCAAACTGTCTACGCTTTGATCGATTCCTGGAAGAACAGTAGTAGCTCCCAAATCACATCTGGAGCCATTCTGTAATCTGTGGACCTTCAGAGTGTTGATGAAACACAGAAATTGCGTCGGGATTGAATACAACAGGCACCATGCGGACTTTTCTCCATGGGAGTAATGTCTCAAACTGTTTACGCTTTGATCGTTCACAGGAAGGCCGGTAGTTGTTTCCGAAGCACATGTGGACTCGTTCTGTAATCTGTGGACCTTCAGTGAGTTGATGAAACAAAGAAATTGCATCGGGATTGAATACAATATACACCATGCGGAATTTTCTCCATCGGAGTATTGTCTCAAATTGTCTACGCTTTGATCGATTCCTGGAAGACCAAAATTGGTTTCCGAAGCACATCTGGAGGCATTCTGAAATCTGTGGACCTTCAGAGTGTTGATGAAACACAGAAATTGCATCGGCATTGAATACGACAGGCACCATGCGGACTTTTCCTCCATGGGAGTAATGACTCAAACTGTCTTCGCTTTGATCGTTCCCTGGAAGTACAGTAGTAGTTTACGAATCACATGTGAAGGCGTTCTGTAATATGTAAACCTTCAGAGTGTTGATGAAACATAGAAATTGCAACGGGATTGAATACAAAACGCACCATGCGAACTTTTCTCCATGGGAGTAATGTCTGAAACAGTCTACGCTTTCATCGTTCCCTGGAAGACCAGTAGTAGTTTCCGAAGCACATCTTGAGGCATCCTGTAATCTGTGGACCTTCACAGTGTTGATGAAACACAGAATTTGCAACGGGATTCAATGTAACAGGCACCATGTGTCCTTTTATCCATGGGAGTAATGTCTCAAACTGCCTAACCTTTGATCGTTCCCTGGAAGACCAGTAGTACTTTCCGAAGAACATATGGAGCCTTCTGTTATCTGTGGACCTTCTGAGTGTTGATGAAACCCAGAAATTGCATCGTGATTGAATACAACAGGCACCATGCGGTTTTGTCTCCAGGGAAGTAATGTCTCAAACTGTCTACGCTTTCATCGTTCCCTGGAAGACCAGTAGTAGTTTCCGAAGCACATCTTGAGGCATCCTGTAATCTCTGGATCTTCAGAGTGTTGATGAAATACAGAAATCGCATCAGCTTTCAATACAACGGACACCATGCGATTTTTTCTCCATGGGAGCAATGTCTCAAACTGTGTACGGTTTGATCGTTGCCTGGTAGACCAGTAGAAGTTTCCAAAGCACATGTGGAGGCGTTCTGTAATCTGTGGACCTTGTAAGCGTTGATGAAACACAGAAATTGCGTCGGGATTGAATACAACAGGCACCATGCGGACTTTTCTCCATGGTAGTAATGTCTCAAATTGTCCACGCTTTGATCGATTCCTGGTAGACCAGATTTAATTTCCGAAGAACTTCAGGGGCATTCTGTAATCTGAGGACTTTCGGAGTGTTGATGAAACACAGAAATTGCATCGGCATTCAATGCAACAGGCACCATGTGTACTTATATCCATGGGAGTACTGTCTCAAACTGCCTACGCCGTTATCGTTCCCTGGAAGACCAGTAGTTGTTTCCGAATCACATGTGGTGGCGTTATGTAATACGTAGACCTTCAGAGTGTTGATGAAACATAAAAATTGCAACGGGATTGAATACAAAAGGCACCATGCGGACTTTTCTCCATGGCAGTAATGTCTCAAATTGTCTACGCTTTGACCGTTTCCTGGAAGACCAGTACTAGTTTCCGAAGCACATCTGGAGGCATTCTGTATTCTGTGGACCTTCAGAGTGTTGATGAAACACAGAAATTGCATCGGGATTGAATACAACAGGCACCATACGGACTTTTCCTCCATGGGAGTAATGTCTCAAACTGTCTACGTTTTGATCGATTCCTGGAAGACCGGTAGTAGTTTCCGAAGCACATCTGGAGGCATTCTGTAATCCGTGACTTTCAGAGTGTTGATGAAACACAGAAATTGCATTGGGATTGAGTACAAAAGGCACCATGCAGTTTTTTCTCCAGTGAAGTAATGTCTCAAACTGTCTACGCTTTCATCGTTCCCTGGAAGACCAGTAGTAGTTTCCGAAGCACATCTTGAGGCATCCTGTAATCTCTGGACCTTCAGACTGTAGATGAAATACAGAAATTGCATCAGCTCTCAATACAACGGACACCATGCGAACTTTTCTCAATGGGAGCAATGTCTCAAACTGTGTACGGTTTGATCGTTGCCTGGTAGACCAGTAGAAGTTTCCAAAGCACATGTGGAGGCATTCTGTAAACTGTGGACTATCAGAGTGTTGATGAAATACTTAAATTGCATCGGGATTGAATACGACAGGCACCATACATACTTTTCTACTTGGGAGTAATGTCTCAAACTGTCTACTCTTTGATCGTTCCCTGTAAGACCAGTACTAGTTTCCGAAGCACATCTGGAGGCATTCTGTAATCTGTGGACCTTCAGAGTGTTGATGAAATACAGAAATTGCATCGGCTTTCAATACAACAATCACCATGCTGACTTTTCTCCATGGGAGTAATGTCTCAAACTGTCTACGCTTTGATCGATTCCTGGAAGACCGGTAGTAGTATCCGAAGCACATCTGGAGGAATTCTGTTACCCTTGACTTTCAGAGTGTTGATGAAACACAGAAATTGCATTGGGATTGAGTACAAAAGGCACCATGCGGTTTTTTCTAAAAGGGAATAATGTCTCAAACTGTCTACGCTTTCATCGTTCCCTGGAAGACCAGTAGTAGTTTCCGAAGTACATCTTGAGGCATCCTGTAATCTCTGGACCTTCAGAGTGTAGATGAAATACAGAAATTGCATCAGCTCTCAATACAACGGACACCATGCGAACTTTTCTCCATGGGAGCAATGTCTCAAACTGTGTACGGTTTGATCGTTGCCTGGTAGACCAGTAGAAGTTTCCAAAGCACATGTGGAGGCATTCTGTAAACTGTGGACTATCAGAGTGTTGATGAAATACTTAAATTGCATCGGGATTGAATACGACAGGCACCATACATTCTTTTCTACTTGGGAGTAATGTCTCAAACTGTCTACTCTTTGATCGTTCCCTGTAAGACCAGTAGTAGTTTCCGAAGCACATCTAGAGGCATTCTGTAATCTGTGGACCTTCAGAGTGTTGATGAAATACAGAAATTGCATCGGCTTTCAATACAACAATCACCATCCTGACTTTTCTCCATGGGAGTAATGTCTCAAACTGTCTACGCTTTGATCGTTCCCTGGAAGACCAGTAGTAGTTTCCGAAGCACATGTGGGTGCATTCTGTAATCTGTGGACCATCTGAGTGTTGATGAAACACAGAAATTGCATCGGGATAGAATACAACAGGCACCATGCGGAATTTTCTGCATGGGAGTTATGTCTCGAATTGTCTACGCTTTGGTCGATTCCTGGAAGACTAGAATTGGTTACATCTGGAGGCATTCCGTAATCTGTGGACGTACAGAGTGTTGATGAAACACAGAAATTGCATCGGGATTGAATACGACAGGCACCATGCATACTTCTCTACTTGGGAGTAATGTCTCAAACTGTCTACTCTTTGATCGTTCCCTGTAAGACCAGTAGTAGTTTCCGAAGCACATCTGGAGGCATTCTGTAATCTGTGGACCTTCAGAGTGTTGATGAAATACAGAAATTGCATCGGCTTTCAATACAACAGGCACCATGCTGAGATTTTCTCCATGGATGAAATGTCTCAAAGTGTCTATGCTTTGATCTATCCCTGGAAGACCAGTAGTAGTTTCCGAAGCACATCTGGAGGCATTCTGTAATCTGTGGACCAACAGAGTGTTTATGAAACACAGAAATTTCATCGGGATTGAATACAACAGGCACCATGCGGTTTTGTCTCCAGGGAAGTAATGTCTCAAACTGTCTACGCTTTCATCGTTCCCTGGAAGACCAGTAGTAGTTTCCGAAGCACATCTTGAGGCATCCTGTAATCTCTGGATCTTCAGAGTGTTGATGAAATACAGAAATCGCATCAGCTTTCAATACAACGGACACCATGCGATTTTTTCTCCATGGGAGCAATGTCTCAAACTTTGTACGGTTTGATCGTTGCCTGGTAGACCATTAGAAGTTTCCAAAGCACATGTGGAGGCGTTCTGTAATCTGTGGACCTTCTAAGCGTTGATGAAACACAGAACTTGGATCTGGATTGAATACAACAGTCACCTTGCGGACTTTTCTCCACGGGAGTAATGTCTCAAACAGTCTATGCTTTGATCGTTCCTAAAAAAAAAAGTGGTAGTTTCCGAAGCACATCTAGAGGCATTCTGTAATCTGTGGACCTTCAAAGTGTTGATGAAACACAGAAATTGTAACGGCATTCAATGAAACAGGCACCATCTGTACTTATATCCATGGGAGTAATGTCTCAAACTGCCTACGCCTTTATCGTTCCTGGAAGACCAGTAGTAGTTTCCGAAGCACATATGGAGGCCTTCTGTAATCTGTGGACCTTCTGAGTGTTGATGAAACACAGAAATTGCGTCGGGATTGAATACAACAGGCACCATGCGGACTTTTCTCCATGGTAGTAATGTCTCAAATTGTCTACGCTTTGATCGATTCCTGGTAGACCAGATGTAATTTCCGAAGAACATCAGGGGCATTCTGTAATCTGAGGACTTTCGGAGTGTTGATGAAACACAGAAATTGCATCGGCATTCAATGCAACAGGCACCATGTGTACTTATATCCATGGGAGTAATGTCTCAAACTGCCTACGTCGTTATCGTTCCCTGGAAGACCAGTAGTTGTTTCCGAATCGCATGTGGTGGCGTTCTGTAATATGTAGACCTTCAGAGTGTTGATGAAACACAGGAATTGCAGCGGGATTGAATACAACAGGCACCATACGGAATTTTCCTCCATGGGAGTAATGTCTCAAACTGTCTACGTTGTGATCGATTCCTGGAAGACCGGTAGTAGTTTCCGAAGCACATCTGGAGGCATTCTGTAATCCGTGACTTTCAGAGTGTTGATGAATCACAGAAATTGCATTGGGATTGAGTAAAAAAGGCACCATGCAGTTTTTTCTCCAAGGGAATAATGTCTCAAACTATCTACGGTTTGATCGTTCCCTGGAAGACCAGTAGTAGTTTCCGGAGCGCATGTGGGTGCATTCTGTAATCTGTGGACCATCTGAGTGTTGATGAAACACAGAAATTGCGTCGGGATAGAATACCACAGGCACCATGCGGACTTTTCTCCATGGGAGTTATTTCTCAAACTGTCTACGCTTTGATCGTTCCATGGAAGATCAGTAGTAGCTTCCGAAGCACATCTGGAGGCATTCTGTAAACTGTGGACCTTCAGAGTGTTGATGAAACACTGAAATGGCATCGGGATTATATATAACAGGCACCCGTTGTTTTTTCCCTAAGGGAGTAATGTCTCAAACTTTCTACGCTTAGAACGTTCCCTGGAAGACCAGTAGTAGTTTCCGAAGCACACCTGAAGGCATTCTGTAATCTGTGGACTATCAGAGTGTTAATGAAATACTTCAATTGCTTCGGGATTGAATACGACAGGCACCATACATACTTTTCTACTTGGGAGTATTTCTCAAACTGTCTACTCTTTGATCGTTCCCTGTAAGACCAGTAGTAGTTTCCAAAGCACATCTGGAAGCATTCTGTAATCTGTGGACCCTCAGGGTGTTGATGAAATACAGAAATTGCATCGGCTTTCAATACAACAGGCACCATGCTGACTTTTCTCCATGGGTGCAATGTCTCAAACTGTCTACGCTTTGATCTTTCCCTGGAAGACCAGTAGTAGTTTCCGAAGCACATGTGGAGGCATTCTGCAATCTATGGACCTTCAGAGTGTTGAAGAAACACAGAAATTGCATCAGGATAGAATACAACAGTCACCATGCAGACTTTTCTCTATGGGAGTTATGTCTCAAACTGTCTGCTCTTTGATCGTTCCCTGGAAGACCAGTAGTAGTTTCCGAAACACATATGGAGGGCTTATGTAATCTGTGGACCTTCTGAGTGTTGTTGAAACACAGAAATTGCATCGGTATGAATACAACAGGCACCATGCGGTCTTTTCTCCAGGGGAGTAATGTCTCAAGATGTCTACGCTTTGATCGATTTCTGGAACACCAGTAGTAGTTTCCAAAGTACATCTGGAGGCATTCTGTAATCTGTGGACCTTCAGAGTGTGATGAAACACAGAAATTGCATCGGGATTGAGTACAAAAGTCACCATGCGGTTTCTTCTCCAAGGGAATAATATCTCAAACTTTCTACGCTTTGATCATTCCCTGGAAGAGCAGCAGCATTTTCCGAAGCATATGTGGGTGCGTTCTGTAATCTGTGGACCTTCCGAGTGTTGATGGAACACAGTAATTACATCGGAATTGAATACAACAGGCGCCCAGCGGACTTTTCTCCATGGGAGTTATGGCTCAAAGTGTCTACGCTTTGATCGTTCCATGGAAGAGCAGTAGTAGTTTCCGCAGCACAACTGGAGGCATTCTGTAATCTGGTGACCTTCAGAGTGTTTATGAAACTCAGAAATTGCATCGGGATTGTATACAACAGTCACCATGTGGACTTTTCTCCAAGGGAGTATGTCTCAAACTGTCTACGCTTTGATCGTTCCCTGGAAGACCAGTAGTAGTTTCCGAAGCACATTTGAAGGCATTCTGTAATCTGTGGACTATCTGAGTGTTGATGAAATACAGAAATTGCATCGGGATTGAATACGACAGGCACCAGGCATACTTTTCTACATGTGTGCAATGTCTTAAACTGTCTACGGTTTGATCGTAACCTGGAAGACCAGTAGTAGTTTCCGAAGCACGTCTGGTGGCATTCTGTAACCTGTGGACTACCAGAGTGTTGATGAAACACAGAAATTGCATCGGGATTGAATACAACATTCACCATGCGCAATTTCCTCCACGGGAATAATGTCTCAAACAGTCTACGCTTTGATCGTTCCCTGGAAGACCAGTAGTAGCTTCCGATGCACATCTGGTGGCATTCTGTAACCTGTGGACATTCAGAGTGTTGATGAAACACAGAAATTGCATCGGGATTGAATACAACAATCACCATGCGCACTTTCCTCCACAGGAATAATGTCTCAAACAGTCTACGCTTTGATCGTTCCCTGGAAGACCAGTAGTAGTTTTCGATGCACATCTGGCGGCATTCTGTAATCTGTGGACTGTCGGAGTGTTGATGAAACACAGAAAATGCATCGGGATTGAATACAACAGTCACCATGAGCACTTTCCTCCATGGGAGTAATGTCTCACAGAGTTTACGCTTTGATCGTTCCCTGGAAGACCAGTAGTAGTTACCGATGCACATCTGGTGGCATTCTGTAATCTGTGGACTATCAGAGTGTTGATGAAACTCAGAAATTGCATTGGGATTGAATACAACAGTCACCATGCGCACTTTCCTCCACGGGAGCTATGTCTCAAACAATCTACGTTTTGATCGTTCCCTGGAAGACCAGTAGTAGTTTCCGATGCACATCTGGTGGCATTCTGTAACCTGTGGTCTATCAGAGTGTTGATGAAACACAGAAATTGCATCGGGATTGAATACAACAATCACCATGCGCACTTTCCTCCACGGGAGTATTTCTCAAACAGTCTAAGCTTTGATCGTTCCCTGGAAGACCAGTAGTAATTTCCGATGCACATCTGGTGGCATTCTGTAATCTGTGGACTATCAGAGTGTTGATGAAACTCAGAAAATGCATCGGGATTGAATACAACAGTAACCATGCGCACTTTCCTCCACGGGAGTAATGTCTCAAACAGTCTACGCTTTGATCGTTCCCTGGAAGACCAGTAGTAGCTTCCGATGCACATCTGGAGGCATTCTGTAATCTGTGGACTATCGGAGTGTTGATGAAACACAGAAAATGCATCGGGATTGAATACAACAATCACCATGAGCACTTTCCTTCATGGGAGTAATGTCTCACAGAGTTTACGCTTTGATCGTTCCCTGGAAGGCCAGTAGTAGTTTCCGATGCACATCTGGTGGCATTCTGTAATAGGTGGACTATCAGACTGTTGATGAAACACAGAAATTGCATCGGGATTGAATTCAACAGTCACCATGCGCACTTTCCTCCATGGGGGTAATATCTCTAACAGGCTACGCTTTGATCATTCCCTGGAAGACCAGTACTAGTTTCCGATGCACATCTGAAGGCATTCTGTAATCTGTGGACTATCAGAGTGTTGATGAAACACAGAAATTGTATCGGGATTGAATACAACAGTCACCATGCGCACTTTACACCACAAGAGTAATGTCTGATACAGTCTTCGCTTTGATCGTTCCCTGGATGTCCAGTAGTAGTTTCCGATGCACATCTGGTGGCATTCTGTAATCTGTGGACTAACAGAGTGTTGATGAAAGACAGAAATTGCATCGGGATTGAATACAACAGTCACCATGCGCACTTTCCTCCACGGTAGTAATGTCTCAAACATTCTACGCTTTGATCGTTCCCAGGAAGACCAGTAGTAGTTTCCGATGCACATCTGGAGGCATTCTGTAATCTGTGGACTATCAGAGTGTTGATGAAACACGGAAATTGCATCGGGATTGAATACAACAGTCACGATGCTTATCTTCCTCCTTGGGAGTAATGTCTCAAAGAGTTTACGCTTTGATCTTTCCCTGGAAGCCCAGTAGTAGTTTCCAATTCACATCTGGAGGCATTCTGTAATCTGTGGACGATCAGAGTGTTGATGAACAACAGAAATTGCATCGAGATTGAATACAACAGTCACCATGCGCACTTTCCTCCATGGGAGTAATTCTCAAACAGTCTACGCTTTGATCGTTTCCTGGAAGACCAGTAGTAGCTTCCGATGCACATCTGGTGGCATTTTGTAATCTGTGGACTATCAGAGTGTTGATGAAACACAGAAATTGCATCGGGATTGAATACAACAGTCACCATGCGCACTTTCCACCACGGAAGTAATGTCTGAAACAGTCTAGGCTTTGATCGTTCACTGGAAAACCAGTAGTAGTTTCCGATGCACATCTGGTGGCATTCTGTAATCTGTAGACTATCAGAGTGTTGATGAAACACAGAAATTCATCGGGGTTGAATACAACAATCACCATGCGCACTTTCCTCCACGGCAGTAATGTCTCAAACAGTCTACACTTTGATCGTTCCCTGGAAGACAAGCAGTAGATTCCGATGCACATCTGGAGGCATTCTGTAATCTGTTTACTATCAGAGTGTTGATAAAACACAGAAAATTCATCGGGATTGAATACAACAGTCACCATTCGCACTTTCCTCCATGGGAGTAATGTCTCAAACAGTCTACGCTTTGATCGTTAACTGGAAAACCATTAGTAGTTTCCGATGCACATCTGGAGGCACTCTGTAATCTGTTGACTATCAGACTGTTGATGAAACACAGAAATTGCATCCGGATTGAATACTACAGTCACCATCCGCACTGTCCTCCATGGGAGTACTGTCTGAAACAGTCTACGCTTTGATCGTTCCCTGGAAGACCACTAGTAGTTTCCGATGCACATCTGGAGGCATTCTGTAATCTGTGGACTATCAGACTATCGATGAAACAAAGAAAATGCATCGGGATTGAATACAACAGTCACCATGCGCACTTTCCTCCATAGGGGTAATATCTCTAACAGTCTACGCTTTGATCATTCCCTGGAAGACCAGGACCAGTTTCTGATGCACATCTGGAGGCATTCTGTAATCTGTGGACTATCCGTGTGTTGATGAAACACAGAAATTGCATCGGGATTGAATACAACAGTCACCATGCGAACTTTCCTCCATGGGAGTTATGTCTCAAAGAGTCTACGCTTTGATCGTTCCCTGGAAGACCAGTAGTAATTTCCGATGCACATCTGGAGGCATTCTTTAATCTGTGGACTATCAGAGTGTTGATGAAACACAGAAATTGCATCTGGATTCAATACAACAGTCACCATGCGAACTTTCCTCCATGGGAGTAATGTCTCAAACAGTCTATGCATTGATAGATCCCTGGAAGACCTGTAGTAGTTTCTGAAGCACATCTGGAGGCATTCTTTAATCAGTTGACCTTCAAAGTGTAGATGAAACACAGAAATTGCATGGCGATTGTATAAAACAGTCACGATAATTACCTTCCTCCATGGGAGTAATGTCTCCAAGAGTTTACGCTTTGATCGTTCCCTGGAAGACCAGTAGTAGTTTCCGATGCACATCTGGAGGCATTCTGTAATCTGTGGACTATCAGAGTGTTGATGAATCACAGAAATTGCATCGGGATTGAATACAACAGTCACCATGCGCACTTTCCTCCATGGGAGTAGTGTCACATACAGTCTACGCTTTGATCGTTCCCTGGAAGACCAGTAGTAGTTTCCGATGAACATCTGGAGGCATTCTGTAATCTGTGGACTATCAGAGTGTTGATGAAACACAGAAATTGCATGGGGATTCAATACAACAGTCACCTTGCGAACTTTCCTGCATGGGAGTAATGTCTCAAACAGTCTATGCATTGATCGAGCCCTGGAAGACCAGTAGTAGTTTCTGAAGCACATCTGGAGACATTCTGTAATCAGTTGACCTTCACAGTGTAGATGAAACACAGAAATTGCATGGCGATTGTATAAAACAGTCACGATAATTACCTTCCTCCATGGGAGTAATGTCTCCAAGAGTTTACGCTTTGATCGTTCCCTGGAAGACCAGTTGTAGTTTCCGATGCACATCTGGAGGCATTCTGTAATCTGTGGACTATCAGAGTGTTGATGAAACACAGAAATTGCATCGGGATTGTATACAACAGTCACGATGCTTATCTTCCTCCATGGGAGTAATGTTTCAAAGAGTTTACGCTTTGATCTTTCCCTGGAAGCCCAGTAGGAGTTTCCAATTCACATCTGGTGGCATTTTGTAATCTGTGGACTATCAGAGTGTTGATGAAACACAGAAATAGCATCGGGATTGAATACAACAGTCATCATGCGCACTTTCCACCACGGAAGTAATGTGTGAAACAGTCTACGCTTTGTTCGTTCCCTGGAAAACCAGAGTAGTTTCCGATGCACATCTGGAGGCATTCTGTAATCTGTGGACTATCAGAGTGTTGATGAAACACAGAAATTGCATCGGGGTTGAATACAACAGTCACCACGCGCACTTTCCTCCACGGCAGTAATGTCTCAAACAGTCTACGATTTGAACGTTCCCTGGAAGACAAGTAGTAGATTCCGATGTACATCTGGGGGCATTCTGTAATCTGTTTACTATCAGAGTGTTGATAAAACACAGAAAATTCATCGGGATTGAATACAACAGTCACCAGTCGCACTTTCCTCCACGGGAGTTATGTCTGAAACAGTCTATGCTTTGATCGTTCCCTGGAAGACCACTAGTAGTTTCCGATGCACATCTGGAGGCATTCTGTAATCTGGGGACTATCAGACTGTCGATGAAACACAGAAAATGCATCGGGATTGAATACAACAGTCACCATGCGCACTTTCCTCCATGGGGGTAATATCTCTAACAGTCTACGCTTTGATCATTCCCTGGAAGACCAGTACTAGTTTCCGATGCTTATCTGGAGACATTCTGTAATCTGTGGACTATCCGAGTGTTGATGAAACACAGAAATTGCATCGGGATTGTATACAACAGTCACCATGCGCACTTTCCTCCATGGGAGTAATGTCTCAAACAGTCTACGCTTTAATCGTTCCCTGGAAGACCAGTGGTAGCTTCCGATGAACATCTGGAGGCATTCTGTAATCTGTGGACCATCAGAGTGTTGATGAAACACAGAAATTGCATCGGGATTGAATACAACAATCACCATGCGCACTTTCCTCCATGGGAGTAATGTCTCAAAGAGTCTACGCTTTTATCGTTCCCTGGAAGTCCAGTAGTAGTTTCCGATGCACATCTGGAGGCATTCTGTAATCTGTGGACTATCGGAGTGTTGATGAAACACAGAAAATGCATCGGGATTGAATACAACAGTCACCATGAGCACTTTCCTTCATGGGAGTAATGTCTCACAGAGTTTACGCTTTGATCGTTACCTGGAAGGCCAGTAGTAGTTTCCGATGCACATCTGGTGGCATTCTGTAATAGGTGGACTATCAGACTGTTGATGAAACACAGAAATTGCATCGGGATTGAATTCAACAGTCACCATGCGCACTTTCCTCCATGGGGGTAATATCTCTAACAGTCTACGCTTTGATCATTCCCTGGAAGACCAGTACTAGTTTCCGATGCACATCTGAAGGCATTCTGTAATCTGTGGACTATCAGAGTGTTGATGAAACACAGAAATTGTATCGGGATTGAATACAACAGTCACCATGCGCACTTTACACCACAAGAGTAATGTCTGTTACAGTCTTCGCTTTGATCGTTCCCTGGATGTCCAGTAGTAGTTTCCGATGCACATCTGGTGGCATTCTGTAATCTGTGGACTAACAGAGTGTTGATGAAAGACAGAAATTGCATCGGGATTGAATACAACAGTCACCATGCGCACTTTCCTCCACGGTAGTAATGTCTCAAACAGTCTACGATTTGATCGTTCCCAGGAAGACCAGTAGTAGTTTCCGATGCACATCTGGAGGCATTCTGTAATCTGTGGACTATCAGAGTGTTGATGAAACACGGAAATTGCATCGGGATTGAATACAACAGTCACGATGCTTATCTTCCTCCTTGGGAGTAATGTCTCAAAGAGTTTACGCTTTGATCTTTCCCTGGAAGCCCAGTAGTAGTTTCCAATTCACATCTGGAGGCATTCTGTAAACTGTGGACGATCAGAGTGTTGATGAACAACAGAAATTGCATCTGGATTGAATACAACAGTCACCATGCGCACTTTCCTCCATGGGAGTAATTCTCAAACAATCTACGGTTTGATCGTTTCCTGGAAGACCAGTAGTAGCTTCCGATGCACATCTGGTGGCATTTTGTAATCTGTGGACTATCAGAGTGTTGATGAAACACAGAAATTGCATCGGGATTGAATACAACAGTCACCATGCGCACTTTCCACCACGGAAGTAATGTCTGAAACAGTCTAGGCTTTGATCGTTCACTGGAAAACCAGTAGTAGTTTCCGATGCACATCTGGTGGCATTCTGTAATCTGTAGACTATCAGAGTGTTGATGAAACACAGAAATTCATCGGGGTTGAATACAACAATCACCATGCGCACTTTCCTCCACGGCAGTAATGTCTCAAACAGTCTACGCTTTGATCGTTCCCTGGAAGACAAGCAGTAGATTCCGATGCACATCTGGAGGCATTCTGTAATCTGTTTACTATCAGAGTGTTGATAAAACACAGAAAATTCATCGGGATTGAATACAACAGTCACCATTCGCACTTTCCTCCATGGGAGTAATGTCTCAAACAGTCTACGCTTTGATCGTTCCCTGGAAAACCCTTAGTAGTTTCCGATGCACATCTGGAGGCACTCTGTAATCTGTTGACTATCAGACTGTTGATGAAACACAGAAATTGCATCCGGATTGAATACTACAGTCACCATCCGCACTGTCCTCCATGGGAGTACTGTCTGAAACAGTCTACGCTTTGATCGTTCCCTGGAAGACCACTAGTAGTTTCCGATGCACATCTGGAGGCATTCTGTAATCTGTGGACTATCAGACTATCGATGAAACAAAGAAAATGCATCGGGATTGAATACAACAGTCACCATGCGCACTTTCCTCCATTGGGGTAATATCTCTAACAGTCTACGCTTTGATCATTCCCTGGAAGACCAGGACCAGTTTCCGATGCACATCTGGAGGCATTCTGTAATCTGTGGACTATCCGTGTGTTGATGAAACACAGAAATTGCATCGGGATTGAATACAACAGTCACCATGCGAACTTTCCTCCATGGGAGTTATGTCTCAAAGAGTCTACGCTTTGATCGTTCCCTGGAAGACCAGTAGTAGTTTCCGATGCACATCTGGAGGCATTCTTTAATCTGTGGACTATCAGAGTGTTGATGAAACACAGAAATTGCATCTGGATTCAATACAACAGTCACCATGCGAACTTTCCTCCATGGGAGTAATGTCTCAAACAGTCTATGCATTGATAGATCCCTGGAAGACCTGTAGTAGTTTCTGAAGCACATCTGGAGGCATTCTGTAATCAGTTGACCTTCAAAGTGTAGATGAAACACAGAAATTGCATGGCGATGGTATAAAACAGTCACGATAATTACCTTCCTCCATGGGAGTAATGTCTCCAAGAGTTTACGCTTTGATCGTTCCCTGGAAGACCAGTAGTAGTTTCCGATGCACATCTGGAGGCATTCTGTAATCTGTGGACTATCAGAGTGTTGATGAAACACAGAAATTGCATCGGGATTGAATACAACAGTCACCATGCGCACTTTCCTCCATGGGAGTAGTGTCACATACAGTCTACGCTTTGATCGTTCCCTGGAAGACCAGTAGTAGTTTCCGATGCACATCTGGAGGCATTCTGTAATCTGTGGACTATCAGAGTGTTGATAAAACACAGAAATTGCATCGGGATTCAATACAACAGTCACCTTGCGAACTTTCCTGCATGGGAGTAATGTCTCAAACAGTCTATGCATTGATCGAGCCCTGGAAGACCAGTAGTAGTTTCTGAAGCACATCTGGAGACATTCTGTAATAAGTTGACCTTCACAGTGTAGATGAAACACAGAAATTGCATGGCGATTGTATAAAACAGTCACGATAATTACCTTCCTCCGTGGGAGTAATGTCTCCAAGAGTTCACGCTTTAATCGTTCCCTGGAAGACCAGTTGTAGTTTCCGATGCACATCTGGAGGCATTCTGTAATCTGTGGACTATCAGAGTGTTGATGAAACACAGAAATTGCATCGGGATTGTATACAACAGTCACGATGCTTATCTTCCTCCATGGGAGTAATGTCTCAAAGAGTTTACGCTTTGATCTTTCCCTGGAAGCCCAGTAGTAGTTTCCAATTCACATCTGGTGGCATTTTGTAATCTGTGGACTATCAGAGTGTTGATGAAACACAGAAATTGCATCGGGATTCAATACAACAGTCACCATGCGCACTTTCCACCACGGAAGTAATGTGTGAAACAGTCTACGCTTTGATCGTTCCCTGGAAAACCAGAGTAGTTTCCGATGCACATCTGGAGGCATTCTGTAATCTGTGGACTATCAGAGTGTTGATGAAACACAGAAATTGCATCGGGGTTGAATACAACAGTCACCACGCGCACTTTCCTCCACGGCAGTAATGTCTCAAACAGTCTACGCTTTGATCGTTCCCTGGAAGACAAGCAGTAGATTCCGATGCACATCTGGAGGCATTCTGTAATCTGTTTACTATCAGAGTGTTGATAAAACACAGAAAATTCATCGGGATTGAATACAACAGTCACCATTCGCACTTTCCTCCATGGGAGTAATGTCTCAAACAGTCTACGCTTTGATCGTTCCCTGGAAAACCCTTAGTAGTTTCCGATGCACATCTGGAGGCACTCTGTAATCTGTTGACTATCAGACTGTTGATGAAACACAGAAATTGCATCCGGATTGAATACTACAGTCACCATCCGCACTGTCCTCCATGGGAGTACTGTCTGAAACAGTCTACGCTTTGATCGTTCCCTGGAAGACCACTAGTAGTTTCCGATGCACATCTGGAGGCATTCTGTAATCTGTGGACTATCAGACTATCGATGAAACAAAGAAAATGCATCGGGATTGAATACAACAGTCACCATGCGCACTTTCCTCCATTGGGGTAATATCTCTAACAGTCTACGCTTTGATCATTCCCTGGAAGACCAGGACCAGTTTCCGATGCACATCTGGAGGCATTCTGTAATCTGTGGACTATCCGTGTGTTGATGAAACACAGAAATTGCATCGGGATTGAATACAACAGTCACCATGCGAACTTTCCTCCATGGGAGTTATGTCTCAAAGAGTCTACGCTTTGATCGTTCCCTGGAAGACCAGTAGTAGTTTCCGATGCACATCTGGAGGCATTCTTTAATCTGTGGACTATCAGAGTGTTGATGAAACACAGAAATTGCATCTGGATTCAATACAACAGTCACCATGCGAACTTTCCTCCATGGGAGTAATGTCTCAAACAGTCTATGCATTGATAGATCCCTGGAAGACCAGTAGTAGTTTCTGAAGCACATCTGGAGGCATTCTGTAATCAGTTGACCTTCAAAGTGTAGATGAAACACAGAAATTGCATGGCGATTGTATAAAACAGTCACGATAATTACCTTCCTCCATGGGAGTAATGTCTCCAAGAGTTTACGCTTTGATCGTTCCCTGGAAGACCAGTAGTAGTTTCCGATGCACATCTGGAGGCATTCTGTAATCTGTGGACTATCAGAGTGTTGATGAAACACAGAAATTGCATCGGGATTGAATACAACAGTCACCATGCGCACTTTCCTCCATGGGAGTAGTGTCACATACAGTCTACGCTTTGATCGTTCCCTGGAAGACCAGTAGTAGTTTCCGATGCACATCTGGAGGCATTCTGTAATCTGTGGACTATCAGAGTGTTGATGAAACACAGAAATTGCATCGGGATTCAATACAACAGTCACCTTGCGAACTTTCCTGCATGGGAGTAATGTCTCAAACAGTCTATGCATTGATCGAGCCCTGGAAGACCAGTAGTAGTTTCTGAAGCACATCTGGAGACATTCTGTAATCAGTTGACCTTCACAGTGTAGATGAAACACAGAAATTGCATGGCGATTGTATAAAACAGTCACGATAATTACCTTCCTCCGTGGGAGTAATGTCTCCAAGAGTTTACGCTTTGATCGTTCCCTGGAAGACCAGTTGTAGTTTCCGATGCACATCTGGAGGCATTCTGTAATCTGTGGACTATCAGAGTGTTGATGAAACACAGAAATTGCATCGGGATTGTATACAACAGTCACGATGCTTATCTTCCTCCATGGGAGTAATGTCTCAAAGAGTTTACGCTTTGATCTTTCCCTGGAAGCCCAGTAGTAGTTTCCAATTCACATCTGGTGGCATTTTGTAATCTGTGGACTATCAGAGTGTTGATGAAACACAGAAATTGCATCGGGATTCAATACAACAGTCACCAAGCGCACTTTCCACCACGGAAGTAATGTGTGAAACAGTCTACGCTTTGATCGTTCCCTGGAAAACCAGAGTAGTTTCCGATGCACATCTGGAGGCATTCTGTAATCTGTGGACTATCAGAGTGTTGATGAAACACAGAAATTGCATCGGGGTTGAATACAACAGTCACCACGCGCACTTTCTTCCACGGCAGTAATGTCTCTAACAGTCTACGCTTTGAACGTTCCCTGGAAGACAAGTAGTAGATTCCGATGTACATCTGGGGGCATTCTGTAATCTGTTTACTATCAGAGTGTTGATAAAACACAGAAAATTCATCGGGATTGAATACAACAGTCACCAGTCGCACTTTCCTCCACGGGAGTAATGTCTGAAACAGTCTACGCTTTGATCGTTCCCTGGAAGACCACTAGTAGTTTCCGATGCACATCTGGAGGCATTCTGTAATCTGGGGACTATCAGACTGTCGATGAAACACAGAAAATGCATCGGGATCGAATACAACAGTCACCATGCGCACTTTCCTCCATGGGGGTAATATCTCTAACAGTCTACGCTTTGATCATTCCCTGGAAGACCAGTACTAGTTTCCGATGCTTATCTGGAGACATTCTGTAATCTGTGGACTATCCGAGTGTTGATGAAACACAGAAATTGCATCGGGATTGAATACAACAGTCACCATGCGAACTTTCCTCCATGGGAGATATGTCTCAAAGAGTCTACGCTTTGGTCGTTCCCTGAAGACCAGTAGTAGTTTCCGATGCACATCTGGAGGCATTCTATAATCTGTGGACTATCAGAGTGTTGATGAAACACAGAAATTGCATCTGGATTCAATACAACAGTCACCATGCGAACTTTCCTCCATGGGAGTAATGTCTCAAACAGTCTATGCATTGATAGACCCTGGAAGACCAGTAGTAGTTTCTGAAGCACATCTGGAGGCATTCTGTAATCTGTGGACTATCAGAGTGTTGATGAAACACAGAAATTGCATCGGGATTGAATACTACAGTCACCATGCGCACTTTCCTCCATGGGAGAAGTGTCTAATAAGGTCTACGCTTTGATCGTTCCCTGGAAGACCAGTAGTAGTTTCCGATGCACAACTGGAGGCAATCTGCAATCTGTGGACTATCAGAGTATTGATGAAACTCAGAAATTGCATCGGGATTGAATACAACAGTCACCATGCGCACTATCCTCCACGGGAGTAATGTCTGAAACGGTATACTGTTTGATCGTTCCCTCGAAGACCAGTAGTAGTTTCCGATTCGCATCTGGAGGCATACTGTAATCTGTGGTCTAACAGAGTGTTGATGAAACACAGAAATAGCATCGGGATTGAATACAACAGTCACCATGCGCACTTTCCTCCATGGGAGTAGTGTCTCATACAGTCTACGCTTTGATCGTTACCTGGAATACCAGTAGTAGTTTCCGATGCACATCCGGAGGCATTCTGTAATCTGTGGACTATCAGAGTGTTGATGAAACACAGAAACTGCATTCGGATTGAATACAACAGTCACCATGCGCACTTACCTCCATGGGAGTAATGTCTCAAAGAGTCTTCGCTTTGATCGTTCCCTGGAAGACCAGTAGTAGTTTCCGGTTCACATCTGGAGGCACTCTGTAATCTGTGGACTATCAGAATGTTGATGAAACACAGAAATGGCATCGGGATTGAATACAACAGTCACCATCCGCACTCTCGTCCATGGTAGTAATGTCTCAAACAGTCTACGCTTTGATCGTTCCCTGGAAGACCGGCAGTAGTTTCCGATGCACATCTGGTGGCATTCTGCAATCTGTGGACAATCAGAGTGTTGATGAAACTCAGAAATTGCATCGGGATTGAATACAACAGTCACCATGCGCACTTTTCTCCACGGCAGTAATATCTCATACGGTCTACGCTTTGATCGTTCCCTGGAAGACCAGTAGTAGTTTCCGATGCACATCTGGTGGCATTCTGTAATCTGTGGACTAT
Organism: Schistocerca gregaria; assembly: GCF_023897955.1. NCBI lineage: Eukaryota > Metazoa > Arthropoda > Insecta > Orthoptera > Acrididae > Schistocerca > Schistocerca gregaria. The sequence continues at coordinate 10,125,707 of NC_064930.1, read as the reverse complement.
CAGAGTGTTGATGAAACACAGAAATTGCATCGGGATTGAATACAACAGTCACCATCCGCACTCTCGTCCATGGGAATAATGTCTCAAACAGTCTACGCTTTGATCGTTCCCTGGAAGACCGGTAGTAGTTTCCGATGCACATCTGGTGGCATTCTGCAATCTGTGGACAATCAGAGTGTTGATGAAACTCAGAAATTGCATCGGGATTGAATACAACAGTCACCATAAGCACTTTCCTCCACGGGAGTAATATCTCAAACAGTATACTCTTTGATCGTTCCCTGAAAGTCCAGTAGTAGTTTCCAATGCACATCTGGGGACATTCTGTAATTCGTAGACTATCAGAGTGTTGATGAAACAAAGAAATTGCTTCGGGATTCAATACAACAGTCACCATGCGAACTTTCCTCCATGGGAGTAGTGTCTCATACAGTCTACGCTTTGATCGTTACCTGGAAGACCAGAAGTAGTTTCCGATGCACATCTGGAGGCATTCTGAAATCTGTGGGCTAACTGAGTGTTGATGAAACACAGAAATTGAATCTTGATTGAATACAACAGTCACCAAGCGCACTTCCCTCCATGGGAGTAATGTCTGAAACAGTCTACGCTTTGATCGTTCCCTGAAAGTCCAGTAGTAGTTTCCGATGCACATCTGAAGGCACTCTGTAATCTGTGGACTATCAGAGTGTTGATGAAACACAGAAATTGCATCGTGATTCAATACAATAGTCACCATGCGAACTTTCCTCCACGGGAGTAGTGTCTCATACAGTCTACGCTTTGATCTTTACCTGGAAGACCAGAAGTAGTTTCCGATGCACATCTGGAGGCATTCTGAAATCTGTGGGCTAACTGAGTGTTGATGAAACACAGAAACTGCATCTTGATTGAATACAACAGTCGCCATGCGCACTTTCCTCCACGGGTGTATATCTCAAACAGTCTAAGCTTTGATCGTTCCCTGGAAGACCAGTAGTAGTTTCCGATGCACGTCTGGAGGCATTCTGTAATCTGTTTACTATCAGAGTGTTGATAAAACACAAAAAATGCATCGCTATTGAATACAACAGTCACCATGCGCACTTTCCTCCATGGGAGTAATGTCTCAAACAGTATACTCTTTGATCGTTCCCTCGAAGACCAGTAGTAGTTTCCGATGCGCATCTGGAGGCATTCTGTAATCTGTGGACTATCAGAGTGTTAATGAAACACAGAAATTGCATCGGGATTCAATACAACAGTCACCATGCGAACGTTCCTGCATGGGAGTAACGTCTCAAACAGTCTACGCAATGATCGATCCCTGGAAGACCAGTAGTAGTTTCTGAAGCACAACTGGAGGCATTCGGTAATCGGTTGACCTTCAAAGTGTTGATGAAACACAGAAATTGCATCGGGATTGTATACAACAGTCACGATGCTTACCTTATTCCATGGGAGTAATGTCTCTAAGAGTCTACGCTTTGATCGTTCCCTGGAAGACCAGCAGTAGTTTCCGATGCACATCTGGAGGCATTCTGTAATCTGTGGACTATCAGAGTGTTGATGAAACACAGAAATTCCATCGGGATTCAATACAACAGTCACCATGCGAACTTTCCTGCATGGGAGTAACGTCTCAAACAGTCTACGCAATGATCGATCCCTGGAAGACCAGTAGTAGTTTCTGAAGCACATCTGGAGGCATTCGGTAATCAGTTGACCTTCAAAGTGTTGATGAAACACAGAAATTGCATCGGGATTGTATACAAGAGTCACGATGCTTACCTTCCTCCATGGGAGTAATGGCTCTAAGAGTTTACGATTTGATCGTTCCCTGGAAGACCAGTAGTAGTTTCCGATGCACATCTGGAGCCATTCTGTAATCTGTGGACTATCAGAGTGTTGATGAAACACAGAATTTGCATCGGGATTGAATACAACAGTCACCATCCGCACTCTCCTCCATGGCAGTAATGTCTGAAACAGTCTACGCTTTGATCGTTCCCAGGAAGACCACTAGTAGTTTCCGATGCACATTTGGTTGCATTCTGCAATCTGTGGACTAACAGAGCGTTGATGAAACTCAGAAATTGCATCGGGATTGAATACAACAGTCACCATGCGCACTTTCCTCCACGGGAGTAATGTCTCAAACAGTATACTCTTTGATCGTTCCCTCGAAGACCGGTAGTAGTTTCCGATGAGCATCTGAAGGCATTCTGTAATCTGCAGACTATCAGCATGTTGATGAAACACAGAAATTGCATCGGTATTGAATACAACAGTCACCTTACGCACTTTCCTCCATGGGAGTAATGTCTCAAAGAGTCTACGCTTTGATCGTTCCCTGGAAGACCAGTAGTAGTTTCCGATGCACATCTGGAGACATTCTGTAATCTGTGGACTATCAGAGTGTTGATGAAACACAGAAATTGCATCTTGATTGAATACAACAGTCACCAAGCGCACTTTCCTCCATGGGAGTAATGTCTGAAACAGTCTACGCTTTGATCGTTCCCTGGAAGACCAGTAGTAGTTTCCGATGCACATCTAAAGGCATTCTATAATCTGTGGTCTATCAGAGTGTTGATGAAACACAGAAATTGCATCGGGATTGAATACATCAGTCACCATGCGCACTTTCCTCCATGGGAGTAATGTCTCAAACAGTCTTCGCTTTGATCGTTCCCTGGAAGACCAGTAGTAGTTTCCGATGCACATCTGGAGGCACTCTGTAATCTGTGGACTATCAGAGTGTTGATGAAACACAGATATTGCATCGGGATTGAATACAACAGTCACCATGCGCACTTTCCTACACGGGAGTATTTCTCAAACAGTCGAAGCTTTGATCGTTCCCTGGAACACCAGTAGTAGTTTCCGATGCACATCTGGAGGCATTCTGTAATCTGTTTACTATCAGAGTGTTGATGAAACACAGAAAATGCATCGGGATTGAATACAGCAGTCACCATGCGCACTTTCCTCCATGGGAGTAATGTCTCAAACAGTATACCCTTTGATCGTTCCCTCGAAGGCCAGTAGTAGTTTCCGATGCGCATCTGGAGGCATTCTGTAATCTGTGGACTATCAGAGTGTTGATGAAACACAGAAATTGCATCGGGATTGAATACAACAGTCACAATAAGCACATTCCTCCATGGGAGTAATGTCTCAAAGAGTCTACGCTTTGATCGTTCCCTGGAAGACCAGTAGTAGTTTCCGACGCACATCTGGAGCCATTCTGTAATCTGTGGACTATCATAGTGTTGATGAAACACAGAAATTGCATCGTGATTCAATACAATAGTCACCATGCGAATTTTCCTCCATGGGAGTAGTGTCTCATACAGTCTACGCTTTGATCTTTACCTGGAAGACCAGAAGTAGTTTCCGATGCACATCTGGAGGCATTCTGAAATCTGTGGGCTAACTGAGTGTTGATGAAACACAGAAATTGCATCTTGATTGAATACAACAGCCACCAAGCGCACTTTCCTCCATGGGAGTAATGTCCCAAAGAGTCTACGCTTTGATCGTTCCCTGGAAGACCAGTAGTAGTTTCCGATGCACATCTAAAGGCATTCTGTAAACTGTGGTCTATCAGAGTGTTGATGAAACAAAGAAATTGCATCGGGATTAAATACAACAGTCACCATGCGCACTTTCCTCCACGGGTGTATTTCTCAAACAGTCTAAGATTTGATCGTTCCCTGGAAGACCAGTAGTAGTTTCCGATGCACATCTGGAGGCATTCTGTAATCTGTTTACTATCAGAGTGTTGATAAAACACAAAAAATGCAACGGGATTGAATACAACAGTCACCATGCGCACTTTCCTCCATGGGAGTAATGTCTCAAAGAGTCTACGCTTTGATCGTTCCCTGGAAGACCAGTAGTAGTTTCTGAAGCACATCTGGAGGCATTCGGTAATCAGCTGACCTTCAAAGTGTTGATGAAACACAGAAATTGCATCGGGATTGTATACAACAGTCACGATGCTTACCTTCCTCCATGGGAGTAATGTCTCTAAGAGTCTACGCTTTGATCGTTCCCTGGAAGACCAGTAGTAGTTTCCGATGCACATCTGGAGGCATTCTGTAATCTGTGGACTATCAGAGTGTTGATGAAACACAGAAATTGCATCGGGATTCAATACAACAGTCACCATGCGAACTTTCCAGCATGGGAGTAACGTCTCAAACAGTCTACGCAATGATCGATCCCTGGAAGACCAGTAGTAGTTTCTGAAGCACATCCGGAGGCATTCGGTAATCAGTTGACCTTCAAAGTGTTGATGAAACACAGAAATTGCATCGGGATTGTATACAACTGTCACGATGCTTACCTTCCTCCATGGGAGTAATGTCTCTAAGAGTTTACGATTTGATCGTTCCCTGGAAGACCAGTAGTAGTTTCCGATGCACATCTGGAGGCATTCTGTAATCTGTGGACTATCAGAGAGTTGATGAAACACAGAAATTGCATCGGGATTGAATACAACAGTCACAATGCGCACTTTCCTCCATGGGAGTAATGTCTCAAACAGTATACTCTTTGATCGTTCCCTCGAAGACCGGTAGTAGTTTCCGATGCGCATCTGAAGGCATTCTGTAATCTGCAGAGTATCAGCATGTTGATGAAACACAGAAATTGCATCGGTATTCAATACAACAGTCACCTTACGCACTTTCCTCCATTGGAGTAATGTCTCAAAGAGTCTACGCTTTGATCGTTCCCTGGATGACCAGTAGTAGTTTCCGATGCACATCTGGAGACATTCTGTAATCTGTGGACTATCAGAGTGTTGATGAAACACAGAAATTGCATCTTGTTTGAATACAACAGTCACCAAGCGCACTTTCCTCAATGGGAGTAATGTCTGAAACAGTCTACGCTTTGATCGTTCCCTGGAAGACCAGTAGTAGTTTCCGATGCACATCTAAAGGCATTCTTTAATCTGTGGTCTATCAGAGTGTTGATGAAACACAGAAATTGCATCGGGATTGAATACAACAGTCACCATGCGCACTTTCCTCCATTGGAGTAATGTCTCAAAGAGTCTAAGCTTTGATCGTTCCCTGGAAGACCAGTAGTAGTTTCCGATGCACATCTGGAGGCATTCTGTAATCTGTTTACTATCAGAGTGTTGATAAAACACAGAAAATGCATCGGGATTGAATACAGCAGTCACCATGCGCACTTTCCTCCATGGGAGTAATGTCTCAAACAGTATACCCTTTGATCGTTCCCTCGAAGGCCAGTAGTAGTTTCCGATGCGCATCTGGAGGCATTCTGTAATCTGTGGACTATCAGAGTGTTGATGAAACACAGAAATTGCATCGGGATTGAATACAACAGTCACAATAAGCACATTCCTCCATGGGAGTAATGTCTCAAAGAGTCTACGCTTTGATCGTTCCCTGGAAGACCAGTAGTAGTTTCCGATGCACATCTGGAGACATTCTGTAATCGGTGGACTATCAGAGTGTTGATGAAACACAGAAATTGCATCTTGATTGAATACAACAGTCACCAAGCGCACTTTCCTCCATGGGAGTAATGTCTCAAACAGTATACTCTTTGATCGTTCCCTCGAAGACCAGTAGTAGTTTCCGATGCGCATCTGGAGGCATTCTGTAATCTGTGGACTATCAGAATGTTGATGAAACACAGAAATTGCATCGGGATAGAATATAGCAGTCACCTTACGCACTTTCCTTCATGGGAGTAATGTCTCAAAGAGTCTACGCTTTGATCGTTCCCTGGAAGACCAGTAGTAGTTTCCAACGCGCATCTGGAGACATTCTGTAATCCGTGGAATATCAGAGTGTTGATGAAACAAAGAAATTGCATCGGGATTGAATACACCAGTCAACATGCGCACTTTCCTCCACGGGAGTAATGTCTCAAACAGTATACTCTTTGATCGTTCCCTCGAAGACCGGTAGTAGTTTCCGATGCGCATCTGAAGGCGTTCTGTAATCTGCAGAGTATCAGCATGTTGATGAAACACAGAAATTGCATCGGTATTCAATACAACAGTCACCTTACGCACTTTCCTCCATGGGAGTAATGTCTCAAAGAGTCTACGCTTTGATCGTTCCCTGGAAGACCAGTAGTAGTTTCCGATGCACATCTGGAGACATTCTGTAATCTGTGGACTATCAGAGTGTTGATGAAACACAGATATTGCATCTTGATTGAATACAACAGTCACCAAGCGCACTTTCCTCCATGGGAGTAATGTCTGAAACAGTCTACGCTTTGATCGTTCCCTGGAAGACCAGTAGTAGTTTCCGATGCACATCTGGAGGCATTCTGAAATCTGTGGACTATCAGAGTGTTGATGAAACACAGAAATTGCATCGTGATTCAATACAATAGTCACCATGCGAATTTTCCTCCATGGGAGTAGTGTCTCATACAGTCTACGCTTTGATCTTTACCTGGAAGACCAGAAGTAGTTTCCGATGCACATCTGGAGGCATTCTGAAATCTGTGGGCTAACTGAGTGTTGATGAAACACAGAAATTGCATCTTGATTGAATACAACAGCCACCAAGCGCACTTTCCTCCATGGGAGTAATGTCCCAAAGAGTCTACGCTTTGATCGTTCCCTGGAGGACCAGTAGTAGTTTCCGATGCACATCTGGAGGCATTCTTTATTCTGTGGACTATCAGAGTGTTGTTGAAACACAGAAAATGCATCGGGATTGAATACAACAGTCTCCATGCGCACTTTCCTCCATGGGAGTAATGTCTCACAGAGTTTACACCTTGATCGTTCCCCGGAAGACCACTAGTGGTTTCCGATGCACATCTGGTGGCATTCTGTAATCTGTGGACTATCAGAGTGTTGATGAAACACAGAAATTGCATCGGGATTGAATACACCAGTCAACATGCGCACTTTCCTCCACGGGAGTAATGTCTCAAACAGTATACTCTTTGATCGTTCCCTCGAAGACCGGTAGTAGTTTCCGATGCGCATCTGAAGGCGTTCTGTAATCTGCAGAGTATCAGCATGTTGATGAAACACAGAAATTGCATCGGTATTCAATACAACAGTCACCTTACGCACTTTCCTCCATGGGAGTAATGTCTCAAAGAGTCTACGCTTTGATCGTTCCCTGGAAGACCAGTAGTAGTTTCCGATGCACATCTGGAGACATTCTGTAATCTGTGGACTATCAGAGTGTTGATGAAACACAGATATTGCATCTTGATTGAATACAACAGTCACCAAGCGCACTTTCCTCCATGGGAGTAATGTCTGAAACAGTCTACGCTTTGATCGTTCCCTGGAAGACCAGTAGTAGTTTCCGATGCACATCTGGAGGCATTCTGAAATCTGTGGACTATCAGAGTGTTGATGAAACACAGAAATTGCATCGTGATTCAATACAATAGTCACCATGCGAATTTTCCTCCATGGGAGTAGTGTCTCATACAGTCTACGCTTTGATCTTTACCTGGAAGACCAGAAGTAGTTTCCGATGCACATCTGGAGGCATTCTGAAATCTGTGGGCTAACTGAGTGTTGATGAAACACAGAAATTGCATCTTGATTGAATACAACAGCCACCAAGCGCACTTTCCTCCATGGGAGTAATGTCCCAAAGAGTCTACGCTTTGATCGTTCCCTGGAAGACCAGTAGTAGTTTCCGATGCACATCTAAAGGCATTCTGTAAACTGTGGTCTATCAGAGTGTTGATGAAACACAGAAATTGCATCGGGATTGAATACAACAGTCACCATGCGCACTTTCCTCCACGGGTGTATTTCTCAAACAGTCTAAGATTTGATCGTTCCCTGGAAGACCAGTAGTAGTTTCCGATGCACATCTGGAGGCATTCTGTAATCTGTTTACTATCAGAGTGTTGATAAAACACAAAAAATGCAACGGAATTGAATACAACAGTCACCATGCGCACTTTCCTCCATGGGAGTAATGTCTCAAAGAGTCTACGCTTTGATCGTTCCCTGGAAGACCAGTAGTAGTTTCTGAAGCACATCTGGAGGCATTCGGTAATCAGTTGACCTTCAAAGTGTTGACTAAACACAGAAATTGCATCGGGATTGTATACAACAGTCACGATGCTTACCTTCCTCCATGGGAGTAATGTCTCTAAGAGTCTACGGTTTGATCGTTCCCTGGAAGACCAGTAGTAGTTTCCGATGCACATCTGAAGGCATTCTGTAATCTGTGGTCTATCAGAGTGTTGATGAAACACAGAAATTGCATCGGCTTGAATACAACAGTCACCATGCGCACTTTTCCCCATGGGAGTAATGTCTCAAACAGTATACTCTTTGATAGTTCCCTCGAAGACCAGTAATAGTTTCCGATGCTCATCTGGAGGCATTCTGTAATCTGTTTACTATCAGAGTGTTGATAAAACACAGAAAATGCATCGGGATTGAATACAGCAGTCACCATGCGCACTTTCCTCCATGGGAGTAATGTCTCAAACAGTATACCCTTTGATCGTTCCCTCGAAGGCCAGTAGTAGTTTCCGATGCGCATCTGGAGGCATTCTGTAATCTGTGGACTATCAGAGTGTTGATGAAACACAGAAATTGCATCGGGATTGAATACAACAGTCACAATAAGCACATTCCTCCATGGGAGTAATGTCTCAAAGAGTCTACGCTTTGATCGTTCCCTGGAAGACCAGTAGTAGTTTCCGACGCACATCTGGAGGCATTCTGTAATCTGTGGACTATCAGAGTGTTGATGAAACACAGAAATTGCATCGTGATTCAATACAATAGTCACCATGCGAATTTTCCTCCATGGGAGTAGTGTCTCATACAGTCTACGCTTTGATCTTTACCTGGAAGACCAGAAGTAGTTTCCGATGCACATCTGGTGGCATTCTGAAATCTGTGGGCTAACTGAGTGTTGATGAAACACAGAAATTGCATCTTGATTGAATACAACAGCCACCAAGCGCACTTTCCTCCATGGGAGTAATGTCCCAAAGAGTCTACGCTTTGATCGTTCCCTGGAAGACCAGTAGTAGTTTCCGATGCACATCTAAAGGAATTCTGTAAACTGTGGTCTATCAGAGTGTTGATGAAACACAGAAATTGCATCGGGATTGAATACAACAGTCACCATGCGCACTTTCCTCCACGGGTGTATTTCTCAAACAGTCTAAGATTTGATCGTTCCCTGGAAGACCAGTAGTAGTTTCCGATGCACATCTGGAGGCAATCTGTAATCTGTTTACTATCAGAGTGTTGATAAAACACAAAAAATGCAACGGGATTGAATACAACAGTCACCATGCGCACTTTCCTCCATGGGAGTAATGTCTCAAAGAGTCTACGCTTTGATCGTTCCCTGGAAGACCAGTAGTAGTTTCTGAAGCACATCTGGAGGCATTCGGTAATCAGTTGACCTTCAAAGTGTTGACTAAACACAGAAATTGCATCGGGATTGTATACAACAGTCACGATGCTTACCTTCCTCCATGGGAGTAATGTCTCTAAGAGTCTACGGTTTGATCGTTCCCTGGAAGACCAGTAGTAGTTTCCGATGCACATCTGAAGGCATTCTGTAATCTGTGGTCTATCAGAGTGTTGATGAAACACAGAAATTGCATCGGCTTGAATACAACAGTCACCATGCGCACTTTCCCCCATGGGAGTAATGTCTCAAACAGTATACTCTTTGATAGTTCCCTCGAAGACCAGTAGTAGTTTCCGATGCGCATCTGGAGGCATTCTGTAATCCGTGGACTATCAGTGTGTTGATGAAACACAGAAATTGCGTCGGAATTGAATACAACAGTCACCATTCGCACATTCCTCCATGGGAGTAATGTCTCAAAGAGTCTACATTTTGATCGTTCCCTGGAAGACCAGTAGTAGTTTCCGATGCACATCTGGAGGCATTCTGTAATCTGTGGACTATCAGAGTGTTGATGAAACACAGAAATTGCATCGGGATTGTATACAACAGTCACGATGCTTACCTTCCTCCATGGGAGTAATGTCTCTAAGAGTTTACGATTTGATCGTTCCCTGGAATACCAGTAGTAGTTTCCGATGCACATCTGGAGGCATTCTGTAATCTGTGGACTAACAGAGCGTTGATGAAACTCAGAAATTGCATCGGGATTGAATACAACAGTCACAATGCGCACTTTCCTCCACGGGAGTAATGTCTCAAACAGTATACACTTTGATCGTTCCCTCGAAGACCGGTAGTAGTTTCCGATGCGCATCTGAAGGCATTCTGTAATCTGCAGAGTATCAGCATGTTGATGAAACACAGAAATTGCATCGGTATTCAATACAACAGTCACCTTACGCACTTTCCTCCATTGGAGTAATGTCTCAAAGAGTCTACGCTTTGATCGTTCCCAGGAAGACCACTAGTGGTTTCCGATGCACATCTGGTGGCATTCTGCAATCTGTGGACTAACAGAGCGTTGATGAAACTCAGAAATTGCATCGGGATTGAATACAAAAGTCACAATGCGCACTTTCCTCCATGGGAGTAATGTCTCAAACAGTATACTCTTTGATCGTTCCCTCGAAGACCGGTAGTAGTTTCCGATGCGCATCTGAAGGCATTCTGTAATCTGCAGAGTATCAGCATGTTGATGAAACACAGAAATTGCATCGGTATTCAATACAAAAGTCACCTTACGTACTTTCCTCCATTGGAGTAATGTCTCAAAGAGTCTACGCTTTGATCGTTCCCTGGAAGACCAGTAGTAGTTTCCGATGCACATCTGGAGACATTCTGTAATCTGTGGACTATCAGAGTGTTGATGAAACACAGATATTGCATCGGGATTGAATACAACAGTCACCATGCGCACTTTCCTCCACGGGTGTATTTCTCAAACAGTCTAAGCTTTGATCGTTCCCTGGAAGACCAGTAGTAGTTTCCGATGCACATCTGGAGGCATTCTGTAATCTGTTTACTGTCAGAGTGTTGATAAAACACAGAAAATGCATCGGGATTGAATACAGCAGTCACCATGCGCACTTTCCTCCATGGGAGTAATGTCTCAAACAGTATACCCTTTGATCGTTCTCTCGAAGGCCAGTAGTAGTTTCCGATGCGCATCTGGAGGCATTCTGTAATCTGTGGACTATCAGAGTGTTGATGAAACACAGAAATTGCATCGGGATTGAATACAACAGTCACAATAAGCACATTCCTCCATGGGAGTAATGTCTCAAAGAGTCTACGCTTTGATCGTTCCCTGGAAGACCAGTAGTAGTTTCCGACACACATCTGGAGGCATTCTGTAATCTGTGGACTATCAGAGTGTTGATGAAACACAGAAATTGCATCGGGATTCAATACAACAGTCACTATGATAACTTTCCTGCATGGGAGTAATGTCTCAAACAGTCTACGCAGTGATCGATCCCTGGAAGACCAGTAGTAGTTTCTGAAGCACATCTGGAGGCATTCGGTAATCAGTTGACCTTCAAAGTGTTGATGAAACACAGAAATTGCATCGGGATTGTATACAACAGTCACGATGCTTACCTTCCTCCATGGGAGTAATGTCTCTAAGAGTCTACGCTTTGATCGTTCCCTGGAAGACCAGTAGTAGTTTCCGATGCACATCTGGAGGCATTCTGTAATCTGTGGACTATCAGAGTGTTGATGAAACACAGAAATTGCATCGGGATTCAATACAACAGTCACCATGCGAACTTTCCTGCATGTGAGTAACGTCTCAAACAGTCTACGCAATGATCGATCCCTGGAAGACCAGTAGTAGTTTCTGAAGCACATCTGGAGGCATTCGGTAATCAGTTGACCTTCAAAGTGTTGATGAAACACAGAAATTGCATCGGGATTGTATACAACAGTCACGATGCTTCCTTCCTCCATGGCAGTAATGTCTCTAAGAGTTTACAATTTGATCGTTCCCTGGAAGACCAGTAGTAGTTTCCGATGCACATCTGGAGGCATTCTGTAATCTGTGGACTATCAGAGTGTTGATGAAACACAGAAATTGCATCGGGATTGAATACAACAGTCACCATGCGCACTTTCCTCCACGGGAGTAATGTCTCAAACAGTCTACGCTTTGATCATTCCCTGGAAGACCAGTATTAGTTACCGATGCACATCTGTAGGCATTCTGTAAACTGCTGACTATCTGAGTGTTGATGAAACACAGAAATTGCATCTTGATTGAATACAACAGTCACCAAGCGCACTTTCCTCAATGGGAGTAATGTCTGAAACAGTCTACGCTTTGATCGTTCCCTGGAAGACCAGTAGTAGTTTCCGATGCACATCTGGAGGCATTCTATAATCTGTGGTCTATCAGAGTGTTGATGAAACACAGAAATTGCATCGGGATTGAATACAACAGTCACCATGCGCACTTTCCTCCACGGGTGTATTTCTCAAACAGTCTAAGCTTTGATCGTTCCCTGGAAGACCAGTAGTAGTTTCCGATGCACATCTGGAGGCATTCTGTAATCTGTTTACTATCAGAGTGTAGATAAAACACAGAAAATGCATCGGGATTGAATACAGCAGTCACCATGCGCACTTTCCTCCATGGGAGTAATGTCTCAAACAGTATACCCTTTGATCGTTCCCTCGAAGGCCAGTAGTAGTTTCCGATGCGCATCTGAAGGCATTCTGTAATCTGCAGACTATCAACATGTTGATGAAACACAGAAATTGCATCGATATTGAATACAACAGTCACCTTACGCACTTTCCTCCATGGGAATAATGTCTCAAAGAGTCTACGCTTTGATCGTTCCCTGGAAGACCAGTAGTAGTTTCCGATGCACATCTGGAGACATTCTGTAATCTCTGGACTATCAGAGTGTTGATGAAACACAGAAATTGCATCGTGATTCAATACAACAGTCACCATGCGAACTTTCCTCCATGGGAATAGTGTCTCATACAGTCTACGCTTTGATCGTTACCTGGAAGACCAGAAGTAGTTTCCGATGCACATCTGGAGGCATTCTGATATCTGTGGGCTAACTGAGTGTTGATGAAACACAGAAATTGCATCTTGATTGAATACAACAGTCACCAAGCGCACTTTTCTCCATGGGAGTAATGTCTGAAACAGTCTACGCTTTGATCGTTCCCTGGAAGACCAGTAGTAGTTTCCGATGCACATCTGGAGGCAATCTGTAATCTGTGGACTATTAGAGTGTTGATGAAACACAGAAATTGCTTCGGGATTGAATACAACAGTCACCATGCGCACTTTCCTCCACGGAAGTATTTCTCAAACAGTCTAAGCTTTGATCGTTCCCTGGAAGAACAGTAGTAGTTTCCGATGCACATCTGGAGGCATTCTGTAATCTGTTTACTATCAGAGTGTGGGATAAAACACAAAAAATTCATCGGGATTGAATACAACTGTCACCATGCGCACTTTCCTCCACGGGAGTAATGTCTCAAACAGTATACTCTTTGATCGTTCCCTCGAAGACCAGTAGTAGTTTCCGATGCGCATCTGGAGGCATTCTGTAATCTGTGGACTATCAGAGTGTTGATGAAACACAGAAATTGCATCGGGATTGAATACTACAGTCACCATGCGCACTTTTCTCCATGGGAGTAATGTCTCAAACAGCATACACTTTGATCGTTCCCTCGAAGACCAGAACTAGTTTCCGATGCACATCTGGAGGCATTCTGAAATCTGTGGGCTAACTGAGTGTTGATGAAACACAGAAATTGCATCTTGATTGAATACAACAGTCACCAAGCACTCTTTTCTCCATGGGAGTAATGTCTGAAACAGTCTACGCTTTGATCGTTCCCTGGAGGACCAGTAGTAGTTTCCGATGCACATCTGAAGGCATTCTGTAATCTGTGGTCTATCAGAGTGTTGATGAAACACAGAAATTGTATCGGGATTGAATACAACAGTCACCATGCGCACTTTCCCCCATGGGAGTAATGTCTCAAACAGTATACTCTTTGATAGTTCCCTCGAAGACCAGTAGTAGTTTCCGATGCACATCTGGAGGCATTCTTTATTCTGTGGACTATCAGAGTGTTGTTAAAACACAGAGAATGCATCGGGATTGAATACAACAGTCTCTATGCGCACTTTCCTCCATGGGAGTAATGTCTCACAGAGTTTACGCTTTGATCGTTCTCCGGAAGACCACTAGTGGTTTCCGATGCACATCTGGTGGCATTCTGTAATCTGTGGACTATCAGAGTGTTGATGAAACACTGAAATTGCATCGGGATTAATTACACCAGTCAACATGCGCACTTTCCTCCACGGGAGTAATGTCTCAAACAGTATACTCTTTGATCGTTCCCTCGAAGACCAGTAGTAGTTTCCGATGCGCATCTGGAGGCCTTCTGTAATCTGTGGACTATCAGAATGTTGATGAAACACAGAAATTGAATCGGGATTGAATACAACAGTCACCATACGCACTTCCCCCCATGGGAGTAATGTCTCAAAGAGTCTACGCTTTGATCGTTCCCTGGAGGACCAGTAGTAGTTTCCGATGCACATCTGGAGGCATTCTTTATTCTGTGGACTGTCAGAGTGTTGTTAAAACACAGAGAATGCATCGGGATTGAATACAACAGTCTCTATGCGCACTTTCCTCCATGGGAGTAATGTCTCACAGAGTTTACGCTTTGATCGTTCTCCGGAAGACCACTAGTGGTTTCCGATGCACATCTGGTGGCATTCTGTAATCTGTGGACTATCAGAGTGTTGATGAACCACTGAAATTGCATCGGGATTAATTACACCAGTCAACATGCGCACTTTCCTCCACGGGAGTAATGTCTCAAACAGTATACTCTTTGATCGTTCCCTCGAAGACCAGTAGTAGTTTCCGATGCACATCTGAAGGCATTCTGTAATCTGTGGTCTATCGGAGTGTTGATGAAACACAGAAATTGTATCGGGATTGAATACAACAGTCACCATGCGCACTTTCCCCCATGGGAGTAATGTCTCAAACAGTATACTCTTTGATAGTTCCCTCGAAGACCAGTAGTAGTTTCCGATGCGCATCTGGAGGCATTCTGTAATCCGTGGACTATCAGTGTGTTGATGAAACACAGAAATTGCGTCGGGATTGAATACAACAGTCACCATTCGCACATTCCTCCATGGGAGTAATGTCTCAAAGAGTCTACGCTTTGATCGGTGCCTGGAAGACCAGTAGTAGTTTCCGATGCACATCTGGAGGCATTCTGTAATCTGTGGACTATCAGAGTGTTGATGAAAAACAGAAATTGCATCGGGATTGTATACAACAGTCACGATGCTTACCTTCCTCCATGGGAGTAATGTCTCTAAGAGTTTACGATTTGATCGTTCCCTGGAATACCAGTAGTAGTTTCCGATGCACATCTGGAGGCACTCTGTAATCTGTGAAATATCAGACTGTTGATGAAACACAGAAATTGCATCGGGATTGAAAAACAACAGTCACCATCCGCATTCTCATCCATGGGAGTAATGTCTGAAACAGTCTACGCTTTGATCGTTCCCAGGAGGACCACTAGTAGTTTCCGATGCACATCTGGTGGCATTCTGCAATCTGTGGACTAACAGAGCGTTGATGAAACTCAGAAATTGCATCGGGATTGAATACAACAGTCACCATGCGCACTTTCCTCCACGGGAGTAATGTCTCAAACAGTACACTCTTTGATCGTTCCCTCGAAGACCGGTAGTAGTTTCCGATGCGCATCTGAAGGCATTCTGTAATCTGCAGAGTATCAGCATGTTGATGAAACACAGAAATTGCATCGGTATTCAATACAACAGTCACCTTACGCACTTTCCTCCATGGGAGTAATGTCTCAAAGAGTCTACGCTTTGATCGTTCCCTGGAAGACCAGTAGTAGTTTCCGATGCACATCTGGAGGCATTCTGTAATCTGTTTACTATCAGAGTGTTGATAAAACACAGAAAATGCATCGGGATTGAATACAGCAGTCACCATGCGCACTTTCCTCCATGGGAGTAATGTCTCAAACAGTATACCCTTTGATCGTTCCCTCGAAGGCCAGTAGTAGTTTCCGATGCGCATCTGGAGGCATTCTGTAATCTGTGGACTATCAGAGTGTTGATGAAACACAGAAATTGCATCGGGATTGAATACAACAGTCACAATAAGCACATTCCTCCATGGGAGTAATGTCTCAAAGAGTCTACGCTTTGATCGTTCCCTGGAAGACCAGTAGTAGTTTCCGACGCACATCTGGAGGCATTCTGTAATCTGTGGACTATCAGAGTGTTGATGAAACACAGAAATTGCATCGTGATTCAATACAATAGTCACCATGCGAATTTTCCTCCATGGGAGTAGTGTCTCATACAGTCTACGCTTTGATCTTTACCTGGAAGACCAGAAGTAGTTTCCGATGCACATCTGGAGGCATTCTGAAATCTGTGGGCTAACTGAGTGTTGATGAAACACAGAGATTGCATCTTGATTGAATACAACAGCCACCAAGCGCACTTTCCTCCATGGGAGTAATGTCCCAAAGAGTCTACGCTTTGATCGTTCCCTGGAAAACCAGTAGTAGTTTCCGATGCACATCTAAAGGCATTCTGTAATCTGTGGTCTATCAGAGTGTTGATGAAACACAGAAATTGCATCGGGATTGAATACAACAGTCACCATGCGCACTTTCCTCCACGGGTGTATTTCTCAAACAGTCTAAGCTTTGATCGTTCCCTGGAAGACCAGTAGTAGTTTCCGATGCACATCTGCAGGCATTCGGTAATGAGTTGACCTTCAAAGTGTTGATGAAACACAGAAATTGCATCGGGATTGTATACAACAGTCACGATGCTTACCTTCCTCCATGGGAGTAATGTCTCTAAGAGTCTACGCTTTGATCGTTCCCTGGAAGACCAGTAGTAGTTTCCGATGCACATCTGGAGGCATTCTGTAATCTGTGGACTATCAGAGTGTTGATGAAACACAGAAATTGCATCGGGATTCAATACAACAGTCACCATGCGAACTTTCCTGCATGGGAGTAACGTCTCAAACAGTCTACGCAATGATCGATCCCTGGAAGACCAGTAGTAGTTTCTGAAGCACATCCGGAGGCATTCGGTAATCTGTTGACCTTCAAAGTGTTGCTGAAACACAGAAATTGCATCGGGATTGTATACAACTGTCACGATGCTTACCTTCCTCCATGGGAGTAATGTCGCTAAGAGTTTACGATTTGATCGTTCCCTGGAAGACCAGTAGTAGTTTCCGATGCACATCTTGAGGCATTCTGTAATCTGTGGACTATCAGAGTGTTGATGAAACACAGAAATTGCATCGGGATTGAATACAACAGTCACAATGCGCACTTTCCTCCATGGGAGTAGTGTCTCATACAGTCTATGCTTTGATCGTTCCCTGGAAGACCAATAGTAGTTTCCGATGCACATCTGGAATCATTCTGTAATCTGTTTACTATCAGAGTGTAGATAAAACACAGAAAATGCATCGCGATTGAATACAACAGTCAACTTGCGCTATTTCCTCCATGGGAGTAATGTCTCAAACAGTCTACGCTTTGATCGTTCCCTGGAAGACCAGTAGTAGTTTCCGATGCACATCTGGAGGCACTCTGTAATCTGTGAACTATCAGACTGTTGATGAAACACAGAAATTGCATCGGGATTGAAAAACAACAGTCACCATCCGCATTCTCATCCATGGGAGTAATGTCTGAACAGTCTACACTTTGATCGTTCCCAGGAAGACCACTAGTAGTTTCCGATGCACATCTGGTGGCATTCTGCAATCTGTGGACTAACAGAGCGTTGATGAAACTCAGAAATTGCATCGGGATTGAATACAACAGTCACCATGCGCACTTTCCTCCACGGGAGTAATGTCTCAAACAGTATACACTTTGATCGTTCCCTCGAAGCCCGGTAGTAGTTTCCGATGCGCATCTGAAGGCATTCTGTAATCTGCAGACTATCAGCATGTTGATGAAACACAGAAATTGCATCGGTATTGAATACAACAGTCACCTTACGCACTTTCCTCCATGGGAGTAATGTCTCAAAGAGTCTACGCTTTGATCGTTCCCTGGAAGACCAGTAGTAGTTTCCGATGCACATCTGGAGACATTCTGTAATCTGTGGACTATCAGAGTGTTGATGAAACACAGAAATTGCATCTTGATTGAATTCAACAGTCACCAAGCGCACTTTCCTCCATGGGAGTAATGTCTCAAACAGTATACTCTTTGATCGTTCCCTCGAAGACCAGTAGTAGTTTCCGATGCGCATCTGGAGGAATTCTGTAATCTGTGGACCATCAGAATGTTGATGAAACACAGAAATTGCATCGGGATTGAATATAGCAGTCACCTTACGCACTTTCCTCCATGGGAGTAATGTCTCAAAGAGTCTACGCTTTGATCGTTCAATGGAAGACCAGTAGTAGTTTCCAACGCACATCTGGAGACATTCTGTAATCCGTGGAATATCAGAGTGTTGATGAAACAAAGAAATTGCACCGGGATTCAATACAACAGTCACCATGCGAACTTTCCTCCATGGGAGTACTGTCTCATACAGTCTACGCTTTGATCGTTACCTGGAAGACCAGTAGTACTTTCCGATGCACATCTGGAGTCACTCTGTAATCTGTGGACTATCAGACTGTTGATGAAACATAGAAATTGCATCGGGATTGAAAAACAACAGTCATCATCCGCACTCTCCTCCATGGGAGTAATGTCTGAAACAGTCTACGCTTAGATCGTTCCCAGGAAGACCGCTAGTAGTTTCCGATGCACATCTGGAGGCATTCTGTAATCTGTGGACTATCAGACTGTCGATGAAACACAGAAATTGCATCGAGATTGAATACAACAGTCACCATGCGCACTTTCCTCCACGGGTGTATTTCACAAACAGTCTAAGCTTTGATAGTTCCCTGGAAGACCAGTAGTAGTTTCCGATGAACATCTGGTGGCATTCTGTAATCTGTGGACTATCAGAGTGTAGATGAAACACAGAAATTGCATCTTGGTTGAATACAACAGCCACCAAGCACACTTTCCTCCATGGTAGTAATGTCCCAAAGAGTCTACGCTTTGATCGTTCCCTGGAAGACCAGTAGTAGTTTCCGATGCACATCTGAAGGCATTCTGTAATCTGTGGTCTATCAGAGTGTTGATGAAACACAGAAATTGCATCGGGATTGAATACAACAGTCACCAAGCGCACTTTCCTCCATGGGAGTAATGTCTCAAACAGTATACTCTTTGATAGTTCCCTCGAAGACCAGTAGTAGTTTCCGATGCGCATCTGGAGGCATTCTGTAATCCGTGGACTATCAGTGTGTTGATGAAACACAGAAATTGCGTCGGGATTGAATACAACAGTCACCATTCGCACATTCCTCCATGGGAGTAATGTCTCAAAGAGTCTACGCATTGATCGTTCCCTGGAAGACCAGTAGTAGTTTCCGATGCACATCTGGAGGCATTCTGTAATCTGTGGACTATCAGAGTGTTGATGAAACACAGAAATTGCATCGGGATTGTATACAACCGTCACGATGCTTACCTTCCTCCATGGGAGTAATGTCTCTAAGAGTTTACGATTTGATCGTTCCCTGGAATACCAGTAGTAGTTTCCGATGCACATCTGGAGGCACTCTGTAATCTGTGAACTATCAGACTGTTGATGAAACACAGAAATTGCATCGGGATTGAAAAACAACAGTCACCATCCGCATTCTCATCCATGGGAGTAATGTCTGAAACAGTCTACGCTTTGATCGTTCCCAGGAAGACCACTAGTAGTTTCCGATGCACATCTGGTGGCATTCTGCAATCTGTGGACTAACAGAGCGTTGATGAAACTCAGAAATTGCATCGGGATTGAATACAACAGTCACAATGCGCACTTTCCTCCACGGGAGTAATGTCTCAAACAGTATACTCTTTGATCGTTCCCTCGAAGACCGGTAGTAGTTTCCGATGCACATCTGAAGGCATTCTGTAATATGCAGAGTATCAGCATGTTGATGAAACACAGAAATTGCATCGGGATTGAATACTACAGTCACCATGCGCACTTTCCTCCATGGGAGTAATGTCTCAAACAGCATACACTTTGATCGTTCCCTCGAAGACCAGAACTAGTTTTCGATGCACATCTGGAGACATTCTGAAATATGTGGGCTAACTGAGTGTGGATGAAACACAGAAATTGCATCTTGATTGAATACAACAGTCACCAAGCGCACTTTCCTCCATGGGAGTAATGTCTGAAACAGTCTACGCTTTGATCGTTCCCTGGAAGACCAGTAGTAGTTTCCGATGCACATCTGAAGGCATTCTGTAATCTGTGGACTATCAGAGTGGTGATGAAATGCAGAAATTGCATCGGGATTGAATACAACAGTCACCATGCGCACTTTCCTCCACGGGAGTATTTCCCAAACAGTCTAAGCTTTGATCGTTCCCTGGAAGAACAGTAGTAGTTTCCGATGCACATCTGGAGGCATTCTGTAATCTGTTTACTATCAGAGTGTTGATGAAACACAGAAATTGAATCGGGATTGAATACAACAGTCACTATACGCACTTCCCCCCATGGGAGTAATGTCTCACAGAGTTTACGCTTTGATCGTTCTCCGGAAGACCACTAGTGGTTTCCGATGCACATCTGGTGGCATTCTGTAATCTGTGGACTATCAGAGTGTTGATGAAACACAGAAATTGCATCGGGATTGAATACACCAGTCAACATGCGCACTTTCCTCCACGGGAGTAATGTCTCAAACAGTATACTCTTTGATCGTTCCCTCGAAGACCAGTAGTAGTTTCCGATGCGCATCTGGAGGCATTCTGTAATCTGTGGACTATCAGAATGTTGATGAAACACAGAAATTGCATCGGGATTGAATACAACAGTCACCTTACGCACTTTCCTCCATGGGAGTAATGTCTCAAAGAGTCTACGCTTTCATCGTTCCCTGGAAGACCAGTAGTAGTTTCCGATGCACATCTGGAGACATTCTGTATTCTCTGGACTATCACAGTGTTGATGAAACAAAGAAATTGCATCGGGATTCAATACAACAGTCACCATGCGAACTTTCCTCCATGGGAGTACTGTCTCATACAGTCTACGCTTTGATCGTTACCTGGAAGACCAGTAGTACTTTCCGATGCACATCTGGAGTCACTCTGTAATCTGTGGACTATCAGACTGTTGATGAAACATAGAAATTGCATCGGGATTGAAAAACAACAGTCATCATCCGCACTCTCCTCCATGGGATTAATGTCTGAAACAGTCTACGCTTAGATCTTTCCCAGGATGACCGCTAGTAGTTTCCGATGCACATCTGGAGGCATTCTGTAATCTGTGGACTATCAGACTGTCGATGAAACACAGAAATTGCATCGGGATTGAATACAACAGTCACCATGCGCACTTTCCTCCACGGGTGTATTTCACAAACAGTCTAAGCTTTGATAGTTCCCTGGAAGACCAGTAGTAGTTTCCGATGAACATCTGGTGGCATTCTGTAATCTGTGGACTATCAGAGTGTAGATGAAACACAGAAATTGCATCTTGATTGAATACAACAGCCACCAAGCACACTTTCCTCCATGGTAGTAATGTCCCAAAGAGTCTACGCTTTCATCGTTCCCTGGAAGACCAGTGGTAGTTTCCGATGCACATCTGAAGGCATTCTGTAATCAGTGGTCTATCAGAGTGTTGATGAAACACAGAAATTGCATCGGGATTGAATACAACAGTCGCCATGCGCACTTTCCCCCATGGGAGTAATGTCTCAAACAGTATACTCTTTGATAGTTCCCTCGAAGACCAGTAGTAGTTTCCGATGCGCATCTGGAGGCATTCTGTAATCCGTGGACTATCAGTGTGTTGATGAAACACAGAAATTGCGTCGGGATTGAATACAACAGTCACCATTCGCACATTCCTCCATGGGAGTAATGTCTCAAAGAGTCTACGCTTTGATCGTTCCCTGGAAGACCAGTAGTAGTTTCCGATGCACATCTGGAGGCATTCTGTAATCTGTGGACTATCAGAGTGTTGATGAAATACAGAAATTGCATCGGGATTCAATACAACAGTCACCATGCGAACTTTCCTGCATGGGAGTAATGTCTCTAAGAGTTTACGATTTGATCGTTCCCTGGAATACCAGTAGTAGTTTCCGATGCACATCTGGAGGCATTCTGTAATCTGTGAACTATCAGACTGTTGATGAAACACAGAAATTGCATCGGGATTGAATACAACACTCACCATGCGCACTTTCCCCCATGGGAGTAATGTCTCAAACAGTATACTCTTTGATAGTTCCCTCGAAGACCACTAGTAGTTTCCGATGCACATCTGGTGGCATTCTGCAATCTGTGGACTAACAGAGCGTTGATGAAACTCAGAAATTGCATCGGGATTGAATACAACAGTCACAATGCGCACTTTCCTCCACGGGAGTAATGTCTCAAACAGTATACTCTTTGATCGTTCCTTCGAAGACGTGTAGTAGTTTCCGATGCGCATCTGAAGGCATTCTGTAATCTCCAGAGTATCAGCATGTTGATGAAACACAGAAATTGCTTCGGTATTCAATACAACAGTCACCTTACGCACTTTCCTCCATGGGAGTAATGTCTCAAAGAGTCTACGCTTTGATCGTTCCCTGGAAGACCAGTAGTAGTTTCCGATGCACATCTGGAGACATTCTGTAATCTGTGGACTATCAGAGTGTTGATGAAACACAGAAATTGCATCTTGATTGAATACAACAGTCACCAAGCGCACTTTCCTCCATGGGAGTAATGTCTGAAACAGTCTACGCTTTGATCGTTCCCTGGAAGGCCAGTAGTAGTTTCCGATGCACATCTAAAGGCATTCTATAATCTGTGGTCTATCAGAGTGTTGATGAAACACAGAAATTGCATCGGGATTGAATACAACAGTCACCATGCGCACTTTCCTCCACTGGTGTATTTCTCAAACAGTCTAAGCTTTGATCGTTCCCTGGAAGACCAGTAGTAGTTTCCGATGCACATCTGGAGGCATTCTGTAATCTGTTTACTATCAGAATGTTGATAAAACACAGAAAATGAATCGGGATTGAATACAGCAGTCACCATGCGCACTTTCCTCCATGGGAGTAATGTCTCAAACAGTATACCCTTTGATCGTTCCCTCGAAGGTCAGTAGTAGTTTCCGATGCGCATCTGGAGGCATTCTGTAATCTGTGGACTATCAGAGTGTTGATGAAACACAGAAATTGCATCGGGATTGAATACAACGGTCACAATAAGCACATTCCTCCATGGGAGTAATGTCTCAAAGAGTCTACGCTTTGATCGTTCCCTGGAAGACCAGTAGTAGTTTCCGACGCACATCTGGAGGCATTCTGTAATCTGTGGACTATCAGAGTGTTGATGAAACACAGAAATCGCATCGGGATTCAATACAACAGTCACTATGATAACTTTCCTGCATGGGAGTAATGTCTCAAACAGTCTACGCAGTGATCGATCCCTGGAAGACTAGTAGTAGTTTCTGAAGCACATCTGGAGGCATTCGGTAATCAGTTGACCTTCAAAGTGTTGATGAAACACAGAAATTGCATCGGGATTGTATACAACAGTCACGATGCTTACCTTCCTCCATGGGAGTAATGTCTCTAAGAGTCTACGCTTTGATCGTTCCCTGGAAGACCAGTAGTAGTTTCCGATGCACATCTGGAGGCATTCTGTAATCTGTGGACTATCAGAGTGTTGATGAAACACAGAAATTGCATCGGGATTCAATACAACAGTCACCATGCGAACTTTCCTGCATGGGAGTAACGTCTCAAACAGTCTACGCAATGATCGATCCCTGGAAGACCAGTAGTAGTTTCTGAAGCACATCTGGAGGCATTCGGTTATCAGTTGACCTTCAAAGTGTTGATGAAACACAGAAATTGCATCGGGATTGTATACAACAGTCACGATGCTTCCTACCTCCATGGCAGTAATGTCTCTAAGAGTTTACGATTTGATAGTTCCCTGGAAGACCAGTAGTAGTTTCCGATGCACATCTGGAGGCATTCTGTAATCTGTGGACTATCAGAGTTTTGATGAAACACAGAAATTGCATCGGGATTGAATACAACAGTCACCATGCGCACTTTCTTCCACGGGAGTAATGTCTCAAACAGTATACTCTTTGATCGTTCCCTCGAAGACCGGTAGTAGTTTCCGATGCGCATCCGAAGGCATTCTGTAATCTGCAGACTATCAACATGTTGATGAAACACAGAAATTGCATCGGTATTGAATACAACAGTCACCTTACGCACTTTCCTCCATGGGAGTAATGTCTCAAAGAGTCTACGCTTTGATCGTTCCCTGGAAGACCAGTAGTAGTTTCCGATGCACATCTGGAGACATTCTGTAATCTCTGGACTATCAGAGTGTTGATGAAACACAGAAATTGCATCGTGATTCAATACAACAGTCACCATGCGAACTTTCCTCCATGGGAATAGTGTCTCATACAGTCTACGCTTTGATCGTTACCTGGAAGACCAGAAGTAGTTTCCGATGCACATCTGGAGGCATTCTGATATCTG
The DNA here is from genome assembly GCF_023897955.1 of Schistocerca gregaria. Lineage (NCBI taxonomy): Eukaryota > Metazoa > Arthropoda > Insecta > Orthoptera > Acrididae > Schistocerca > Schistocerca gregaria. Next base: position 10,101,103 of record NC_064930.1, on the reverse strand, counting down.
TGGGCTAACTGAGTGTTGATGAAACACAGAAATTGCATCTTGATTGAATACAACAGTCACCAAGCGCACTTTTCTCCATGGGAGTAATGTCTGAAACAGTCTACGCTTTGATCGTTCCCTGGAAGGCCAGTAGTAGTTTCCGATGCACATCTGGAGGCAATCTGTAATCTGTGGACTATCAGAGTGTTGATGAAACACAGAAATTGCATCGGGATTGAATACAACAGTCACCATGCGCACTTTCCTCCACGGGAGTATTTCTCAAACAGTCTAACCTTTGATCGTTCCCTGGAAGAACAGTAGTAGTTTCCGATGCACATCTGGAGGCATTCTGTAATCTGTTTACTATCAGAGTGTTGATAAAACACAAAAAATTCATCGGGATTGAATACAACTGTCACCATGCGCACTTTCCTCCATGGGAGTAATGTCTCAAACAGTATACACTTTGATCGTTCCCTCGACGACCAGTAGTAGTTTCCGATGCGCATCTGGAGGCATTCTGTAATCTGTGGACTATCAGAGTGTTGATGAAACACAGAAATTGCATCGGGATTGAATACTACAGTCACCATGCGCACTTTCCTCCATGGGAGTAATGTCTCAAACAGCATACACTTTGATCGTTCCCTCGAAGACCAGAACTAGTTTCCGATGCACATCTGGAGGCATTCTGGAATCTGTGGGCTAACTGAGTGTTGATGAAACACAGAAATTGCATCGGGATTGAATACACCAGTCAACATGCGCACTTTCCTCCACGGGAGTAATGTCTCAAACAGTATACTCTTTGATCGTTCCCTCGAAGACCAGTAGTAGTTTCCGATGCGCATCTGGAGGCATTCTGTAATCTGTTTACTATCAGAGTGTTGATGAAACACAGAAATTGAATCGGGATTGAATACAACAGTCACCATACGCACTTCCCCCCATGGGAGTAATGTCTCAAAGAGTCTACGCTTTGATCGTTCCCTGGAGGACCAGTAGTAGTTTCCGATGCACATCTGGAGGCATTCTTTATTCTGTGGACTATCAGAGTGTTGTTGAAACACAGAAAATGCATCGGGATTGAATACAACAGTCTCCATTCGCACTTTCCTCCATGGGAGTAATGTCTCACAGAGTTTACGCTTTGATCGTTCCCCGGAGGACCACTAGTGGTTTCCGATGCACATCTGGTGGCATTCTGTAATCTGTGGACTATCAGAGTGTTGATGAAACACAGAAATTGCATCGGGATTGAATACACCAGTCAACATGCGCACTTTCCTCCACGGGAGTAATGTCTCAAACAGTATACTCTTTGATCGTTCCCTCGAAGACCAGTAGTAGTTTCCGATGCGCATCTGGAGGCATTCTGTAATCTGTGGACTATCAGAATGTTGATGAAACACAGAAATTGCATCGGGATTGAATACAACTGTCACCTTACGCACTTTCCTCCATGGGAGTAATGTCTCAAAGAGTCTACGCTTTCATCGTTCCCTGGAAGACCAGTAGTAGTTTCCGATGCACATCTGGAGACATTCTGTAATCTCTGGACTATCAGAGTGTTGATGAAACACAGAAATTGCATCGTGATTCAATACAACAGTCACCATGCAAACTTTCCTCCATGGGAATAGTGTCTCATACAGTCTACGCTTTGATCGTTACCTGGAAGACCAGAAGTAGTTTCCGATGCACATCTGGAGGCATTCTGATATCTGTGGGCTAACTGAGTGTTGATGAAACACAGAAATTGCATCGGGATTGAATACACCAGTCAACATGCGCACTTTCCTCCACGGGAGTAATGTCTCAAACAGTATACTCTTTGATCGTTCCCTCGAAGACCAGTAGTAGTTTCCGATGCGCATCTGGAGGCATTCTGTAATCTGTGGACTATCAGAATGTTGATGAAACACAGAAATTGCATCGGGATTGAATACAACTGTCACCTTACGCACTTTCCTCCATGGGAGTAATGTCTCAAAGAGTCTACGCTTTCATCGTTCCCTGGAAGACCAGTAGTAGTTTCCGATGCACATCTGGAGACATTCTGTAATCTCTGGACTATCAGAGTGTTGATGAAACACAGAAATTGCATCGTGATTCAATACAACAGTCACCATGCAAACTTTCCTCCATGGGAATAGTGTCTCATACAGTCTACGCTTTGATCGTTACCTGGAAGACCAGAAGTAGTTTCCGATGCACATCTGGAGGCATTCTGATATCTGTGGGCTAACTGAGTGTTGATGAAACACAGAAATTGCATCTTGATTGAATACAACAGTCACCAAGCGCACTTTTCTCCATGGGAGTAATGTCTGAAAAAGTCTACGCTTTGATCGTTCCCTGGAAGACCAGTAGTAGTTTCCGATGCACATCTGGAGGCATTCTGTAATCTGTGGACTATCAGAGTGTTGATAAAACACAGAAAATTCATCGGGATTGAATACAACTGTCACCATGCGCACATACCTCCACGGGAGTATTTCTCAAACAGTCTAAGCTTTGATCGTTCCCTGGAAAAACAGTAGTAGTTTCCGATGCACATCTGGAGGCATTCTGTAATCTGTTTACTATCAGAGTGTTGATAAAACACAGAAAATGCATCGGGATTGAATACACCAGTCACCTTACGCACTTTCCTCCATGGGAGTAATGTCTCAAAGAGTCTACGCTTTCATCGTTCCCTGGAAGACCAGTAGTAGTTTCCGATGCACATCTGGAGACATTCTGTAATCTCTGGACTATCAGAGTGTTGATGAAACACAGAAATTGCATCGTGATTCAATACAACAGTCACCATGCGAACTTTCCTCCATGGGAATAGTGTCTCATACAGTCTACGCTTTGATCGTTACCTGGAAGACCTGAAGTAGTTTCCGATGCACATCTGGAGGCATTCTGATATCTGTGGGCTAACTGAGTGTTGATGAAAGACAGAAATTGCATCTTGATTGAATACAACAGTCACCAAGCGCACTTTTCTCCATGGGAGTAATGTCTGAAACAGTCTACGCTTTGATCGTTCCCTGGAAGACCAGTAGTAGTTTCCGATGCACATCTGGAGGCATTCTGTAATCTGTGGACTATCAGAGTGTTGATGAAACACAGAAATTGCATCGGGATTCAATACAACAGTCACCATGCGAACTTTCCTGGATGGGAGTAATGTCTCAAAGAGTCTACGCAATGATCGATCCCTGGAAGACCAGTAGTAGTTTCTTAAGCACATCTGGAGGCATTCGGTAATCAGTTGACCTTCAAAGTGTTGATGAAACACAGAAATTGCATCGGGATTGTATACAACAGTCACGACGCTTACCTTCCTCCATGGGAGTAATGTCTCTAAGAGTTTACGCTTTGATCGTTCCCTGGAAGACCAGTAGTAGTTTCCGATGCACATCAGGAGGCATTCTGTAATCTGTGGACTATCAGAGTGTTGATGAAACACAGAAATTGCATCGGGATTGAATACAACAGTCACCATGCGCACTTTCCTCCATGGGAGTAGTGTCTCATACAGTCTATGCTCTCATCGTTCCCTGGAAGACCAGTAGTAGATTCCGATGCACATCTGGAGACATTCTGTAATCTGTTTACTATCAGAGTGTTGATAAAACACAGAAAATGCATCGGGATTGAATACAACAGTCACCATGCGCACTTTCCTCCATGTAAGTAATGTATCAAACAGTCTAAGCTTTGATCGTTCCCTGGAAGACCAGCAGTAGTTTCCGATGCACATCTGGAGGCACTCTGGAATCTGTGGACTATCAGACTGTTAATGAAACACAGAAATTGCATCGGGATTGAATACAACAGTCACAATCCGCACTCTCCTCCATGGCAGTAATGTCTGAAACAGTCTACGCTTTGATCGTTCCCTGGAAGACCACTAGTAGTTTCCGATGCACATCTGGTGGCATTCTCTAATCTGTGGACTATCAGACTGTCGATGAAACACAGAAAATGCATCGGGATTGAATACAACAGTCACCATGCGCACTTTCCTCCATGGGAGTAATGTCTCACAGAGTTTACGCTTTGATCGTTCCCTGGAAGACCACTAGTAGTTTCTGATGCACATCCGGAGGCATTCTGTAATCTGTGGACTATCAGAGTGTTGATGAAACACAGAAATTGCATCGGGATTGAATACAACAGTCACCATGCGCACTTTCCTCCACGGGAGGTATGCCTCAAACAGTCTACGCTTTGATCGTCCCCTGGAAGACCAGTAGTAGCTTCCGATGCACATCTAATGGCATCCTGTAATCTGTGGACTATCAGAGTGTTGATGAAACACAGAAATTGCATCTTGATTGAATACAACAGTCACCTAGCGCACTTTCCTCCATGGGAGTAATGTCTGAAACAGTCTACGCTTTGATCGTCCCCTGGAAGACCAGTAGTAGTTTCCGATGCACATCTGAAGGCATTCTGTAATCTGTGGACTATCAGAGTGTTGATGAAACGCAGAAATTGCATCGGCATTGAATACAACAGTCTCTATGCGCACTTTCCTCCATGGGAGTAATGTCTCACAGAGTTTACGGTTTGATAGTTCCCCGGAAGACCACTAGTGGTTTCTGATGCACATCTGGAGGCATTCTGTAATCTGTGGACTATCAGAGTGTTGATGAAACACAGAAATTGCATCGGGATTGAATACAACAGTCACCATGCGCACTTTCCCAGACGGGAGGTGTGTCTCAAAGAGTCTACGCTTTGATCGTTCCCTGGAAGACCAGTAGTAGCTTCCGATGCACATCTGGTGGCATGCTGTAATCTGTGGACTATCAGAGTGTTGATGAAACACAGAAATTGCATCGGGATTGAATACAACAGTCACCATGCGCATTTTCCACAATGCGAGTAATTTCTCTAACAGTCTACGATTTGACCGTTCCCTGGAATACCAGTAGTAGTTTCCGAAGCACATCTGGTGGCATTCTGTAATCTGTGGACTATCAGAGTGTTGATGAAACACAGAAATTGCATCGGGATTGAATACAACAGACACCATGCGCACTTTCCTCCACGGGAGTAATGTCTCAAACATTCTACGCTTTGAACGTTCCCTGGAAGACCAGTAGTAGTTTCCGATGCACATCTGGAGACATTCTGTAATCTCTGGACTATCAGAGTGTTGATGAAACACAGATATTGCATCGGGATTGAATACAGCAGTCACCTTACGCACTTTCCTCCATGGGAGTAATGTCTCACAGAGTTTACGCTTTGATCGCTCCCTGGAAGACCAATAGTGGTTTCCGATGCACATCTGGAGGCATTCTGTAATCTGTGGACTATCAGAGTGTTGATGAAACACAGAAATTGCATCGGGATTGAATACAACAGTCACCATGCGCACTTTCCTAGACGGGATGTATGTCTCAAACAGTCTACGCTTTGATCGTTCCCTGGAAGACCAGTAGTAGCTTCCGATGCACATCTGGTGGCATTCTGTAATCTGTGGACAATCAGAGTGTTGATGAAACACAGAAATTACATCGGGAGTGAATACTACAGTCACCATGCGCACTTTCCTCCATGGGAGTAATGTCTCAAAGAGTCTACGCTTTCATCGTTCCCTGGAAGACCAGTAGTAGTTTCCGATGCACATCTGGAGACATTCTGTAATCTCTGGACTATCAGTTTGTTGATGAAACACAGAAATTGCATCGTGATTCAATACAACAGTCACCATGCGAACTTTCCTCCATGGGAGTAGAGTCTCATACAGTCTACGGTTTGATCGTTACCTGGAAGACCAGAAGTAGTTTCCGATGCACATCTGGAGGCATTCTGAAATCTGTGGGCTAACTGAGTGTTGATGAAACACAGAAATGGCATCTTGATTGAATACAACTGTCACCAAGCGCACTTTCCTCCATGGGAGTAATGTCTGAAACATTCTACGATTTGATCGTTCCCTGGAAGACCAGTAGTAGTTTCCGATGCACATCTGAAGGCATTCTGTAATCTGTGGACTATCAGAGTGTTGATGAAACGCAGAAACTGCATCGGGATTGAATACAAAAGTCACCATGCGCACTTTCCTCCACGGGAGTATTTCCCAAACAGTCTAAGATTTGCTCGTTCCCTGGAAGACCAGTAGTAGTTTCCGATGCACATCTGGAGGCATTCTGTAATCTGTTTACTATCAGAGTGTTGATGAAACACAGAAATTGCATCGGGATTGAATACAACAGTCACCATACGCACTTTCCCCCATGGGAGTAATGTCTCAAAGAGTCTACGCTTTGATCGTTCCCTGGAAGACCAGTAGTAGTTTCCGATGCACATCTGGAGGCATTCTTTATTCTGTGGACTATGAGAGTGTTGTTGAAACACAGAAAATGCATCGGGATTGAATACAACAGTCTCTATGCGCACTTTCCTCCATGGGAGTAACGTCTCACAGAGTTTACGCTTTGATAGTTCCCCGGAAGACCACTAGTGGTTTCCGATGCACATCTGGAGGCATTCTGTAATCTGTGGACTATCAGAGTGTTGATGAAACACAGAAATTGCATCGGGATTGAATACAACAGTCACCATGCGCATTTTCCACCATGCGAGTAATTTCTCTATCGGTCTACGATTTGACCGTTCCCTGGAAGACCAATAGTAGTTTCCGAAGCACATCTGGAGGCATTCTGTAATCTGTGGACTATCAGAGTGTTGATGAAACACAGCAATTGCATCGGGATTGAATACAGCAGTCACCTTACGCACTTTCCTCCATGGGAGTAATGTCTCAAAGAGCCTACGCTTTGATCGTTCCCTGGAAGACCAGTAGTAGTTTCCGATGCTCATCTGGAGACATTCTGTAATCTCTGGACTATCAGAGCGTTGATGAAACACAGAAATTGCATCGTGATTCAATACAACAGTCACCATGCGAACTTTCCTCCATGGGAATAGTGTCTCATACAGTCTACGCTTTGATCGTTACCTGGAAGACCAGAAGTAGTTTTCGATGCACATCTGGAGGCATTCTGATATCTGTGGGCGAACTGAGTGTTGATGAAACACAGAAGTTGCATCTTGATTGAATACAACAGTCACCAAGCGCACTTTTCTCCATGGGAGTAATTTCTGAAACAGTCTACGCTTTGATCGTTCCCTGGAAGACCAGTAGTAGTTTCCGATGCACATCTGGAGGCATTCTGTAATCTGTGGACTATCAGAGTGTTGATGAAACACAGAAATTGCATCGGGATTGAATACAACAGTCACCATGCGCACTTTCCTCCACGGGAGTATTTCTCAAACAGTCTAAGCTTTGATCGTTCCCTGGAAGAACAGTAGTAGTTTCCGATGCACATCTGGAGGCATTCTGTAATCTGTTTACTATCAGAGTGTTGATAAAACACAGAAAATTCATCGGGATTGAATACAACTGTCACCATGCGCACTTTCCTCCATGGGAGTAATGTCTCAAACAGTATACTCTTTGATCGTTCCCTCGAAGACCAGTAGTAGTTTCCGATGCGCATCTGGAGGCGTTCTGTAATCTGTGGACTATCAGAGTGTTGATGAAACACAGAAATTGCATCGGGATTGAATACAACAGTCATCATACGCACTCTCCTCCATGGGAGTAATGTCTCAAAGAGTCTACGGTTTGATCGTTCCCTGGAAGAACAGTAGTAGTTTCCGATGCACATCTGGAGGCATTCTGTAATCTGTGGACTATCAGAGTGTTGATGAAACACAGAAATTGCATCGGGATTGAATACAACAGTCACCATGCGCACTTTCCTCCATGGGAGTAGTGTCTCATACAGTCTATGCTTTGATCGTTCCCTGGAAGACCAGTAGTAGATTCCGATGCACATCTGGAGGCATTGTGTAATGTGTTTACTATCAGAGTGTTGATAAAACACAGAAAATGCATCGGGATTGAATACAACAGTCACCATGCGCACTTTCCTCCATGTAAGTAATGTATCAAACAGTCTAAGCTTTGATCGTTCCCTGGAAGACCACTAGTAGTTTCCGATGCACATCTGGTGGCATTCTGTTATCTGTGGACTATCAGACTGTCGATGAAACACAGAAAATGCATCGGGATTGAATACAACAGTCACCATGCGCACTTTCCTCCATGGGAGTAATGTCTCACAGAGTTTACGCTTTGATCGTTCCCTGGAAGACCACTAGTAGTTTCTGATGCACATCCGGAGGCATTCTGTAATCTGTGGACTATCAGAGTGTTGATAAAACACAGAAATTGCATCGGGATTGAATACAACAGTCACCATGCGCACTCTCCTCCACGGGAGGTATGTCTCAAACAGTCTACGCTTTGATCGATCCCTGGAAGACCAGTAGTAGCTTCCGATGCACATCACGTGGCATTCTGTAATCTGTGGACTATCAGAGTGTTGATGAAACACAGAAATTGCATCGGGATTGAATACAACAGTCACCATGCGCACTTTCCTCCATGGGAGTAATGTCTCACAGAGTTTACGCTTTGATCGTTCCCTGGAAGACCACTAGTAGTTTCCGATGCACATCTGGTGGCATTATGTAATCTGTGGACTATCAGAGTGTTGATGAAACTCAGAAATTGCATCGGGATTGAATACACTGTCACCATACGCACTTTCCTAAACGGGAGTAATGTCTCAAACTGTATACTCTTTGATCTTTCCCTCGAAGACCAGTAGTAGTTTCCGATGCGCATCTGGAGGCATTCTGTAATCTGTGGTCCAACAGAGTGTTGATGAAACACAGAAATTGCATCGGGATTGAATATAACAGTCACCTTACGCACTTTCCTCCATGGGAGTAATGTCTCAAAGAGCCTACGCTTTGATCGTTCCCTGGAAGACCAGTAGTTTTCCGATGCACATCTGCAGACATTCTGTAATCTGTGGACTATCAGAGTGTTGATGAAACACAGAAATTGCATCGGGATTGAATACAACAGTCACCATGCGCACTTTCCTCCACGGGAGGTATGTCTCAAACAGTCTACGCTTTGATCGTTCCCTGGAAGATCAGTAGTAGTTTCCGATGGACATCTGGATTCATTCTGTAATCTGTTTACTATCATAGTGTTGATAAAACTAAAAAAATGCATCGGGATTGAATACAACAGTACCATGCGCACTTTCCTCCATGTAAGTAATGTATCAAGCATTCTACTGTTTGATCGTTCCCTGGAAGACCAGTAGTAGTTTCCGATGCACATCTGGAGGCACTCTGTAATCTGTGGACTATCAGACTGTTAATGAAACACAGAAATTGCATCGGGATTGAATACAACAGTCACCATCCGCACTCTCCTCCATGGCAGTAATGTCTGAAACAGTCTACGCTTTGATCGTTCCCAGGAAGACCACTAGTAGTTTCCGATGCACATCTGGTGGCATTCTGTAATCTGTGGACTATCAGATTGTCGATGAAACACAGAAAATGCATCGGGATTGAATACAACAGTCACAAAGCGCACTTTCCTCCATGTGAGTAATGTCTCACAGAGTTTACGTTTTGATCGTTCCCTGGAAGACCACTAGTAGTTTCCGATGCACATCTGGAGGCATTCTGTAAACTGTGGACTATCGGAGTGTTGATGAAACACAGAAATTGCATCGGGATTGAATACAACAGTCACCATGCGCACTTTCCTCCACGGGAGGTGTGTCTCAAACAGTTGACGCTTTCATCGTTCCCTGGAAGACCAGTAGTAGCTTCCGATGCACATCTGGTGGCATTATGTAATCTGTGGACTATCAGAGTGTTGATGAAACACAGAAATTGCATCTTGATTGAATACAACAGTCACAAAGCGCACTTTCCTCCATGGGAGTAATGTCTGAAGCAGTCTACGCTTTGATCGTTCCCTGGAAGACCAGTAGTAGTTTCCGATGCACATCTAAAGGCATTCTATAATCTGTGGTCTATCAGAGTGTTGATGAAACACAGAAAATGCATCGGGATTGAATACAGCAGTCTCCATGCGCACTTTCCTCCATGGGAGTAATGTCTCAAACAGTATACTCTTTGATCGTTCCCTCGAAGGCCAGTAGTAGTTTCCGATGCGCATCTGGAGGCATTCTGTAATCTGTGGACTATCAGAGTGTTGATGAAACACAGAAATTGCATCGGGATTGAATACAACAGTCACCATTCGCACTTTCCTCCTTGGGAGTAATGTCTCAAACAGTCTAGGCTTTGATCGTTCCCTGGAAGACCAGTAGTAGTTTCCGATGCACGTCTGGAGGCACTCTGTAATCTGTGGCCTATCAGACTGTTGATGAAACACAGAAATTGCATCGGGATTGAAAAACAACAGTTACCATCCGCACTCTCCTCCTTGGGAGTAATGTCTGAAACAGTTTACGCTTTGATCGTTCCCTGGAAGACCACTAGTAGTTTCCGATGCTTATCTGCAGGCATTCTGTAATCTGTGGACTAACAGACTGGCGATGAAACGCAGAAACATGCATCGGGATTGAATACACAGTCACCATGCGCACTTTCCTCCATGGGAGTAATGTCTCACAGAGTTTACGCTTTGATCGCTCCCTGGAAGACCAATAGTGGTTTCCGATGCACATCTGGAGGCATTCTGTAATCCGTGGACTATCAGAGTGTTGATGAAACACAGAAATTGCATCGGGATTGAATACAACAGTCACCATGCGCACTTTCCTAGACGGGAGGTATGTCTCAAACAGTCTACGCTTTGATCGTTCCCTGGAAGACCAGTAGTAGCTTCCGATGCACATCTGGTGGCATTCTGTAATCTGTGGACTATCAGAGTGTTGATGAAACACAGAAATTACATCGGGAGTGAATCACCATGCGCACTTTACTCCATGGGAGTAATGTCTCAAACAGCATACCCTTTGATCGTTCCCTCGTAGACCAGTAGTAGTTTCCGATGCGCATCTGGAGGCATTCTGTAATCTGTGGACTATCAGAATGTTGATGAAACACAGAAATTGCATCGGGATTGAATACAACAGTCACCTTACGCACTTTCCTCCATGGGAGTAATGTCTTAAAGAGTCTACGCTTTCATCGTTCCCTGGAAGACCAGTAGTAGTTTCCGATGCACATCTGGAGACATTCTGTAATCTCCGGACTATCAGAGTGTTGATGAAACACAGAAATTGCATCGTGATTCAATACAACAGTCACCATGCGAACTTTCCTCCATGGGAGTAGTGTCTCATACAGTCTACGCTTTGATCGTTACCGGGAAGACCAGAAGTAGTTTCCGATCCACATCTGGAGGTATTCTGAAATCTGTGGGCTAACTGAGTGTTGATGAAACACAGAAATTGCATCTTGATTGAATACAACAGTCACCAAGCGCACTTTCCTCCATGGGAGTAATGTCTGAAACAGTCTACGATTTGATCGTTCCCTGGAAGACCAGTAGTAGTTTCCGATGCACATCTGAAGGCATTCTGTAATCTGTGGACTATCAGAGTGTTGATGAAACGCAGAAAT